>NC_143558.1:122442916-122787500 GCF_054136105.1 Typopeltis vanoorti
GCTTCAGAAAACTGATTCAGTTGGCAATACAGTGAACACATTGTCCTTCTTTATAAACATTCACTTATATTTCGTGACGAAGTGATAGGTGGTGCTCATAAAGTTGTTTTATATGCGATTTTTTTCTTTTATCTTTCTTTTTTCTGCTGTTATTTGTAGCAAATTAAGCTTCTCTTGCAGAAACGAGTAAAATTATAACCATACTTCACACACTCTTTCATTGATGCAGCGGGATAGTTATTCCCCCCCCCCCCCCCCCCAAGGCAAAAGGCGACCACTTGCCCTTGAAGTCTAATCAGCCGGTTTTGCTTGCTGGGTCGGAAGCTACACGAGAAATGCTCCAGAAACTGTACCTCATTCTACTCCGTGACTCGCTTTACAGTTTCCGTGAGACCGTAAACGTGAAAATGAATTTTCAATTTCACGTTTATAGAAAACTTTCCGGAATGATGTATAGTAGTGATGGTGAAATTCTGAACAGCAACATCATCAATCCCTGATGATGTTCCTTCAGGGGGATGTACAGAAAACTGATAGTACCACCTAATTACGTTTTGCATTGTTATTAAATTCTTCTTTTTTTTTTTTCAAAATTAATTTGCTATTTGTCAGTATTCTGACATTGTCAAATCTTACATTTCGGTCTTTCCATCCTAATATCTTCATCTTTAATATGCTTATGCCATTGATACCATCTGTTCAGCTGTTGTCGTTATTGATACCAGCTGTTGTCGTTAATCTTTTATTATCGGTTTCGTTCTTTATCAGTACTCAGAGCTATAAGATAAAGTTCGTTTGGACAATGTTCTGTATATATACTGCTACATCAGTGTTTTGGCTAATTTCTCTCTTATTTCATACAAATTTATTAAGTGCCTCCCAACCGTCGGTTTCTCTATTTAATTTTCCATCTTCACTAAACTTTTTGCCTAAATAGTATAACAAAAATTACTTATTCTATTGATTCTCTAGTAATAATGCAGTTTGTTTTCCATCTTATTGCCTATTTTCATGGTTTTTATATTTTTGTAGTTGAATTTCTTACCAAATTTGGTACAGCATTTATCCGATTTAGTTTAAGAATAAATACTTGCATTGTAGTTATTTAGTATAATATCTTGGGGGAAAATGCTAAGTTTAATATCTTCAATTTCGATATCAGTTTGAATCTATATGTATGAATCATGTTATTTCATAACGTGATCCATATGAATTATGACAAATAATTAATTAAGCATCCATGTCTTACTCCTGATTTTACATGAAACCATCTCGCTATATATATATATATATATATATATATATATATATATATATGTTTTTTTTAACCTTGGGAATAATGTATATATTAGGGTTACCAAGTAATTTTATAACCTTGGTTATTTTACTCCTAATCCCACTTAAGCAAACAGTTAAGTTTGCGCCTGAACACGTAGTTCAAGTCTAAACCAGGCCAACTCATTGTAAAGGTGGGTAAAGCTGTGATCACTATTCTTAGTATTTTCCATAATGTAAAGCACATCTCACTAAGAGATGTATACTGCAGACAAGTGGGGTCACTACTCAGACCAGTTTCAACCTTTTTTGAGGTCTCCTCAGTGGGTAGCTAGACCCTAAATACAAAAGTTTTAGTAATACAGACCCTTATCAACTTTACCTATACAAGTTACTACAAGGTGTTTTTATTTTAAATAAGAATCTCTGAAGGAGATATAGATGTAAATAAGTTTGTTTGTTTTTTTACCTTGGGATTTTCAAGTCTAAAGGTGGTGCAACACCAGGGAAACTCATTGTAAAGGTGGATAAAGCTCTGATCACTACTCTTAGTATTACTAAAACATTGGTATTTAGGGTCTAGCTACTCACTGAGGAGACCTCAAAAAAGGTTGAAACCGGTCTGAGTAGTGACCCCACTTGTCTGCAGTATACATCTCTTAGTGAGATGTGCTTTACATTATGGAAAATACTAAGAATAGTGATCCGAGCTTTACCCACCTTTACAATGAGTCACCCTGGTGTTGCACCACCTTTAGACTTGAAATACGTTCAGGCACAAACTTAACTGTTGGCTTACTTGGGATTAGGAGTAAAATAACCAAGTTTATAAAATTACTTGGTAACCCTAATATATATATATATATATCCTACAGTTCTAACTGATGATTTACAACGTAAGGTGTTGTTTTGGAATAACGGCCGAAAAATGGAAAGGTATGTGGCCAAATATTGTCTGTTAATTGTATGTTCTTTTGGCCAGTTTATCTATTTTGCGGATTGAAAAATCCCTGAGGTTCCACGAAGAAAAACCTGCCACTTCTGTGTAAGACCAGTTATGCAACTTAAGAATTGGCTATATACTCTTGTCTGTTATAATGTTTCGTTTTCACGCTATAACTGTAGCATTTTAAACAGCTTTTCTCTTTGCCTTTTTCTGATCTATCACAATGTCTAGTAGTAGGCCTAGTGGTCTGTTACAGTTTCAAGTTGATCTTCCTGATAGTCTTCTTGCTCTAGGAATGTATCGAAGAATCTATCAGAGTATCCTGGTCCTGTCCATTCTGTTTACATGTTGTAATCATTTTTGTTTATATTGCTCGACATATCGTATTATAGTAACGGAAGAGTAGAAAGGAAAATATCGCTGGGGAAACCAAGAAGGAAATGTGTAGAAAACAAAGAGTATAAGTGGTCTGAACTATTACAGAAATTTAAATTTCTTAGCTGCAGATAATTGGACTAGAAAGCTATTGTTCATCGCAGCCTTCACTTCTCTTAGGCGGATGAGAATGATTTAGGTTATTCATTTTTCCCCATCCGTTCTAGTAGCGTATATCCTGCATTTCTTCTCATAAATTTCATATCAACTGATGTAAGACGCTGTTCCTCTTGTTTTATGATGGTTCATGCTTCACCCCTCATAGATAAATATTGATCTATATGCTTGAATGCTGGTGTATCTGCACTGTTGTTGGAGATGAGATTAAAAACTGGAATATTTATTCTGATGCACTTTTGAACTTTATTATTAATGTTATTTTCTTTGTAAAGCAAACTATAACCAAAATAGGCAAAGCAATTTATTTGCTCAAGAATTGTATAGCCAGTACCATTCTTGGGCAAGTTTCAAATCCCAGGGAGAGTTGTCGGTAAGGAGTGAAAAAAACTTTCTACATCTATCTCTCATCCTAAGATTTTTATTTATTAAGGTCAAAGCACCTTATGGTAACTTGTTGGTAAAATATTTATAACCTCTGTATTACTTAAAACTTAGTATTTCTTAGCCTGGCTCCCACTGATGAGACCTCAATAAAGGTCGAAACCGGTCTGGATAGTGGCCCCTTGCCTTTAATACATAGCATCATACATCTCCACCAGGAGATGTGCTTTGCATTAAGGGTAAATATTAAGAATAGTGATCAGAGCTTATTCTACCTTTACCACGAGTTGCTTGGTCTTGCACTACGTACAGGATTAGCTAGACTTTCAACACTTGCAGGCGCAAACTTGACTGGTTTGTCTGTTTACTTACTTGGGAAATGGAGTAAATAAAACCAGGTTTATATTTAAAATAACTTGGTATCTTTAACATGCTAACTCTCTTCAGCCGAATTCCATATGTGAAACTGCCATAACATTCATTATATATATATATATATATATATATATATATATATATATATATATATATATATATATATATATATAACTTAGTTTTAACACTTTTACGAATTTTAACACGTTCCGTTGAATTTTATTGCTGCCTTGGGAAATCGAACTCACACATCTAATTAATAATAGCTTTTAATTAGATACTGTGTTTGCCCATGCAACATATGGTTTTGTGTCAGTCTATACAGTATAGTTTCTGTATGAGGGGACATGTGATTCATTAATTAGTGTGTTTTTATCCCAGTTGTCTCTAATTGCACTATTTGTTGAGAAATATATTACACAGACCCCTCATACCTTATTCACTGGCATAATAAAAGTACTTGTTTTTATTGCCTCTGCAGTATAGTGGCTGTTAGGGAGGGCATGTTGTTTACCACTGCAAGCGAGTTACTATCTCCCCACATGAACTTGTTTTTTCATGTGTGAAGTATATGCGAAACTTTTATTGGTAACAGAAAACTAGCTCGGATGACAGTCCTTGATTACGAACGGGTGATGAAAGGGACAGGAAGATTTGGAGCTTCCCAGGAGAGCATTCGAAGTAAATACAATTAACTACTGCTTTGAAATGAAACATATGAATAAGCAATATTTACTAATATTCATTAAGCGCCAAAATACGCAGGAAGCAAAGTTTGTGAACCAACACCAATGTGTGAATTTTTCCATTAAAATATAAAAAATAACAAAAAAGAAATAATAAATAAAAGTTAAATACGTTTCTTTTAAAATAAAAAAATCTACTTAGTCTTAAAAGATTTTGAATTTGTTTTCATTATTTCACGGCCCCCCCCTCAACAAAACCTACGGCCCCCAGTTTGGGAAGCGCTGCTCTAGTGGATGCGACGCTAATGGTGCGAATTCGCTTAATAATATTAAATTTTCTTATTCTACCTATTTAATGCAACGGGATTTATTACATAAAGTTCAGAGATCGTTTAACTGATTTTAACAAACGAATAAAAAAAAATCGGAATCATTCGTATAGCGATGGTATTATTACAAAATAACTATGAAAGGTTCCCCCATAACATGGTTCCCAGGGGCAACTTTCACCACTTCCACTTCGTTAGCCAAAGGTTAGCGAAGATATATATATACGAATGGTAGAATAAAGAGTATTTTATTCTTCAAGAGGATACAGTCTTCCAAGCGAATTTTGAAGAAACATAAGCACATAGCGCCTCGTTTAGTCCGTCCAAGAAACTATATATAATAAAACTTTTTGCATATCAGTAATAACGTTGCAATGGTTGTTATATAATTAGGGGAAACCATAATAAGATATCCATAATTATATACAGACATTTTATTAAACATGAATCCAACCTACGAAAGGTCGCAAATATTTTATTTTATTTTATAACTTCGTGCAGAAATAGTACTACATACTATGGTCCTACATGTAGGACTAGAAGAGGCCTAGGCCCCCCAACAATATCCTGTGCTATCCAACTGCAGACCTGGGGATTCGAGTAGTCATTTTCTGGTAAGTCCTCCATGTTGCCAGTGTGCCCTGCAAGGCATGCAAAAGAGAGTACCTTAAAATCAGCCAGAGAGAGTCCAAAGCTTAGTAAATCTCTATAACTCTGCTGACACCAATACATGTCAGGGGAGTTATATGCACTTATCTTTAAAGGATACAGTTGCAGAGGTAAATTTTGGTACGATGTGATGTTCTGTTCTTCCCCTACCAAGCTTGGTTATCAGTGTAGTAGGCAGCTTTCTCATAATGGAAGGTAGTGCGGGGTCGCTCAGCACCCGCAATTGTACGTTAATAACGACTAAATTATCTCCTCTCTTTACTACACGGTCAAAATTCCTTAATCCAATGTCGGTCCTGTAGTATAGGTTCTACTGCCGTTATCCAACGTTTGTTCTTTGACCTGTTCTGTATAACCCTCAGTATTGCATTTTGTCTTCTGACACGTACTCTATGTGTGCGATAACAACATTGAGCAACATGAGCCAAAATTTCTCTACTCTGAGGGGTTAGATAATCTGGAAACCCTGCTCTACGGACCAGACATTATATTTTATTAAAGCCAACTTCGGGTATCCAGTAAGTTTTCAGGCTCGATGGTTGTTTGACACCGGGTGATAAAATGCTAGCTTCATCTATCACCTAAAGACATACAAACATCTATACCCACGGTGCAATTCGAACCCACAGTGATATTGGAGCGGGTACGCTGTTCATTCGTCCAACTAGGTCGCTTTGCTTTAAAATATATTTCACACTTGGGGAAACTGTTTTTATGCAAGGTAGTGTAGTGTGATGATACTAAAATGCGTGTGCCATTTTCTGTAATAACAGATTATTTCCGAAGTTTTCATATGTTCTTAATGAAAATTTTCTAGAATAAAGTACTGAAATCTATTTGCATACATCATTATTTGGAATCACAGCCAACGAAACTAAGGTCAGTATATTATCTGTTTTTAGCAATATGTATTTTTATTACGTGACATTTCCAAGGAGTCCAAAGACTCATCTAACCTCTTTTCCTGGAGGGAAACCAAGCGATTTTCATATGAGATGAGCTAGCTCATCTTCATTTGAAAAGCTTGTTATAAAGGTTATTGGCATCATAGATAGGATTCAAATCTAGATATTTCTAAACCGAAGCAAAATGTGGTGTTTTCCTTAAAACTGCGCTACGGAGATTATCTCTATCAACAAACGAAACTTTCTTTACGTATAATTAATATTTATAATTTTACGAAACCAGATTTCCAGCCAGTCTGGTTGGCCGAGTGGTTAACGTATCCGCTCTTCAGCTAAGAGGGTGCGGGTTCGAACCTGCCAAGGGTATGAATGTTTGTGATTGTCCTACTAACCAGTTTCCATGTACTGCTGTGACTATGTCCTGGCTCAGTATTTGTTGTCTTTGCGCCATAAAAATCAAATTTTAAAAAAATCTAATTTCAAAATTTACATCTTGTAAAAAAGGAAGGATTCGCTGGCGTCACTTCATATCGCTGTTTGTGTCTGTCGTATACTTTATATGAGATGCAGTAGGCGTATTATCATTCTAGATATATCATTGTTCCCCCCCTCCTCCACGTACACTGACATTTCCCTGAAACTTAACTCTTCCAAAGAACGCCCCTGCAGTATAGTCGAAGGCCAAATCCACATTTACTCTTCGGTCAGAAAAAATCTTAGTTCGAATCCCATAGAATTCCAATAACCTTTAAAAAGGACCTTTCATATGAAGATGAGCTGCAATTAATAAATAATATGCTGGGCTTTCAGCTTAATTGTCTCTTTCGTACTTCCAACCCACCCAAAACACTTCCTAAAAGTGACACCATTTAACGATCTAAATTATGAACATCATACCCATCCCACCCTCACACGCAATGTAGAATGCATGACTTTAAATATAACTAATATCGGTTTGACAATAAGAACGGCTTCTAGGGAAAGGATATTGGAAGAGCTGTTAAAAAACAACATAAAAAATGTTTCCTTAATTTTTATTCCTTGTAGTATTAGCTGAAATCAACCGAGTTTGGTACTTGACATTCGGAACTTGGCCTTGTTTGATAAGCCACAGATATTCTGTTATACTTCAATAAGTTATGCCGCCGAGTTCAAAACCCCAGCTTAACAAGTGCTCGTGTAGAGAACCTCAAGCATTTAGAATGTCAGAATGATATACTCTTGCACACTGCCGACCCACTTCTGATGAAGAACGGGAAGGGATAGAATTCACGCATTCACAACCTACATTGACATTTATTTAGGTCAAATTGTAGTTGGTTCCATAGGTCAAGGTCTTTTTAAAATAACTATAGTCGATAAGTAGTTACGTAAGATGAGTATTAAGAGATAGACCAAAAAGTTTGTCGGATTTTTTTTTTTTCTTGAAAGGGAGATATAAATGGGCAGTTGTTGGCAAACAAACTTTAAATCCACTACTGATACAGTCAATGAATGTAGTTAATATTTGGAGCGTAAATGATAGAGATTACAGCACAGCGAATTACAATAGTCCTAGATGCAATAGGAACTTTTAAATGCAAACGTTAAGCCTACAGCAGATAGTAATGGTCGAGATAAATTGGTCTGGTTCTGATGCTTGTCTTCAAAGTGGTACAGCCGACCACGCGAACGTATATCAACAGATCAGTCAAGTAGGGAATTGGATAAAGACTACACGACTCTTATTTGACTAGATACCATCAGAAAACAGACATCTTAAAGAGAAAATTATTTGGTTACCCCCGTGATCTACTTCTGACTGTAATTTTTGAATAGCTTTTGTCATTTTGCATTCTTCCGCTCCATACTTCACGCCGTTTGAAAACACACCACATTCAAGATGTATTCATGCACAGTTCAGAAACAAGGAAACTCTTCTAGATCTCGCCTTTGTCGATGTCCTTGTATGAGCTACTCCCAGAAGTGGATGGCATTGTGTAATTCACTTCTTCTGTACAAGCTTAACAAGCTGAAACACTGATGCGGAGTAAATTAGATTTCAGTCATCTATCTGTGTTTCTTTCCAGGTAGAATGATAGTCAAATCCTACAGCATTTCCATTCCGTATGTTATATGAAGCTCTCTTTATGTACTGCACTGTCAGCAAACCATAACGTCTCTATTCACAGAATAGAGACGTTATATTTGGGAACCACTTTTTTTTTATGTTGAGTTCATACACGAGAGGTTGATTGATCAGCCTATAGTACATCAGTACCGTATTCCTTAGATTGGAAAATAATATTATATTCTAATGTTATATATAATCTAAGGACTCCTTAGATTGGCATTTAAGGGCCCTTCGTACACAAATGTCTTGTAGTAAAGGAAGGGGTGTGGAAAGTGACATTTTCTAATTGTCTAGATAAACAGTTTCACAGTAAGAAGAAATGTCACCGATTCAAATAATAAATAAATAGTTTTTTCAGATTAGAAATTTGTTTATATTCTAATCTTAAGAAAAATAATGAGAAAAAAAATTAAATCAGGTCGGCTTGTATTTATATGACTACCTTTTTTAAAAAACAAAATTGTGATGTGATATGGGAGGAGAAGATAGCTTTGTGACAACAACTGGGGGAAGAAAAAAAAAAGGTCGGGAAAAAAGTGTTCGTTTAAGACGTATTTCAGGAGCAATTCAGCTGATATGTAAACATCTAAGATTAAATTGTCGGCATTTCAAACACCCGAAAGCTTAGTTAACTTTGTTTCTAAATTTAACTGAGGTAATAACTTAGAGAAAAAAATGGATTTTCTTTACTTGTTCAGTTTTGATTATTTTGTGGGAAGAGTGAATCCTGCAGCAACGTTGTATCACCGATTTTTTTATGCTAGACAAAATAACATTACTATAAGATTGGTATGTTCTTGTTTATTTTCTGCTATACTAAAATAATCGTGTAACATCCATTTAATGAGATGCTATAGCCAATGTTGAGACGATGAATCAATCACCTAGGGCACAACAAGTGGCAAGTTTAATTAATAAAGTGCTGTACTTTTCCCACCGTGACATACATTTTGTGATGCCGAGTCTTAGATATAAAATGATGGCAATTAAAGGTTTTCAGTATATAGCACAGACGATTTAGTGAACATGGATATTTGAAACTGTTGGAAAAATTGATTGAAAAACGTCCAGAAAGCATCCCACTTTTGGGATGCTTTCTTTTTTAACTTCATCATTATTGTTGCTTGTGAAAACAGCATCTTTAAAATATGAATGATTTAAGATCATTCTTTACACAAGATCGGCTAGCAAGTCAGAAATTCTTTCGACAGTGTGACACTGCAAAAATCAGGAATTTGATTATGAATTTACATATATTAAAGTTACAAAATTTACAGTCACGTTATATGCACTTGCACACAAAGTTTGAACTAGCTCTTTACCTACATTATAAATAAATTTTTCTTCTACATGAATGTCTGTGCAGAGATGCCTTTTTTTTTTTTTATTTGCGGCTCTTGTTGTGGCACCTCAGCATTCCTCTGATCCATAAAAATAAAAAAGATAATTGCAATAAAATGTGCCGAAACGAATAGTAGTATTTTTCTTCATTTATTTTTATGTCTCTTAATTGCCTTTCTCTGGCTGGTAAGCCTGGTTTATGAATGAAAAATATGAATTTCCGGAGAGAAAGCCTGACACTGACGTATTGAGACCAGATAACTCGCCTCCTTCATTTGAAAAAGCCCTTATCTTAGATCCTCGCATCTTGGCTGGGTTCGAACTCAATTTGTTTCCAGTCGAAGGGCAAATGTCGCGACGTTGTCGTAACTGCTCTACAGAAACCATTCCATCGTAGCACGAGAGAATTAAGGGTTTTTTTTCCGCATTAGTTAGTCAATCTCATGCAGAAATAGCAGTTTTATTCGTGCGTAACTTACAAATCCAGAAGAGAACACACACCTTAAATGTTTTAGTATTTCCTTACGCTACTTAGCAACCAATCCGGCTAGCGAAGCCATTTTGACTTTTTTCCGCTAAAATTAGTAATATCCTCTTAATTTATGATATATAAAAAATCAGATAACAAACTGAATTACCATGCTAATTTGTATCAAAATAAGCATCATAAATCAGAATTATGAATTACAGCAAAAAAAAAAGTTGATTTAAAATTAACTATGTCATAATTCCATAATAACATGAAATTTATGTTTTTTCTCTCGAAAACTGAATATCAAACTTTTTGATGAAAATATGGGGACATATGCAGAATAGAGATCTGACCCAATAACCGTTTGGATTAGAAAAAACGAACATCAATAACTGTTTGAGCATATTTAAAAATTTCCTGCACATATGTTGAGTACAGCAGTGAGGTGTGTTCAAGCGTAAAAAATTACGGCTGAAAGCTAGCTACACATCACATGGTACTTTGCGATGATGGTTGTCCCATATGTGAAGCGTAACTTATGTCACTACCCTTTCACACTATATGAACATAACCACCCTTTAAATCTTCAGCATGGTAGTTATGCAATTATGAACGAACCAGTTAAATAACTAACAACCAGTTCTATTCGGACTAGAGAGGTGTAGCCTTATCAATGCAAAATACAGAACTGAGAACGCGTGTCATGGGGAAGGGAGAAAACGACAGTTGCAATTAGCCCTTGATATTTACAATGTCCAATATTACCGGTCTCAACTTGTGCTGGAAATGGTGGTGCTGGTTCCGTACATTCATTTACCCACTCTCCCCGTTTAGGCACTTTAAAACAAAGAAAGTAACTAATATGCGTTTTGAGTTAAAGCGTAACGGTATTCGCTTCAATAACCTACATGTCGTAGGATAAGTAATAAAATCCTATCTCATCATTTTCGTGGAGTCCTGACCGATTACAAGTGTAATCGGTCACCAAAAGCTGTTTGAGAGATTTTAGCAGACAAGCCTCAGTTTTTGTTTGAAAGTGATGCAACATATCAGAATTCCATGTGGTTCCACTCTAATGCCACAGCAAATATTTACACTTTCTGCTGAGGTCCTACGTAATATATTCACATTTTGTGATGCGAGGGTTTTGTAATTGGCTTTTTCATTAACTTTTCTTGATAGTCGTGGAATATAAAGACATTCCTTGATATGAGTCTTGCACGAAAATGTCTAGTGGGATAAAATCGAAGTCCAAAAAATTAGCCCTTTTCTTAGGGAAATAGCATTTTGCTTGACTCGCTGATGCAGCGCCAAGCTGCATTAGGAAGGAGAGTTTAACGGGGGACTTGATCTGTATGACTTTTGATTTGTTACAACTTCTAAACTAGCCTTAGAGATATAAGTATTGTATATTGTGATAGGGCTTTTATGAAGAACGTGTCGTTGAAAAGTCTACTTTTTGTGCCAGGCTTCGTAATTTGTGGCGTGTGTGTGCGTGCATGCGTGCGATCGCATAATTTATGATCCAGACCGCTCTATGTCTCTCTCTCTCTCTCTTCAAAAGGCCCTAAACATATCAAGAACAACTATTCGGTGTATTCGCACAGTATCTATCATACTTTGCTTTGAACTCACTGACAGTTATGGTACCCACAACAAAGTCTGGCAGCTTATTCCACTCATTCACCACTCTCAAAGTAAAAAACCTAGTTCTAACGCCCTTGCTAACTACACTCTTGCTCAGTTTCCATGGGTGACCCCTAGTTCTCCCATCACCAGACCTGTTCTGAAAAATTTCCTCTGAATTAATCTTGTAAAAACCCTTCAGTAATTTGTTCCTTTTCCGCCTATCAACCAATTTCTGTAATCCACAGATCTTCAACCTGTTCTCGTAAGGTTCATTCCATAGACCTTCTACCATCTTGGCCACTCGCCTCTGGATCTTCTTTACCTCCTCCCCAGCAAGAAGAGACCCAGGGGCCCAGATCTCCGCACAGTAGTCCAGATGGGGTCAGGCTCGATACAGAGGAACAATAACTTGCTTGTCTCTGCTCGTCAAAGTATTCTTCAGTAACCAAGTGATTTGGTGAGCAGATTTAGCCACTTTTGCAATGTGCCCCGTAAACTTCAACTCCCTATCCACCCCCCCCCCCAAATCCCTGGCTTCGTCAATCTCCTGGAGTACAGTTCCACCAATGTGGTATACTGCTGCTAATCTTTTCACCCCAAAATGCATAACCGTACACTTTGCTACGTTAAACTGATATCCATTCTCATTAGCCCAGGCTGCCAATCTATCCAAATCATCCTGCAAAATTTTGACATCATGTGCACTCACTATTGCTCTACCCAACTTTGCATCATCAGCAAATAAATGAACAGTTCCTCTCAGATCCTTTCTTATATATATCATATCATTAATTCTTATATCATTAATGGACAAATTAAATAACAGTGGTCCAAGAACAGAACCCCGCAGCATACCACTAGTAACAGGCCTTCTTTTGGACTCCACTCCTGAATAAACTACTCTATGATATGTCTCCACAACCACCCTCCTATCCATCTCACCAATCCTATATCCATCCCCGTGTGCTGCAGTTTACTGATTAGAATTCCATGTGGTATCCTGTCAAAGGCTTTTATAGTCTAGCAGTATCACGATGTATAAAACATGAGTTACTGAGGCATGATCTACCTTTCACAAAACCATGCTGTCCTCCATGCAGTATCCCATTTTCATCTGTTCATTCCTGTATATTGCCCTTGACTAATATCTCAAAAATCCTTGACATCGATTCCTGATATGCTGATCGGTTGGTAATTTGCAAGATCAGTCTTGTAACCTCCTTTATGCAACGGAACTATTTCCCCCTCTTTCCACCCCCTCGGTACTAACCCAGAGCTGATACTTAAATTTACAATATGGTCAAGGGAACTGACAATTCCTTTGCTGCTTCACTTAAGACTCGATCTGGTATACCATCCAATCCCACAGATGTATCCACATTAAGGTTCTGTGATATACTATTCACCTCCATTTCATTCACTTCAGTTCCTGAATCACCCATTCGTTCTTTCATTCCTGCAATATCACAGCCTGGATGGTATGCTCTTGCAAAATGTTCGCTTAGTAATTCTACTATTACAGTTGATTCAGTTACCTCCCTACCATCGGCATTCCTTAAAATCATTTTGCCACATACAATTTTTCTTTTACTTGCAGCATATCGAAAGACTGTTTGGGATTCACTTTAGCTTGCATTACTAATTTCCTTTCATAATCTGCTTTTTCTTTTCTTACCACTAGTTACCCTTCTGGCATGTGCTTTGTACTGTTCGTGTGCCTGCAGGTCACCTTTCTTCTTAAATTTCATCCAAAGCTTAATGGTGTTATTCATCCATTTAACTCCCACTTGAATTTACTCTCCGGACTCTAGGTATGCAGTCAGACATTACCTCCCTCAAACGCTCCTTTACCACTTCCCATGCACTATCAACATCCATTCCTTATAGTTTAACATGCCATGGCACTGATCCAAGCAATTTGCTAAACTTGTCAGACTTACCAGCCCGGTAATTCACATATACCCTGTCTTAATTGAAAATTCCACACATTAGCCACTTCCCAGGTCATAAGTGACCTTATGATCACTCTCACCAATTGGTGGCAATATGGTCATATTCATAATAATCAATTTCTCAGATACAATTACTAGGTCAAGCACTCTCAAACGTCTAGTATATTCCATTACATGCTGTCTGAGGTAGTTATCTCTTAGTAACTGCAAAAAATTCATTTCCTTCCTCCCATTTGTCCTCTCCTCCCTCCAATCAATGTTACCATAGTTGAAATCCCCATAATAATTACCTATCCTCCATTCATTGAGTCTATTTGCCTATGCATACTATCCCCATCACACCATGTAGCCTCAAAATAGCACATTTTGAGGCTATATGGCCTCAAATGTAATATTTTCACTATCCTGAAGTTGAACTTCTATTCTCTTTGGATGCAGTTCATCACCTATCATCAATAACACTTCTACCCCCCCCATTCTTTTCTCTCTGTGATCCCTGAACACACTATACCCCTCACATTCTTGCCCACTAACTATATCATCTTCTGTTAGCCATGTCTCACTAATGCCAATAACCTGTGGCCAGGAAGAACTAGCCAAGACCAAAAATTCCTCCTGCTTATTCCGAATACTCCTGGCATTAGTAAAGTGCAGAAGCCCAAGTCCCACCCCTATTTTGACGCCTTATACTAACTATCCCATTTTGGTTTGTTATCCTTCGCCCTAACTCAGGCATATTATACACATTCCTACACTCAACTGCCTCACTGATGTCTGCCTGTCCTCTCAACAGCAAAAGCCCGAGGTTCCAGAAGGGGGGGGGGAACTTCGGGCTTTTATGAGACCAACTAACATAACTATGGTTTTGAAAAGTCCTTATAAAGGTTCTTCATTTCCTAGGCTGGACTTGAACTCAACTTTTTGTATACAAAGGCATTGTCGCTACCGACTGAAGTTCGGAGGAGAATCCAGAAATGGTGAATGTGGCTGGAACTGGGATAAATCTTTCTTTGCACCGACACGTGACAAAAGGTGCCAGTAACTTAAGCGTCCGATTGGACACTATTTTATCCTTCCCATTTGAGACAAAAACGAGTTACCGATAACCGGCATGGGGTTGGGTATTTCATCTACCTGGAGAGTGGTGAGTTGTTACGCTCATTCTTGGTAAAAATAATCGTTAGGAACTAGGTCTCAGATAATGAGTCACTCCTGTCTTCCAGATGAGAGATGAGCAAAAACGATGTGGTGAGGCCATTAATATTTTCGTAGAAACTACGAGCTTAGATCGTCTTCTAATATCAATTTTTTTTACAAATTCATTAAAGCATCTCAAAGAAATTTCCAGTGAATTTCTCTCATTCACACCTCACCCAGGATTTAATCTTCAGTACTTCATTGGTATTTGAACTGTACTTACTGTAAGCACACATTATTCTAACAAAGTGCACGCATCGTGTTTAAAGAAGTGCAAAACCAAAGTTCCTCCTACAGCATTCCTTGCACTGGATAGTACACAGATCGTTTTAAATAAAGCCATTTGAGGTTTTTTCTCAGCTACTGAAGTGTTTTCTTCTTACTCTTTTGCTTCAATTAAATATTTACTTTTTCCAGACCCTAAAGTGTATTTCATACAAAAAAAAAAAAAAAATCAAAACGCTGGTATATCAAAAACGTTTTCTAGCTTGATGCGTGTCTCTTCAACTGTACTTAAAGTTGTACTCTAGAACCAGAACGCATCTCTCTTATACTTAGCTGCCATTTATCCCAAAAGCATGAAAGGAAGCCTATATTTAGCCCATTCAAACAAAAGTAGATGAAATTTGTTATGACACTATCAGCCTGTTGCCCTCGTCTCATTCTCTTTAGCTAAAAAGCAGTGGCAAAGATCATTAATAAGTAAACTTCTTCACTACCTGCAGTTTACCGGGTTTACCAGTTTACTGAAGTCTACCGGGGGTTAATCAGTGATCACCAGTATAGATTGCGCAGCTCTAGTTCTACAGCAGATCTTTTAGCCTACATCATCCACCTCTGAACACGTGTAAGGTTTTTCGAAACCTATGCTGTTGTTATTGACATTTCTAGAGCATTTCATCAAGTCTAGCACTAAGACCCACTCAGCAAAATATCATCCTTTGATCTATCGCTCACTTTGTGTAACTGAGTACCCAATTTTCTATTTGGTCGACCACTGTGTGTCATGGTGGACTTCTTCCTTTTTTCAGACTTCTTCACCCATGCAGGATTTCCCTGGAAAACCCCCCATCTGAAGGTGAGTTAGCCTCATACAGAGATGGTAGGGTTACCCCCCCCCCTCCGGGAAACTCAGGTGTTTCAGTCCTCAAAACAGGTGAACCTGTCAGAAGAACACACACACATGCAGTTAATGGTGCACGCATGATATACATGCATCATAGCCTTAATTGCATTTATCATACCCCCGCCCTCAAAAAAAAATAATAACAACTAACGGGAATTCTATGGACCGCTTACTTTCTTTCTCCTGTACATATGACAAACCTTGCAGTGCACAGACATCCCAAACTTCAAAACCTTCTCATAACCAGTGTCCTAAATGCAAATCTTTATTCTTCAGTGGGGTGAAGTTAACACAGTTCCGTCTTCTTTTCTCTTAAAGTGATCTTCCATTACCTTTTTTGAATCACAAATTTCCTGCCTCCAACAATCTTGTTCGTTCTTTTTCTACTCAAGACGTTGCAAAATCTGAAATCGGCGAAGCCTTCGAATACTTATGTTTAAGGTGATGCACCAAAAAACTCCCTGCAAATTCTTGATGTCTAAAAGACAGCAGTTCTGCTAATCAATTCTCTCTCTCTCTCTCTCTCTCACTCATTCACTCACACACACACACACACACACACACACACACACACTGACTCAGTTTGGCCGAACTCTTTCAGATAGTTTGTTTCTGCCTTATGTATTTTCCATAGACATCTCCTTGAGCTCTTTTTTTCAGTAAATTACCATCTGTGATTTCTCCACGAAGCCTGCTAAAAAGTAGCAGTTGCTCATAAACCCCTGTACAGTCCTGCTGCAAATCCAATGAATTTTCCGTCTGCCTCTCTTTCCTGGAAACAACCTCCCTCACGAAGTGTACCCTAGTGATAACAAACTACAGCTATTTATGAAGAACATTAATGATTTCTTCTCTGCTAGGCCTTGCCAACATACAGCACTAATATACTATAGGCTTTTCAACCTCGGTGTGCGGAATTATATGTAATTTTAAAATCTAAATCGCGATTATAGTTACCTCTGTTAAGAAGTTTGCTCACTTCACCAATTTGAACATTACTTGTTAAACTCGATTTTACAAAAGGAAAAGGCATCTTTATTCATCTTTAGGAATAGGCAGTAAGATTTCCAAAGATACATAAATGATGAATTGTAAGATTCTAGAATACTACAATAAACTGCTTCCGGAGGAGGGGGGGGGTCTCTCATAGTATTCATAATATTATTATTTTATAATTTAAGTCTCAAAAATCCACCAACAATGTCACGAACCACCAAAAGATATTCATTCGATAGCAAGTAAGGTGCATGTCAGAGAGAGAGAGAGAGAATGAAGAATGGATTACAGCCGTGAGACACCAAACCAGCTGTGCTGTATCATACTGTTTGATACTACATTTTACTACTTACTGCATTAATCATTTCATATTTCTTCATTTATTCATCTTAATGAATATACAATAAGTTTACCATGCGATCCTGTTGCCTGTGCTAAATTGTGAATAAAGATGAATGTATTCATCTTTATTCACAATCCCCACCCCCCCCTTACTGAAACAGAACATTTGAGAACGCAAAATTGAACTGGCATAATATTCTGATGATTTCATGGTTTTAGCCACGTCAGTGATAATTCTAACTCATCTGTAATATGTTCAAGATGTTTTTTATCAGTTATCACGCGCATACTGCACACACACACACACACACACACACACACACACACACACACACCCTCCTGACCTCAATCACGTGATGCTCCTTGTGCAGTGACATTTATTATGAGCAGACAACATGGGCTATGTATGCCTAAGGTGCCTGATTTTCTCTTTTAAATTGTGTTAATTTAAATGCTTTAATATTTTAATTTATGGTAATTATATATTATTATAAATTTATTAGTATACAATAGCGCCACAGTAGCACCGTATTGAATGTGACTTCTGAATAACCTACAATTATTACATTTTTAAATGAGAAAAAGGAAAACTGAAAAACAGTATCTATGGGAGCCAAAGTCTAAAGTGCGACACTCTTTTCACTTATCCTTATTTAACATGATCTTATTACAGTTCCGATGCTACTCTTCTCTCATATCCTCCATTAATTAAAAATCACGTTTACATTCTCACAATCAGGGAGTAACATCATTGCGAACGTTTTGATCACACCATTTTAGATGCGCTATTAAAAATGCGTAACGTCAAATCGTGAAGTTTGTACACTGCATCAGTGCCCCCCCCCCCCATATAAAAAAAATACCAAAAAAATACAAAAAAAAATATTGTATGCAATATTCAGCCAATTACAAGAGTGAAGTAGCTGAAGCATTTCCAGGATTATTAGTGATTGGCGTCGGAAAGTAAAGCAAGCAGTAAAAGAAACTCTGCCCAGTTATAATCAACAAACTGCAGTACTAGTTATTAGAAAGTATATATTTAAAATTTTATTTTCGTAATAAGCTGATTTAGTGTATCACGCAAAATATCTTTTCTCTTGATCATATATGTTAAGGATATTTGTGGTGCTCACGGTAGAAACGTAAAGTGGCTGCTCGTATATTTGCTATATGCAATCAAACTTATTTTTGCCATGGAAACGTTTCAAACAAAAATATTGTTATATAGAAAGAAAATGCTAGCTTTTTCATTCGAAAACTTTTAAATTATCCTAGTTAAAAATATCAGGTTATATGCGGCAAGACTATATCCCTAATACTCTGTCATTCTTGAAATAAGCCTGCGAAGATTTACCTCCAACGGAATCAGCTGTAAACAGAGGCGGTTGGGACACCAATTTAAACATATACGAGTACCTTCACCTATATTCAATACTCTTGCGTTAACAGATAAACAAATGGACAGATGAACAAGAAAGACAAAGAAAGCAGAGTTATTTTGTAGGCATGACTGTCCACCAGACATTTACTGGTTCACACACAATATTCTTGTTCTTCGTACATAGAACAATGGTAGGGAATACTCCGATGGTGAAAGTTCTTCTCGCGTAAGTTCTGTATTCAATTTAAAATTCAATCATTTGGCTTCGAAATATATACATTTATAATACATTTATACATTATTTCATGGTATTTATAACAATCAATTGAAGTTGCTACGACAAATTGAAACCTTTGGGGCTCTTTCTTCAACTATGATTCTTCACATGTTCTTATATCCACATCGATCGCCGAGAGCTGTTATATACATATTTTCATATATAGTTTCCCTATTAATATCTGAAGACTATGATAAAGATGATTAAATAAATAAAATACGGTAAAGATGCTTTTAGAAATATATATTTAAAATTTATATGCGTTTAAAATCTAATTCTCCTCAAACTGATGCTCAACCTTTTAGCAAGTAATTATGTTCCATCAGAATGACATGTTCTTATATGTCTTATATATCGGAGTTCATTGTACTTCGATTGCTGAAATATATTCCACTGTTTTTTACGCCATTCCTTTCTCATTGCTCTATTCACCGAACTTTGAAAAGGACGACTTATTATCATATGAGTGCGTATATTTTTATGCGATGTATCACAGATGAAACGCACATGGTACAGCATAATTTGCATCCTAAATATCTCCCACTATTCGAGATACTCACACTCGACCTTCGCGTATTTTAAGGTCATCGTGCGGTCTCCTCATCGATTGAACAGAAGCGGTGAAAAAGGCTCGAGGCTCATAGTGTTACTGCATGGATGCAGTCTCGTGCAGTAATCCAGGTAAACGACCTTTATGACACTACTGGTTTTTCAGGTCGTCCACCACTTAGCTCTCGATGTACACTGCCGCACTCCGTAAATCTACTTGTACGTCGAATCGTCGATCTGCATGATACGGGTCGAGTTACTTACTGTTTATGAACTCAAATCTAAACCAAAAATCTAAACGTGCTGTTTATTATCGCTCGGTGGAGTTTAATCAGGATAGGCTTGGCAAAAGTTATCATGAAACATAGTCGAACAAAACAACTGAGAAACTGACATGCAATTATATTCTTGTTTTTATCTTTATTTCATCTTTCAATCGCATAAAAGTCATCACCTCCTAAGTTTTACTAACTTGGTTTGCAGAGTGGATATCGTCTCCGCTCTCTAACCGGCCGTGGATTCAAATCCTACTGCGGCGTTGACGAATGTTGGTAGATGATTTGCATCATCTGGTATGAGATCTCCAATAAGTAGGCCCTAAACAAGCGTTTAGGGCCTACTTATTGGAGTAGGCCCTACTTATTCCGATTACCCACCACTTAATACACCCGTACGTTACGTTTATACTTCGTGTGTGAGATTCTAAAATAAAAATTGTATGTTTATTTCATTCTTAGTTGAAGGAAGACACATTTTTTTTAATGGGACGTGTTGATAATTTCCTGTACGGAAAATGGTATTTAATCGCTAGCAATTTACTATACATCCTGGATTGCTGGCTGATTCATCTTTGAAATGCATAAAACTGTCATCACTCATAGCTCTCTTTCAGAAATTCAAATGTTTTTTTCTGGAATTCGGCATAACCTCTGCTGATTTATATCTACAATATTTAGCAGTCGTGTGTATTTTAGGATGATTGTGGTCTCAGGGTTCTAAAATACACTGTTATCCAAAGTATTAGAACAATAATTTTGCTTCTTTCTGCACTTCTGTGGAATGGGATTACTTTGCTTGCATTGCGTTCTCGAAATTCGTTGGTGAGTTTAACGCTTGACTTGTGATTCTCGATTATCCTTGGACAGCCCAGATAAGGTTCTCATATCTGGACTGTCGTTACGTACCTTTTCTTTCTTTCTTTATTTATTTATTTATTTACCGATTTTACTTTTCCTTTCTGCATCCGAGTGAATATGATCTTCCTAATGTAGTAACCTCTTTGAACTGACTCAATGTTCACGTCGCCATCTTTGCAGTGGTGCTTTATTTAATGCTACCTTGATTTAAATTAACTGCATATTTTTTGCATACTTTTACAAGAATATTGTTTTTCTTCAGTTTCAAAATGTGGCGTAGGATGTTACATGCAGATATTCAAGTTGTTATCTAGAATACTTTCTCATTAGTGTTCTTTAAATGAGCCTAGTATCATTATGTTGGTGCATTAGTTTCGAGTGGCCAAGTTTTAGGACGCATACTCAGTCTTGTATGATTCTACAGATATTAAAGAGCTTTCGTACAACATGCAAATGTTATACTTCATTATATGGCAAGAAACCATAACATTAAGAATGCTTGCAATAAGCCTGTATTTTTCGAACACTTTTTCATGTAGCAGCTTTGAGAAATCAGCGCCCCCACATCCTCAAATATTTTGCGCATTTGATTAAAAGCAGTTTCTCCCTGAACAATGCGCTTAGTTTCTTAGCTAGCTGAATCTGCATTGCAAAATGAAGTTAGAAACTATACATTGTGACAAGCAGTATAGCTTCGAATATGAGACTAGTAAAATAACATTTTGGGATTTTCTCTCATTTATTTATTTATTGGTTTGTTTTTGTAATTTGTGAGGAGGAAAAGTAAGCAGTACCCACCTTCCTTCGCTGGCTGTAATCTTTTCACTGGCACTTATGTAACTGGGAATGAAAGGTTATTGGCCATGCATACTCGCCTAAGCGAAACAACTCGTGACTGCCTAACTGAATTATCCCCTTAATATCGCTATTAGAGCAAAATAAAGTTTTAATATACCTACAGTTCCAGTTCCATAAATGATGTAACTATTTTTAACTGTCATTTCTCAGTGTACGTGCTCTCTAATTATCTTGCCACTGATATGTCGAAATGGCTTTAACAGTTTAAATGCATAATCAGTAGCCAAAGACGGGAAGGGAAAGCGGGCGAATTGCAAACGTGAAACATTTTTAAAACTTTTTTGGGAACTAACATTATTTTCTCAATTTGGGTGACTTGTTTGGAAACTATTATGTAGCTGTTAAAAGCATTATCATTTGTTCTAGTAGCTAATGTAATAGCATTATCACTAGAGAGAGAGAGAGAGGGCATATTGATATGATGCTCTACATTCTGCTGTGTAATAAGGAAACAATCTTATTAGTCTGGAAATAGTGCTTTCGCAAGTTTGAACTAAATGGTATCAATTTGGCCACTTAAGATTTTGTAAGATGAGTTAAAATTCTAATTGTGTTGGGTGAGAAAGAGAATTGGTAGACAAGATGCTTATTCGACAGCCACTTTTCGCTATCCGCCTCCCTCAAATATGTATTTAGTATATAAAGGAATCAGTCAGTATAAACTTCAAATAATACCACTTCCGTGTGACGTGATTGTTTGTGACAGTACCCTTTAGTATGGTGTATATACTAATATACATATGACAATACTCTTTAGTATATAAATTGCATATTTAATATGCTGTTTATAAATATAATACATAGTCTGGTAGCTTTAAACAGTGAACCAGCCTTAAAGCTTCTGAAGCATATTTCAGCTACATTTCTTAAAACCTGCGAGACACCGCAAATATTATGAACGAAATGTACTGTAAAATTAATAACAAATGCACACAAGATATATAATTATAATAATAAAAGAATCCTGTATAACCACACATTTATTTATTTATTTGAAATTCGAAAAACTTGATCAGTGAGGGAGGTTTAAAACATTAGTGAATAAACAGATATTAACTACAACGGCCGTTTAAGATAATACAAAAATACATATACCACAACCATATTGTTATTACCAGAGGCGGCTATAATTGAGACCTACATGGATGGAGTGAGTACTTGATATAAGATCAGGTCAAAAGAGCGAACAACAACAAAAAAAAAAAAACTTATTTGCAGAAAACTAAATACCATTTAATCGGATGACAGTCATATTACACATTCCCTATAGAGTACACTCACCGATTCGTAGGTAATCCTAGTAAAGCTATCCATCTAATTTTCCTCAAATAACACCACAAAGTTAAAACGTCAACAGCACAATTCCAGCAGATTGTCGATTTCCTTGCCATGACTCACGTGCCTCCATCACTAATGAGCCGCTAGACTCCCCATAGTAGCGTTACTCAGTCTTGCTCATGTGAGCAGGGCACCCCTGTGATGCGTGACTGGGTGTATTTGTACGCACGTGACTTTAGCGTTGGAATTTAAAAATTCCCCCTATTAGAGCGTGATGCTACCTGCGACGCTTGTGTGTGCGCGCGCGCGTGGTATGTGTGTGCCAGAAACACCAATGTCCTTATGACTTATTGATTCAGTCTAGACACGCAACTATGAAACCTACAAATGAAGCCACGGGAGACTGTTTATCTAGCAGACAGAACCCCTTTGATAATATGAGTTATGTAAATATCCTTACTAATCCCAGTTCGCTGCCCTACTACACGCTTGACCACTTCTCGGACTGGTATCATGGACAACATTTCCGGAGCTATTCAGCTTCCGCAGGTAATGCCTGTCTCGGTCGGTCAAGTGACCGTAAATAAACATATTCTTAGTTCCTTACGTCAGAGTCGTTGTTCAGGTGTGCTCCGTTCATACTTCTGTAGTAGTAGTTGAGAAAGTCTGTTAAGTCTTTCAGTCAGCCTAACGACGGTTCATGGTAACAGTACAGAAATCCAAAGACGGCCTTTTGCATTCAAAGCGGATCATGGTACTTATATCTGACTTGACAATGTATACATTGTATACACAGTGTATCACCGTATATGCATTTCAGAACAAATTGAGAAGGAAGAATTTTCTACGTAAAATTTAGTCCGCTAGATTGAGCGGTTAGCCGAGTGGCTATGCGCTTCGCAACCATATGCCTGGGAAAGGACCTGGGTTCGATTCCCGTCGCTGACGTGAGGAGCTTAGGATCTTTTTCAGACATAGCCAAGTTAGCCGGTCTTGGAGGTGGACCGCAGGGTTTTTCTCTCCAGTTTATCTGGTGGTTTTCATCCCGCAAGCAGGCAAACCGGCCTTGAGAACTCAATGCTTCTACAGACATAGGATACACCCGGAGGAATAAGGCTAACCACTTTATCCTTGTGTACGGTTGCGGTTAAATGAATAGAAAACCCTCGACACCGCCAAGGTAAAAGATGGAAAAGGAAGAAGAAGAAGAAATCTAGTCATATATCATCATGGTTTATTTCAGCCGCATAGGTGGTGACCATAAGACATTGTCAGCAGCAAGAGAGAGAGAAAGAGTCTGCACAGCTTATTAGAATCATACCGACTATCAGTTAATTGTCTTAGCGAGAATTTCGAATATATCTTCCCAGCATCTTTAAGATGCTTAAAGTGTATGTTCTAAGCAGCAAAAAGGTTGCTCCAAAATATGTGTGCTTCTTTCCAATATTTTATTAACTGAAATATGATTTATGATTCACTTCCGTGAAATGCATGTTTGCATAAATCTCATACAGATAGTTAGTTCGTTAGAGATATGAATATACAGATATGAATTCAGTACTCCAGAGATATCTACAAAAAAAAAAAAAAAATGTCAGAAATGTGAATTTGAGTTTAAAAAAAATTCTCAGTAGTCTGATCTCTTATATTCAGATCTCAGTATTCAGATCTCTTGTACTGAATCGTAAACAGTAAGGAAGAGTAGGTGCAAAATGAAACAGAATAAATAACATATGTAAGGTTAATCGGCTTGGTGTAGAGGCGACAGAAACCTTCAACAGATCGTATAGATTTCTAAACACTGTATGCATTTCAGAACAAATTGAGAAGGAAGAATTTTCTACGTAAAATTTAGTCCGCTAGATTGAGCGGTTAGCCGAGTGGCTATGCGCTTCGCAACCATATGCCTGGGAAAGGACCTGGGTTCGATTCCCGTCGCTGACGTGAGGAGCTTAGGATCTTTTTCAGACATAGCCAAGTTAGCCGGTCTTGGAGGTGGACCGCAGGGTTTTTCTCTCCAGTTTATCTGGTGGTTTTCATCCCGCAAGCAGGCAAACCGGCCTTGAGAACTCAATGCTTCTACAGACATAGGATACACCCGGAGGAATAAGGCTAACCACTTTATCCTTGTGTACGGTTGCGGTTAAATGAATAGAAAACCCTCGACACCGCCAAGGTAAAAGATGGAAAAGGAAGAAGAAGAAGAAATCTAGTCATATATCATCATGGTTTATTTCAGCCGCATAGGTGGTGACCATAAGACATTGTCAGCAGCAAGAGAGAGAGAAAGAGTCTGCACAGCTTATTAGAATCATACCGACTATCAGTTAATTGTTATTAACTGATACATTGTTATTAACTGATACAAAATGAAACAGAATAAATAACATATGTAAGGTTAATCGGCTTGGTGTAGAGGCGACAGAAACCTTCAACAGATCGTATAGATTTCTAAACACTGTATGCATTTCAGAACAAATTGAGAAGGAAGAATTTTCTACGTAAAATTTAGTCCGCTAGATTGAGCGGTTAGCCGAGTGGCTATGCGCTTCGCAACCATATGCCTGGGAAAGGACCTGGGTTCGATTCCCGTCGCTGACGTGAGGAGCTTAGGATCTTTTTCAGACATAGCCAAGTTAGCCGGTCTTGGAGGTGGACCGCAGGGTTTTTCTCTCCAGTTTATCTCGGTCGGTCAAGTGACCGTAAATAAACATATTCTTAGTTCCTTACGTCAGAGTCGTTGTTCAGGTGTGCTCCGTTCATACTTCTGTAGTAGTAGTTGAGAAAGTCTGTTAAGTCTTTCAGTCAGCCTAACGACGGTTCATGGTAACAGTACAGAAATCCAAAGACGGCCTTTTGCATTCAAAGCGGATCATGGTACTTATATCTGACTTGACAATGTATACATTGTATACACAGTGTATCACCGTATATGCATTTCAGAACAAATTGAGAAGGAAGAATTTTCTACGTAAAATTTAGTCCGCTAGATTGAGCGGTTAGCCGAGTGGCTATGCGCTTCGCAACCATATGCCTGGGAAAGGACCTGGGTTCGATTCCCGTCGCTGACGTGAGGAGCTTAGGATCTTTTTCAGACATAGCCAAGTTAGCCGGTCTTGGAGGTGGACCGCAGGGTTTTTCTCTCCAGTTTATCTGGTGGTTTTCATCCCGCAAGCAGGCAAACCGGCCTTGAGAACTCAATGCTTCTACAGACATAGGATACACCCGGAGGAATAAGGCTAACCACTTTATCCTTGTGTACGGTTGCGGTTAAATGAATAGAAAACCCTCGACACCGCCAAGGTAAAAGATGGAAAAGGAAGAAGAAGAAGAAATCTAGTCATATATCATCATGGTTTATTTCAGCCGCATAGGTGGTGACCATAAGACATTGTCAGCAGCAAGAGAGAGAGAAAGAGTCTGCACAGCTTATTAGAATCATACCGACTATCAGTTAATTGTCTTAGCGAGAATTTCGAATATATCTTCCCAGCATCTTTAAGATGCTTAAAGTGTATGTTCTAAGCAGCAAAAAGGTTGCTCCAAAATATGTGTGCTTCTTTCCAATATTTTATTAACTGAAATATGATTTATGATTCACTTCCGTGAAATGCATGTTTGCATAAATCTCATACAGATAGTTAGTTCGTTAGAGATATGAATATACAGATATGAATTCAGTACTCCAGAGATATCTACAAAAAAAAAAAAAAAAATGTCAGAAATGTGAATTTGAGTTTAAAAAAAATTCTCAGTAGTCTGATCTCTTATATTCAGATCTCAGTATTCAGATCTCTTGTACTGAATCGTAAACAGTAAGGAAGAGTAGGTGCAAAATGAAACAGAATAAATAACATATGTAAGGTTAATCGGCTTGGTGTAGAGGCGACAGAAACCTTCAACAGATCGTATAGATTTCTAAACACTGGGAAGAAGAGTAGGTTATAGAACCACAGCTCACACTCTCGTCATAGTTCAGTAACATTATAGTTCAATATATGTAATTTCTCTTTGTGACAGTAACGAAAGAATCTAAACGCAGAAACAGAGATAGTTTTTTCTTCGTTGTTTATCGTCCAGCAGTACAGAAAGGCCAGAAGAACGAATACGCACACTTTGCAGATATTACACTTATAGCCCTTGCGTTGAACTTTATTCCAAGCAACAGCATTTTTGTTTTCATCGCTTCACAGATACAAACTTGATATAACTTTCCTGTTGTTCAGAGAAGTCCGGTTCCCCCAGAACCACTGATGACAAATTTATTTTGGAAAATGAAATTTCTATCATCAGTAGTTAAATGTGAGAAGCTCTGCTTCCATTGAAGTTCTTGCATCTAATTAAATCTTCTTCGATGGTTGAAAAAAATAAAGTATGTAATCGAAATACTAATTTTATTTGGTTATTATTTTGCTCAATAAGAAGTGTGGGAAGAACGCTGTTTCGCTCTAACAGTATAAGAGTGGAAGACTAGTCCACGCTCCATACTAAAATACTACTTTTCTTAATTTCCTCATCACGAGTCTTTGCAGCATGGCAGTTACGCTTCTTTTAAAAAAATTAATTAAATTTAATAACTGATTTTAGTTTGTACGGGACATGCTTTGCCTGTCATAAAGGTGGATGATCAGATGTTATAAATAATGCATAACTAAACAGATAAAATTGTACGCCCCCCCCTCTCCTTCAACAACAGTATTAATAGAATAATTTAGGTAGATGGCTGAAGCAAATATTAAACAGGTTGAATCAGGATGGATGTGCATAACTTTGCGAGCTAAGAGCAAAAGATGTACACACACACACACACACACACACACGCGCGACTGATAAACTTCATTTGAATGCTATGCCTCTGTCTTTTTTAATGGCTATGGCGTGCGATTTTTAAGAAAAATGGTAACAATACTAAGAAAAATAATCCAGGAATTGAGAATTCATGTTTACAACAACATTGGTTTTCAAAAATATAATCATCAGCCACAGTACACAATCTAGTTCGCCATATGGCATGACATGTAGCTTCTTCAACCTAACAGCAAATGTAATTTGACAAACGAACTCCGTCATGTTGGAAATGCACACAGCACAGTAGCTAGATGATGTAGCTAAATGTGCCTCATTGTTACTACCTACAGCAGCCAGTTAAATTTGAAGTCAGAGGATGCTAAGTAACAGATCGGTAACAAGATCTTATCATTGAACACTAGACCCTGAATTAGCATGAAGTGTTAAAGTGACTAAAATGGGACATTTTCGGATTGTGTGAAATTAGTCATAACGGTGAAGAAATTCTTCAATTAAATAAATTAGAGACATGCTGTACTGTA
The DNA here is from genome assembly GCF_054136105.1 of Typopeltis vanoorti. NCBI lineage: Eukaryota > Metazoa > Arthropoda > Arachnida > Uropygi > Thelyphonidae > Typopeltis > Typopeltis vanoorti. The sequence goes on from NC_143558.1 coordinate 122,471,015, forward strand.
GAAACCAAGATGAGAAAAGAATCAGTGGAGTTGATTTCGTGATCAACAAAAAGTTGAAGAGCAACACAGTAGAATTTGACATATATGTGATCGAATAGCAAGCACAGTATGACGGGAAAAAAAAAAAAAAGTACTGAATAACTACAACGATATAGTTATGTCGAAGTTCAGTAGTGTTTTTTTTTCGTCATACCATATTATTTTCCAGGTTTCAAAAAGATACACTCTCAAGATCATCCAAGTCTCTGCACCAACAATAAGTCATACTGATAAAGAAATTGAAGACTTCTATCATGATGTATCGGAACTTTACAACAAGGGAAAACATCATTTCTAAACTGTTGATGGAGACTTTAATCCCAAAACTGGTACATAAGAATCAGATGAAAGCTCATGTTTAATTGGGAAATTTTGAATATGGAAAGAGAAATGACTGGAGCATGGAGAAAGATTAATTCTATTTGCGAAAAAAAAATAAAACCTCTACATAATAAATTATTTTCTTGAGGGAAAACGCAAAGAAAATGGATATGGAAAATTCCAAATTGAAGCGCTAGTGAAATCGACTATCTTCAGCAATAGAAAAAACATCTTTCAGGACTGTTCTGTTATCAAGACCTTCAACATTGGAAGTGACATCATATAGTACGCAATAAAGTTCAAATAAATTGCCAAAAAAAAAAAAAAAAATGTTTCGTGGATCAAAGCAAAGCATGATGTACACAGATTCTTGATTAAAAAAGGAACATTCCAACATGAATTAAACAACAGATTAAAAATCTTGTAGACGACAATGGTGATTCATTGGAAAATAACCGCATTATTATTCAAAGCCTTTTCAATGTTCTCTTGAATAGCTGCTACCAAAGAACAGAAATTAGGAAAAAAAATTTCTGAACAAACAAGATAGCTTATGAAGAAACAAAGAAATGAAACAAGCTGGAAACCTACCTAATAAAATTGAATGCACTGAATTGTGCAAAACAATCATAAAACGTATCAAGGAAGAAATAAGAAAATGCAATTGTAAACTGATACAAAACAAACGGAAGACAACAGCATCCTAAAAAAAAAAAAAAACCAGCAATAAACAGATGGTTCCAGCCAAATCACGAGATGGAAATATAACTAGAGGTAGATTCTACTATAGCAAAAAGAATTGAAGAATTTTACTCAATATCATATCATGATGAGAAAGCAGAATAAGGCAACTATGAAATAACTGAAATGCCGTAGACTCTACTAGAAGAAACAGAACATCCAAAGTGTGCAAATTTAAAAAGCTGTAGATGAGGATGGAGTCATGGCTGAACAGCAAGGATAGAAGTGATTGGCAAAACCTTAGCGAAACTTTTTACCTTATGTATGAAGAAATATGAGATACTAAAAGTGTGGGTAAAGGCTATCTGTATTCTGATACACAAAAATGGTGAAGTAGAAGAGAAGAACTATTTACTCCTCAGTCTACTATCGATGGTTTACAAAGCGCTTTGGTTAATAGGCTTCGTGGAACTTTGGACCTTCCACAACCAAAAGAACAGGCAGGCTTTCGAAGTGGCTTTAGCAGAATAGGCCATATTCAAGTTGGACAATAGATTATTGAACAGTGTAATGAATACTAACTACTATTATGCCTTCGTTTTATTTATTATGAGAACTCCATACATATGGCTACTCCACTTAGGGCACAGAGCCAATAGAACAGCAACAATATATTTTAATGGAAAAGTCTCCACTATGGAAATATTCAAACTTCTTGATTTGGAAGAAAAAGGTCCGAAGACGAACGTGAGGTATTTAAGCCATGTACGCTATGCAGATGATATAGTTATCTTTACTTTCCACGAACTCCAAATCGCTAGCAAAACAGCTGGCTTAAAGATAGATCTAAAGGACACCAAAGTTCAATAGCAATCAGAAATAATAAAAATCAATGAGGATCAAATTGAACAAGTAAATCATTACTTATATTTAGGATAACGGAATATCATTGGATCAAAATACCATGGAAGAAGTCAAAAGACGAACAATGGTTGGGCCGAAAGCATTCGGAAAATTACAGATTAATATTCAATATTCAAAAACCCAATTACTACTATGCCTGAAAAGGAATGTTTTTAACCTGTGCATTCTTCCTGCATCGACAGATGCTGCGAAAGAATGAACATGAAACGCAAAGGAACTCAAAAACTATGAACAGCAATTTAGTAAGGAAAGATACATGCTTAGTGTCAGAAGAATGGATTCACACCAAAGTCTCTGACCTTATAGAAAGAGTGAAATCATCTGAAGTGGCAATGGGCTGGTTATATTGCTCGAAAACAATAATGGATAAAAGAAGTACTGGATTGGATTCCACAACACCGACCAAAATTACGATGGATTGAAGAAATCATCAAAAAAAACTTTTTTGGAAATAAAGGTAGACATCTTTCACTACTTTTCTACATAATTTCCGCCATTGTTCAGGCACTTATCATAACGGGGCACCAAGAGTCGTATACCTTCGTCGTAGAAGGTTGCCGCCTGTGACGCAAACTACGTATTGACTGTTTCTTTGACCTCGTAGTCGTCTTCTTGAAACCTCAGGCCAGAAGGAAATATTTCAGATGTTTGAACAGGTGAAAGTCGCTTGGCGCGAGGTCAGGACTATATGGGGGATGATGGAATTGTTCCCAGCCGAAGGTGGCGAGAAGTTCTTGTGTTACGCCGGCCGAACACGCAATCACTCATTGCGTGTATTTTTGTGTGTTGAGAGGGAAATAAACCTCAATAATTTGCCGATGAATTTCAGCTGCTTTAACTTTCTTCGCAGAAACGGATAACTGACCTAATTTCACATTCGAATTTCTTAGACATTATAAACACGCACCAAGAAGCGTACGCACTTAGAATGTCTGAAAATGGCACCAACGCCTTGCTAACGAATTAACAAACTCAACACGCATGCGCACAATTACGATCGCAGTGCTGCAGTGAAAATGTTTAAAAACGGAATTTACTTTCTAGACGTCCCTCGTATAATACTATTAACGAAATTCTTCACCTTTCAAAAACATTTTTATACGTATGAAAAATTTCGAAATGTTTATTAGCTTTAAGACCTCAGAAAAATATACAACATTTTAAATTATACATACTAAACGTTTTAATTCTAAATAAGTAATTAAATATATTCATATCTGTAACAAGGAGTGCGGTTTGGTAATCTACAATAATCGATCAACGCCGTGATTAAACGGTTGATAGGGACTCCAAGTAATGCAGGTTTGATTTCCTGGCGAGAAGGATTACCAGAGGCGAATGCTGGTCTTGAAATTCACGCTTGCTCTTGTTATCATTCAGGGAATGAGAGGTGTGATTGAAGTCTGTGAGTAGCGGAATAATGAATGACTGACAATTTAAAACTATATATTTAGAAATTTATGTACATTTAATGATACAAATACAACATTTATTTTACAAATGATATTCTATCTTTTTCAATTTAGCTACTTGAATACAAATTCTACCCTACGGTTCTTTTTCTTTATGAACTAGACAATAACATCGTCATAAAAAGTTGGTTGTAACTTAATTTTCCCAAGAAACACTCACACTTGTAAAGGCTGGCTGAAGCTCACTGGCTAGAGCTATTTTGACTGCGTATGGCCGTGTGTTTAAGACGACGTGAAGGGAGCGGAAATGACTATGCGCACGCATGAAATCACAGTGCTGCAGCAAGGTCTTGGAAGCTCCGACAACCGAGCAAGCCAAGGTAGCTTTGACTAGACGAGCAAGCATCGGCCTTCGATACACGACGCAAAGCTCAATTATTGCCGCGCAAGCTTAAGACATCTGATTACAAAAATAAGAGCCTAAACGGAATGCTTATAAATGCATGCATTTATTAACAAATAAATATTACTTATTTCTCAAGTAATGAGCTTGTGCAGCAAGCATGGAGAATTCGCCCCTGAGGATTACATCTGTAGCGAGGAAAAGAAAGCGCCAGTGTGGGTCCCGCACAATGTGCCCTCTAATTTTGCTGGCTAATGAAAAAGGGCTCACAGACTCTTAAATTGATACGCCTAAAATCGGTGACATCTTTGTTAAAAGATCTTTGTATGCCACTTTCTATAAGAGCAACCTAAATGCTTACTCCTTCGTTGCTTACATACTACATATACATGCAGTTGATGAACAAATTATGTTAAGTTATAGAATAAGAAATTCTCTACCTAAACCTTTTGGAAATTCCAGGGTTTAACATATTAAAATTGTTAATATAGTATTTCTCATATTAATGTAGCCCTTCTTTCGTTTAGCTGTAACATCTAAAATTGCTAGCACTAAATTAATTCGCTTAAATCCTAGCTACAAATATTCATCGCTGTTTGCACGGGTACAAGAGACTGTACTGTCCATGCGACACTAAACAAATATGCCTCTGCAACTTACTGACGTCAGTGTTAGTTCGCCCACACGACGCAGACTACACAAGTAACTAATTAGAGCGTATTAAGGTGGAATGGGTTAGAGCAGTGTTTCTCAATCTTTTTTTTTTTTTTTTTTTTTTGATCATGCCCCACCTCAACTTCTCAAAGATTTTGATGCCCCCCCCCCTTACATTTTCAAATTGCCCCACCTTGAGAAACACTGGGTTAGAGTAATATTGGAGCGGAGCCATTGAAGAAATTACTAAATTAAATAACAAGTATGATTTAGGATATAATTCGTTTTTACAGTAGTTCAAAAATTATTGCCTGTAAATTAGAATTCTGAAAGCAAAATGTTTGTGCGTAGTGAGAACATCGGTCCCGCATATCCATAAGATGTGAATACACTTCAAAGAATCCTTTTTCTCTTTGGAAATTGAGAGGTAAACTCTTTTCAAGGGTAAGAGTCTGTTTTTCGTTTACCTGCCTCAAAAACTTCGGCAGAAAAATTTGTCCCTGCAAATAAATGTTTAGATCATCAGACTGCAAATCATTCGACACTAACTTAGTTGTCTCCAATATTTTGGATTGAGTCGGTGTGCAACGTAAATTCATAAACTTTATCTGTCACTGGGTCATACCTTTTGCCATAAGGTTGGATGATGGGGGACTTCAATAATCTCGGGGCCTCTGGCATTGCTAGGATAGTGGCCTATCAGTACTCCCCTTCCGAAAATTGATTTTCGCAGTAGCATGATTAGTTTTTCTGACCATATTTTGTAAATTGTGAGTTTGTTACGCAATTTCACAGCAGAAAATTGGCATTGAGCCGATTACAAAATTCCAGCCTTTGATTATGATTCCCCTCACAGTTTCGAGGGCGCTGAACACGCTGTACGTGATATTGGTAGAATCTTAGCTTTTTTCATGTAACAACCCTGCATACAGTCATTCACGAAACAAACCAAGATATACATAGAAATCAATAGATATACAATAGAAATTTCAGCAATGCTGAAAGGCTTCTCTCACTCAATTTCTGGAAAAGTTTGCTAAACACACTTAGATTTTAAAGTCTACAATTTGTTAAACGTCACAGATATTTAGACAGACAGCGATAACACTATTTTCACCGTAAATTTCATAAACGTACGTCATACGGGCTTAAGAAAACGTGGAAGGCATAATGAATTCATCATACAAAACATAACTGCACAGTATGTCTGTCATACATTCATCACACAAAATATTATTATACGCTGTATGATACAGCGTATAGTAATATTTTGTGTGATGAATTCAATGAACTGCAGCGGGTGGTTACAGTGAATAAGCTGCTTCTAGTTTGTTACAAAGTTTCCAGCTGCACGCACGATGCACAAACGGGCTGCACCGTGATTGATCTTAAGGGATATTTTTGAAAACTTATTGTAAATTCTTAAAATGCTCTGGATCTACAATTTTGGAAATTCAGAGGTCAACTCTTTTCAAGGGTAAGTCTGTTTTTCCTTTACGTACCTCAACGGCTTCGACAAAAAATTTTGTCCATGCAAATATGATTTTTTTCAGTGTTTATGGCCTGACCTGATTTAAGCACCTTTGCGAACAGGATACTGAAAACCTTTATGAAATCCCTTTTCGTTTGTGAATATCTGTAAATGATTGTAGCACATTCGTTGTCTTCTTTGCTAGCAGTACCAGGTATGGGAGATTAATTCCTGAATCATTTTTTGAGCAGCTAGCGTATAGAACAGAAATCAGTGTATTATCTCAAAGGTTCTAGTTCGGACGTTTAGCTTTTTTGGAGAATAGTATCGTTAATACTTGTTTGTGACCTCTTTCGATCAAACCTTAATCTATGTAGGAAATCGTGAAGAAGAAAAAAAAAGCGTGCAACACGAAAATGTAACCATCGTTGCATTTTCTGTTGTACACTTTGTTTCTTTAAGTTATTCTATGAGAAAAAATATCTCGCCAGTGATCGCAGATGAACTGCCGAAGGTATATAATAGCATGACACTTTTACAACATCATCTTTAAATAAGGTAAGCGCAACACAATTTTTGTCTCGCAACTGACATGAAAAATGAAATAAATGCTCTTGTGCACAGCGTGTTTCTTTTCTTTCTTTTTTTGTTCCTATTTGCACTTAATCATTCGCTTTTTACTGCATCTAGTGTATTTTCCACTTTCTCAAAGACGTAAATCGTTTTGCAATTTGATATTGAATATGTCATTGAAAAAAGATACTTTTCCGAGTGTTTTAGACGTTAGCATATGCTAGAAATCTTTCAAAATATCTCTTCTTCCATTTTAGAGAATCCCATGAAGGAGTGTTTTTTTATAAACACAAGAAAAGAATGGATATTTTGTTATCACTTCCCCCACCTGGGATCTACTTATGGAAAAAAAATTAAATAATTAATAAAAATTTGTTAATGTAATTATTTGTCTCCAAGCTTTGTCCCCCCCCCATGGAAATTTTTCTGCGAACACCCATGAATTTAACGGTTTCTTATATAGATTAGTGGTAACAACTTCACAGGAGTACTGTATATAATTAACCACGTATGTGTACTGATTAAAAATTTGTAAATAGAGCATAGAGTGACATTGCCACAGAGTTCTTTATAAAGAAAATTACATATGTAGCATAGATTCGAAATGCATTCGAACATAGATGCATCTTCTATAGAATACGCCCTAAGAATGAAATCACGGATCGTGAATAGTGAGACGCAGTTTGAGCATCTTTGCGTGATTTTGATTTATTCATAGTATCTAGTTCAATTACGTGACTGTAGTGACTTCTCTTCACCCTTCCCAGTGCCTTTAGAGAGGACGAAGAGCCTATTAAAAGCTTTCGTGCACTGCAAAAGCCAGCTATGGGATGGACGAAAAATCCTAGTTATATCACTAATCCAGTTACCTGACTTCACGTAAAAAAATAGAGACCAGTATATTTTCCAGCCTATTTGGTTTGTTCCCTTAAGAAACCAGTCTTATATGGTACTGGATAGTTTTTTTTTTTTTTTTCAGCTAGTTTAGTCAATGCATACACATTTGGATATCATTTTTCCTCGTATCAACACTGAAAATGCTGCATATTGTCTGCTCCTATCCCTTTCTTGAGTAAGGAGAACATACATACCAAAAAGAACCACCATTCGGAAGTCACCTAGACGTGCATTCACGATTCCTCTGATTTTGACTTGGAAAAAATCCCCACGCAACTTGCAAAATGTGGTTAATGATGACACATCGTTGTACATGCAACAGCCGTCTGAAATGGACTACTACTGTATGCAGTAGTTTGTAGACCGGGGTCATTTGCTTGATAGTTGAATTGTCTCCCTCCTTGGTCAATGTCACCTTTAAGACAAAGTCCCTCCAAAGAACAGAACCACAGTTGTCATCTGGTCGGAAAGAAATGGATTCGAATCTCGTCTGGGATGCGACGAATATTTATGTGAACTTTAGAGGAAGTTGAGTTAGTTTGTCTGATGGAAGAAAAATGACTTTTCTTCTCCAAAACGAATACAAATTGCAGACGCTTCATGTCTTCGATTGCCGTAACACTAACCACTAACCGTAAATGTTTTTATGAATTTCCAATGTTTGACGCCAGTGCTTCTTTATACTGCTTTTAAATCTTGTCATTCTCAGCTTTACCGCCCTCTCTGTGCTGTTGTCAGTGATTTCAGGTTATTTGGAGTAAGGAGTCTTTATCACAACTGAATATTTAAGCAGCATAATTATTTGTCAAAAATTCTTAAAAATTGAGTGACTGGAAGTGAACTTTTCAAAGTGTCTGTTGATGATAGCATAATTCCCCCTCCCCAGTAAGCACAAACCCATTAAACCACGATTACTCTAGCAGGTTATCAAGATCATCTGATCAAATGCCTGCTTTGGAGTTTATTAGGTAATTTGCATCTCATACATTAATATAGATATGTAATATTTAATCAGAGAAAGAAAGCTGAATTCCTGTAATTTTTCAGTTATATTTTCCCTTATCCCAGCGTCTCCATAGTGCAGACACGAAGAACCTACATTTACCTTCAGTCAGGGAAACCGATGTTAATCCCGTCTAGGAATGTGAGGAACTTTTAAAGGCTTTTCAGCTGAAAGTAAGTTGGTCTGTTGCATAGAGGGAGGTGTCACTGTTTGTTTATCGCCTTGAAAGTTCGGTTTTTCAACTTTCAAAACAAGTAAACTGGCCGGAGAACAGACGCAATTAAAAATATAACACGGCTTCAGAGAATTAGTTGCGTCGGCCGTAATTCTAACTAACCCAAACCTCCCTCCTTCCCAGGTCCGATGACCGCTACTTAAATTTGAAAGGAATTATCTCCTGAGTTGGATACTTGAGTTGAAAACGCTACTATATGCAGTATGCTAGTGTTGATATTGGCAGACCACAGGATAACTGCAATAGATAATTTTCCTAATATAAAAGGAACTCAGTCATAAAGTTCCATCATATGGGAAAAGGAGAAAATACAAAATAAACAAAAGGGATCATGTTTGTTTTTCGTGATACTATCTGATGATAGACAGACGGGTTTGCGCAGTATGTAGAGAAATAAAATTTAAAAGCATTACAGCTTTAAAGAGTGATGTCTTTGGTGACAATACGACATGTTACATTGGTGTCCAAAAAATCTAAGGGCGAACACTATTTCCGAAGATTACAAACGAAAATTCCGACGAATCAGCTTGTGCCAATTTATATAACTGACAATTCCGAGCAGGAAGAGGGTACACATTCAAATTTTCGAAGCAAAGGGGGTTACGTGGTAGCAATTAACAGGATAAAAGGCAAAAAAAGGCTACACTAAGAGAATTGTATTTGAAAGAGGCTCTTTTCGTGAAGGAATAAAGTTGCAAACTTAATTGTAATGCCTTATAATTTTCCGCGTGAAATCATCACTAGATGATTAAAATGAAGAAATATTCCAAAGACTAAGAAGGTCGAAGAATTACTGATACCGCCAGAGAGTTTGGAATCTCATATACCGTTGTATCCATGTTCTGGACAGCGTTTCAAACCAATGGAATTTGTTCCAGAAGTTTGCTAAGAGGTCTCCCTCCCTCGCTCTACCACGGAGCATGAAAGATTTATGATTATAACAGCAAATCGTAATCGACGCACCACTGCGGGTTAGCTTGCAAATCGGCTCCTTTCAAGCACAGATACGTGAATATCTCGACAAACTATGGCAAGACGTGTGCGCCAAGTAGGCCTGTAGTCCGGGTTCCTTTATCCACAGCTCATCGTAGAGTATAGAGTATGTTTTCGGTCGTGTTATATCCATAAAAATTGTAAAAAAACACCAATTGACTAATGTACTCTTTACAAATGAGATTCGTTTTATTCTTTCCTCCGATTCTAGACGACACTTGATCTGGGATGAAAGTGGTACTGCTTACCATCGCGAGAATGTTCTTGAAAGGGATGATACGGTGGTGCTGGGGGTCTGGGTATGGCGAGGCATTATGCTTAATGGACGCAGCGAGCTATAAATGCTGCAAAAAGGGGACTATGACTGGTGATCGATATTGGAACGAATTTCTTCAACGTCATGTTCGATTGTTCCGTGTTGCTGTAGGCAAAGAGTTCATTTTTATGGATGAAAATGCCACATGACATCGTACACGAGCAGTGGAGATTCTTCTGGAGACAGAGGATATTAATGGAATCAAGTGGCTAGCACGCTCCCCAGACATTTGGGATGCAATAGGGAGATCCATTGCTGCTCGAAATTCTCTTCCAGAAAACAAGGCCTTATCCTTTCTCTGAAGGAGAAGGAGTGGGCCAGTTTGCCTCAAGTTCTCCTGAATCACTTGGTGCTAAGCATGGTACGACGCTGTGAGAATGCTCCATCGCGGTTCGTGATGGACATATCCTGAAATTTCTCTCCGCATAGATATCTATAAGCAATGAACATTAATTCCTTAACTACGTCCTTAGGAAATTTGTAACTTTTGCCAAAAACGCATTGCAATTTAATTTGGGTAATATAGTTTATTAGTTTGCTGGCAATAAATTTATGTCCCCATTTGGCATAGTCATGAAACCTTTTTCGTATACAGGTAAAAATATTGTTCATCTTAAGCTGTTGGACACCGGTGTATATGTATTGAGCCTCCGTAGCTCAGTCGGTATAGACGAAGTCCTTTTGGTTCGATTCCCGTCATAGCCGGCCTCATACGGAGGTGGAGGGGTTTTTCATCCGAAAACTCTGGTATTTCGTTCCCCAGAACAGTCACGATTGTTGCCCTTAGGTGATTCAGCAAGGAGGGACGAATCGGCCGCATTAATTTAGTCGTAAACTCCTCATTCGGGGACTCTGCCCATCTTAAAGAGATGGATGAGATCAGCCATTCAGTATATGTCTATTTAATTGCGATAAAATAAATATCATAGATTTTGATATATTGTTTGATTTTCTTTTAAATCGAAACGAGTATATGTGCGTGTGTGAGGGGGAGGGAGGTAATACACCATTCCGCTGCTGGTGTTCATCCCATATGACCAGTACAAGAAATAGGTCCCTACGGTGCAGCGATAGTTCATCATTACGTATGTGCCGCCACCTGGGAAATTAAAATTAAAAACGTGTACACATGACAGTAACTTTTAAGAATCTCTAGCTATGATGGGTTAAAAAAAAGAGCAGAAAATAATTGTGCATTTCCAGTCAAATTAAAATCAGTGAAAATTTGAATAAAACAAATGTTAAAACCTAATAAATTCTTATTAATCGCCCCTTCTAATGCGTGTGTGAATATATACCCTCAAAAAAATCTAGTCTAGATCCATTACTATTTTTAATTGTAAATGCCTGGCAAAAGATGTATAGATTTTCGTAGCATCTTCCTTCAATAATTATAAAGTATTTATACTTAATTATTAAATTATTATTGAGTATTAATTTTTATACTTAAATCATTGATTGTTTTACACGATAATATAAAGTTATAATTTTCAAAACTTTTGATATGAACGCGACACCGTATCTTTCTAGCTTTTACGCAGTCAATGCTAATCAATATATGAAAGCATATCAACACACTGAAGTCGTCCTTCATAACCGATCAAAAAACTTGTTTGAAGGCCAGTTAGCCGTTCTTATACAGTGGTAGGAAGATTTTCTTCTTGCAAAGTAGGCACACGCAAAAAAAAAACACACCCATTTAATAGACATCATTAATAAACTGGCCTGTCTGAGTTGCTCTGGCCATTATTTCAAAACAGCTATTATGGAAATCAAGCAATATTTATGATTTGTTGTACCTTTTTTTCAGAACAGTTCTTCCTTCCCATCACAGGATAGGAAGAACATTAAGCAGCTTAAAATTTATCCTATCCATCACAGCTATTCCCCTAACTAAACAATAAAATACAAAAAATGGTACTTAGTTGTAAAAATAGAGTATGCTTAACTGATTTTTAAATATATCCCCAATAATAATTTAATATATCAAGAGAGAGAAATAGCAGAATACATACAAGAGTGACATCGAGCATTTTTGAAAAGAAAAAAGAAAGGAAATGTGAATGCCTACGTAGAAGGATAATAGAGAGGACATTTGTTATCATAGATAACACAAGTTTTGCTTGGCACACCTAAGTCATTAAGAAAATCGCTTAAGATTTTCCATAAATCAATAAGAACACGTGTTATGCTTCTTAGCTTCTCTTCTAAATGGATTATTACATAGCAAGAGTGACTTTTGGTGTTTCGTGATAAAAACAGTTTAATGACTGTTATGAGCACTTGCGTTACTAGCAGCTTCACTTTGTTATTTTTTTAAATTGGACTGTCTAATACATTCGGTAAAGATTCTGCTTGCTAAAATAAAGATTTCTACTGAGCGATATCAAAAATTCTAGCTTAGAATGCCGGATAATACATCTTCAGTTGTACATTTCTACTGAAACACGCAAACGTCCACTTTAAGAGTATAATCGATTTGATACTCAGAGATGATTTTCTTATATCTCTTGCTAATCTAATATAGCATTTTCTATTATGAAAAACGGAAGGAAATTATAAAGTGAATGTTTTGAAGAAAATCCATAGCATATATCATTTTGGTGTTAGTGGTACAGGTGGTATGTATTCCCAAGGTCAACGAACCTTCCTTAGAATTGAGGATGCGGAACAACAGTGCCGTAACTGCTGTGCCATGAAACCTTGCCATGCTGGGACCAAAAAGAATAAAAAAAAAGGGAAAAAAATCAGAGAAATCTTATTGGTGGTGAGCTGTAGAGTCGTCATTTGGAGAATTGTATTAAGCTAAAAATCTAGTATCCTACATGTTTTTTTTTTAATTTTCTTTAATTTTATGAAAGATTTGAAACAAGTTCATATCAGATTAAGATAGTTCTAGTTAATCACACTCTGCTTACATTAAATAGGTGTACATTTATTCTGAATCGTGTATAGTTTTTTTTTCTCCTAAAGCTTAAGCTTGAATTTTCTTAATTGAAAAAAGAAATGTTATCGTATGTTTAAAATGTCTTTAAAAATTCCTTAATGGTTTGTTAAATTCACATCAGTTGATTTAACAAACACGTCTTGCTAAAAGCGTTTTTTACATCTTACTAAAAGCTTTTTTTTTATGCTTGCGCGTTTTAAATTGGCTTTTCACACTTCATTATCCTCTTAAACATCTGCTTATCGCTTCGTCTCTTCCAGTGGCCACCACATATTGCGATAATGACCGCTTTAATTACTACCATAACAACACAACAGAAGTACTTTGAATTTTTGAATATATTCAAATACTACAATATCTCTTCACAGAACAGCTGGAAAAAATTAATAAGAAATTTTCTTTAAAAAACAGAATTTTATTTATTTTTTACTTTATTAGATAAAGCGGTTCTTAATTTTGGCAGTTCTAAAAGTGTTTGCTTGAGTGAGTTTTGTTATAATTGGTCACGTGAACTACGTTGACTTTCGGAAACCAGTAACTGTGAAGGTCGTCCATAGCCCTCTTTAGTTAAAAAGAATTAGGTTCTAATCCCGTTTCCAAATACTACAAACCTTTTAAAATATTTTATTTTGAAGATAAATTAGCCGATCTCATACACGAACGGAATTTTTTTTTGTCCGAATTTTTATTCCCTCAAAACACAGAAACCGACCGAAGATGATAATATTCTCATTTCATGGCTGTAGCTGGCATTGCCTTATTAATGTCAGTTACATTTTATCTGTTAGGATAAAAGTACCAAGCAGATGGACTTTAAATTACAGAAATAGTCCCATCATAAATTACTTCTTTAACTGGCAGAGCTATCTTTTAACAATACATTTTACACACAACTGTGTACAACTGATATCTTTGAGTACATTACTTTTATTTGATACAGACGCAATATACTAAAAGAGGTTATTTATAAATATAACCATTCAGGCAGGTTTTCAAAATTATGCTAATTCACCCTATTGAATTCCGAAAGGTTTCTTCAAAATTACTTTAAAAAACTAATATTAATATAAATGCCGATTTGCTGTCCTGGATGATGGAGTGGATAAGCATCTCTATTGTGCATGCAATGAATCAGTAGCGTCACCGACACATTTAGACTCCGAAGACCATTGACTTTTTTTTCGCGGAGAACTTTGAAGTGAGTCATGATCCTCATGTCGGCTTTCGCGTTGATCCATACTACTTTAAAAAAGTATATATAAATTTAAAAAAACCTGCAAAATTCAACTGGTTATTATGCAACTGCTGTAAATTCGCATCTTGTTGTGCCGAATGGATGCTTGTCTGATTCTCTCTCTCTCTCTCTCTCTCCCTCCATCTGTGTGTGTGTGTCTGTGTGTGAGAGAGAGAGAGACAGACTACAAGACCGAAACGGATTCAAACACAATCATTTTTGGTCTCTGAAGCAGTGATATTCAAACTGTGTTTCTCGAAACACTCTTTGGACTCCCGTAAAACATTTTTTTTCAAAAAAATATCATAATTAACTGGCAGGTAATAAATGAAAAAAATTGCAATTAATAAAACCCTATCACAGTAAGATTTTTAGATATCCATACGAACTACTATGTTCTCCACGTGATATATATTTAAAGGTCTATTTTTATTGTTTGTAATAAAAAGAAGGCCATCCACCTATTGAATAATTTAATTGTGTTCATTTAATCGAAATTAACATAATTTTTATAAATTTAGGCATATTCAGAGTAAAAGAAATGCTTGTTTAAATTTGACAGTTTGATTATTTTTTGATTATTTTTTTTCTCATGCATGAAAAAATGTTTACATTTCTCTAAATATGTCTCTCTTTTGAGTTTATTATAATCCTGATTTTTGATACTATCCTTATTATTTTTTTAAATAAAGTATTATAATTCTAAAAATTTTAATTCATTTTTATGCCAAAAAAATACTTAAGTAGACCGCGCTAAATAGGATTCCGTAGAAAAATATTAAGAGACAAAGGTTCCAAGGTGTTGGAAGTTTGACGATCACTACTACTGTAGATCAAGGTTCAGTCTTCAGCACACCCAAGACACTTGCTCACGTATCATAGGTTATTACCCTTTCATGGATGAGACTGCCATAGAAACAATGTTTAAGTGCCGTCTTCTGTGAGCAATCAGTTCACACGAGCAGTCCACTTACAACGGAATTCACAAGCGCCACCTTGATGGCCTAACAGGGTTTAGTACAGAACTTCCATGCAAGAAAGGCACCCTTAATTTCAACTTACTCCAGAATCCTAGGTTTTTGAAACCAAAGAATTGTAAGCATTTCCGTAATAAATATAAACTGAAGTGTCTTTATCTTGTTACGCATTCTTAAATTACTTTTACGTGTAAAACATGGAGTAAATAAAAATTATTTTAGTAATTTGGGCAAAGTGCACTCGTCGAAAGTTCTTTAGGTTCAGCAACAGAAACAATAATTATTATTGCTGTTGTTGCTACTGCAATAATAATTATGCTGTTTATTTTAGGGTCCGTTTTAAGGAAGTAGTAATGATGTTTTTTTTTCGAAAGAAACACACCAAAAACGGAATAGTTTTTTCTGCCTTATATTTCTCACATGCATGTCGTTCGATGCAGCTTCGTGTAAATTAAGCATTTAAATCGATAACTTTTTATATAACAAACGGGTCCGTATTAAATGCCATTATACTATGAACAACAACAACAAAAAAAAAAAAACTGTGTATTGCCAGCGAACAGTTTAAGTGACATTATTGTAACCAAGCTTAATTGAAACAACACAGCGTCTCAACAGTTGAATGAGAAAATCTCTTTAATTGAAGGTCTAATTAAAGAAACAGCTGTATATGACTTCTTAACTATATAAAACTTTTTATACCCTATTTCTTAAAATTAATTTATTGGGGGGGGGGGGGGGGGGGGGGAGAACACATTTTTGCCTTAAAATTGTGTACATTTTTTTTCCTTTTTTTGAATGTGAATTCCATCAACATTAGGTGGTAAACTCAAAACGTAGTGTTGTGTGTGGGCTAAAGGTTATAATCTAGAAACGTTCTCTAGAGACAAAACGGAGGAGGAATATTTCTAAACCACTACAGGCCACTGATAAGCAGAGTAGTGGTGAAAGTCGTAGTTTCACACCTTCTTAAATTGCGAAGTTGATAACAATGCGGAATTAGGTTGAACAGCAGGCAATCACTGAACAGATAATTTTTTAATACATGAATTACGAATAGAATCAGCTAAAGAGCTCTGCTATATATATTTATATATGCAATTACAAAAATAAATAAAGAAAGAAAGAAAACAATGTTTTTCAACATATATTTTTATGTTTCTGGAGAGTCGGAAATCTTCGATAGCTAATCACGTGAACAGTATTTAACTTTCGTTAAATAGATAGCAGAGCTGGTTAAATTAACAAACAGAAATTAAATATAAAAATTTTGTTTAGGAAATTGCCTAAAATGCTTCGTGTGTTACGCTTCTGTCTTCGCTTTGCAATAATGCCAAAGAATTTGATAATCATTAATTGACATTTCGCGAAAAAGTGTTTAATGGTGCTAGAGTTGATACAGTTAAAAAAAAAAATTCATTTATGTATCTGGGAAAAGCTTGCGATGTTGAACTACGCAAGCAGTCATTTCAGCAGTTCTAAAACTGTCTAAATATAAAGCTGCTGGCAACTTAGTAATATTACAAAAACATCCTTGGAAAGGTCCTTTTATATTTGGAAAGGTAATCCTCCTTACTGACAGATTTGACCCTGGCTCGTGGCGTATATAAAAGGTTAAATATAGTTCCAGTTGTGGTAGTTGTTACCGTTTGCAAACAGTCGCTATTTCCTGTCCCCTGGGCAGTAAGGCCTGCCATTTAAAGACTGGTTTTTGTTTGTGGCACCTTCTCCACTAATTTCCTGGCTCCAGACAAAACAAACAGCTGCTTACAACCCACAGCCTCCTCTATTCGTCCTCTGACCTGTGATTCACAGTACTTTTAATGACCTCTCCCTCCTCCCGCATGTCGAACCGTAGTCTCCGACATATTCCATAAACTGAAGTAAGGCGATATGGGGAAAGTAGGGTTCCCCTCTCGTCGCCGAAATGAGTCATCTCCACTCATGGATGCCTTTCTCCCTTTGTTAACACATGGCGTATTTAGTAATGAGCTGAGATGTAGTTAGAGAACAGTTCAACTGCTTTTAAATATGATTTTCAACACACACACACACACACACACACAGTTAAATCTTAATCACAGTTCAAATATCGATAATACGTGAACAACCTTGGCAACAGCACAGCGAGCTATCTGTACCTTATCATAGGTTTAGTGACACTAATTATAAGCTTTCAAAATAATTTGGAACATTGATTTTATAAAATTGAATGTTTATTTGTTTGTCCTTATGTTAGTAATAATTTTCATCACCAGGTATGAGACCACTACTTTGCTTCTCATGGACTTACGATAGCTTGTAAAAGTAATATTTGGTATCTAACATTTTATTGGTGTGGGATTATCATTACAAATTTAACGATATTTTAGTTATTAAAAATGTTAATTTTAATCAAAAATAATTGTAAAACCAACTAATTGTATATATTAGAACAATATTGAAAAAATGAAAGGTAACGAAGCAAAGAAAGAATGGGTTTTTAGGAAAGATTTCAGATAAATGAGCAATCGGAAGTAATGTCCTCCTGCACATAATGTTTCTTAACGTTTGATTTCAAGATTTCAATATAATTCAGAAATTAATTACTCATTTGAACTATTAAGTACACAAACTGTCTACCGTAACACTTGTCTCACGATTTATTTTCGTAAATCTTCGCTTTACGACGATCCGCTCACGAAACTGACATGTTGACCAATGCCCATTTATACGACGCTGCATTCGCTAATATGACAGTTTTAGCGAAATGACACCTCTCGTGAATTGTTTGTTTACGATGTCGTTGCTCGCTACGTCTGTGTTTTGGTGTTTCGCTGTGAATTATTAACTGTATATAACTGTTATTTTAGTTAATAATGACAGATAAAATTCAAAGTAAGAATGCTGTTGTTTCTAGTGATAAGAAGATGCGTAAACCTATTACATTATATACTATGATTAAAATTATTAAATTCAGTGACAGTGATGTATCGAACACTACGACAGATCGCAGGCTAAACTTACCCCCGACTACTGTTGTCGCAGTTGTTAAAAACAAATATAAAGTGAAAATGCTACACCAGTTAACCGTAAACTTATTACCGAAATGGAAAAACTTTTAATGGTGTAGATTGATAATCTAGTTGGCGTTCTCTTAAGCCAAGCTACTCAAAATAATGTTTTCGTTTGCGACAATTATTCGAAATTTTTCATTTGCATCCGAAAAAAAATACCGTATTTTTACTTGTATGGTAGTTTATTCCTTCGCGATTTATATAATTTTTTGCCTTATCTTGTCTTGTTAAGACAAGATAACGCCAATCTCTTCCTTTGAAATTATCAAAATTATTTATAGTTAAAGTATTATAATTTAAATTTCCAATTAAAATTAACTGATCTCAAAATTTTATTCGTTATGAATTCCGTTAAAAATTTATAAGTCTGCTTTTATAATTTTAAAACTGTTGATGGAAATGTAATTTTCAAAAATTTATCCTACTGAGCAGTCTTTCTTTTGATTTTTCTCTTGAAGAATCGACGAAGTTTGTCCTTATAAGGTCGATCCTCATAACTAAAGTTTATGAAATTAAATAATGAATTTGAATCACTGTATTTCTTGAGCTAAATGGTTGTTTAGCTAAAACTAGCAATTCTTCCCGGGGGGGGGGGGTTCCACCCAGTCAAAAAAAAAAAAAAAAAAAGTATCCATAACTATGATTCTCAATAAAATTCAAAAACAAACATTTGCGCTTTACTCTGAAGTTTAAGTATTGAACTGAAGAAATGTTTACGATAATATATTATTTCTCAAGAAGACAAAGATCAAAAAATATCTGCAACAGCACTGCAACATCTTTTGAAATTAAAAAAAAAAAAAAAAAACGCAGAGCGGTTTTGCTTGTAAGCTACAATCGTCAAAAGTTCCACTATATTGCTAAGAAGGGACTTGAATGGTTTACTATTATAAGTTTCAATGACACAACGGAAGTGCAAGGTCAACTGTGAAAACAAAGGTCGCAGATTTATAACAGATGGAAAAACAGAGTCAAGGTCCTCCTGAGCAGCTGAACGTTATCAGTCTTTTTTGGTGACTTTATTCACAGAAAATTTTGTCCATGGATTAAATGTTCACTCACTTTCTGTTTTCCACGGTTTGAATTAAACTTTCAAAAATGGCTTTGCACCAACTGGAGTAAAAGACGCATTCTCATACTTTTCACTTCATCGTTCCGTTCCGTTCCCTGGTGATACATTTCAGTGAGAGATGACCTGGAGTAACTGCTCCTACTGCCAGCTACACACGCCCTCTTAGTTACCAGCCAGACTTCGAAATATCGATTCTGTGCTATCAACTTCAATCACCACAACTCAGGTTTTTCTTTATGATTTTATCTGTACAATTATTTATAACCCTATGACTGAAACATCAATATCTCTTATAATTGCTTTTTTACTAATGAGATCACAGACCCTGGTTGTGAAACTCCCTTTATTTTGAATGCGAGTAAGTTTCTTCCTGATGTTTCAACCCCACATATTCATTATTAATGGTACTCTTTTCTATCCCGATAAATAGCTGGACTATTAATCCCACATATTTAAAAGTCAGGTAATGTAATCATTTTATTATAAAAAAAAAAAGCTTGTAATTTGGATCGCAGAAGAAGTCAGAGTTGTTTTTCTTTTCAGTTTTAATAAGGTTTCTAAACATTTTTCGTTTATATCATTACTTCATAATTCCCAAACTCTTTTAATCTTTCTACAAAACTGCAAGCCCATTTTTTTGCACCGCTTGGCTGTAGAATTTAAATCAGTACAAAAGTACTATGCAATGTAGCAGCAGATTTAAAATAACGCATTCAAATAATAAAATTATTTGAATGCGTTTATAAGTAATTATAAACTCGCAATTGTCAGTAAAATAAGTTTCATCATTAAATTAATTACTTAATTTTCTCAGTTCAAATGATGCAAACTAAATGGATGATAAATCTTCCTTCAAGAACTATGGTTCTAACCCACATGCATCAGAAAATAATGCCAACCGATCTTAATTTATTTCTGGTACAAGACAACACTAGACGAGGGCTCTTCTCTTCCGGAGTTTAACATAACATCAAAAGGAAATTAAAAGCTTTCCGCATTGTAAAAGATTCGTTGAAAATGTCTGGAAATTCCCTTCTTTTCTAAACCAATTACACTCAGCAGAAATCATCCTCTATTCACTGTTCAGACATACCAAACTAAAAACAAAACAAAATCTCCTGAACGATAAAACAACCTACAGAAATTCAAGTCTAATTTAATTTATGCTTTTTATCAACCTTGAAACCCACCCACTGTATTAGCGTATCTTAATGTCGTATTTACAATCATCATAGAACCGGTTGCTGTATTTTTTTTATCTTTATTTTCCAGAAATTTACGAGGAAATAATTTTTTGGTTATCGTATAGATGTGGCGAATCTAGCCTTTAGTTTTGGAATAGCGAATTGACAAATATTAGGGGAAGATTGAGAATTGTTTATTAGTTTTTTTATTAATATAACTGATAGCAGTTTTGCTTTAATTTCTTGAAGGGATATGAATGGATCTCAGTTATGTCTGCACGGATTTTTCTGAAATTCAGTAACTGGAGATTTTTAGAAAATTTTATTAAGCCATTTCCTTTTCAATTGCAACATTTATAGGAGCAAAATGTTTCGATAAGATACTAAATAATAACAATGCTCTGGAATAGATGGAATTTAGTATCTCCATTAAAATGTCGAAGCATTTTGTTTCAGTTGAATTTTGAGCAACAAAATTAGATTTAAAAAAAGCCTTCCGCTTCATAAGGAAAAAAAAACAGCTCTATATTCAGTTATTGTCGTTGTCCGGTAGTATCCTCTAAAAAGAGGATTGCAGCAGATGAGCAGCTCTTCTCCATTTCTCTCGGTGTGTTGCCTCCGTCATTCTTAAACCAGTCCATTCCACGATGTCATTAAACCACTCTTTGGTTGGCCTTCCACGTCTTCTCTTCCCTTCACCTATCCCTTGTAATGTAGTTCTTGTTAGATGTCCTGAGGAACATGAAAATATTCCTGGTCTTTCTTTGCATAATGTTTTTGAGCAGTGTTCTTTCCATCCCAACTCTTCTTAAAACTTCTTGAATTGATATTCTCTCTCTCTCTCTCTGTGTGTGTGTGTGTGTGTGTGTGTGTGTGTGTGTGTGTGTGTGTGTGTGTGTGTGTGTGTGTGTGTGTGTGTGTGTGTGTGTGTGTGTGTAGCTAATATTTTCCATCCTTCTATAACACCACATTTCCAATGCATTAATTCTTTCCATATCTCTCTTTCTAAGTGTCCATGACTCACTTCCATAACTTGCAATACTCCAGACTATTGCTTTAACTATTCCAGTTCTCACACCTATTTTAATATTCATATTTATTAAGTTATTTATTATTCTTGCTTATTATATCAGTTATTGTACCAAAGAATAACATCACTATACAAGAATACTATTGCGAAGCGCATCTTCTTTTATTTTTATGAAGTCGATCATTTCCTTAATTGTTGTTATCTCTCTCTCTCTCTCACACACACTGGGGCTAATACGCTATAGGTTCTGCAACTTCTCGTGTGTGGGATTAATGAAAACCAAAACAAAAAAATTCTCTGCCTTCCAACCGGAAACATAAATCCACTCGAGCTGGCAACAGCATGACTCCAGATTTTTGTACTAAATAAATGATATCGACAAAGCAGGTTAACACGGCTCATCCTTAAATAAGCCAGTTTTCTTTTCGGGGGGGGGGCGAATTGATGATCCCCGCAAGCAATCTGTTTTTCAGTTTCTCATCAAGTGGCTTTTAAAATGTTAAGGGGCTATATTTCGAAACTGTGAAATTCAAGTTTTATAGGAGAATTCTTTATGACCTGATATCATTTTAGACAGCTTCCAAAAGTGTCATTATTTAAAGATACCTCTAACCTAGATCTGCGTGTAAATAGTTCATATGCATTGATGTTGTAATCAGAACACTAGTCCTGTATTGATTTTGGTTCGAATTCTGTATAAGGTGATGTGACGTATTTTTTAAAGAATCCTATTCAATGGAGAACATCGCCGTACGCAGTCGCAAGACGTGGTCGCATTTGCGTTGGTTATTGAAGAACACACTAACATGTAGAAATTAGGAAGTAATCAATCCTCTTTATGAGGCCGTGATATGTACACATCTAGATTACGGTGATCAGGTCTGGTCATCTAGGTTTCTTGGGGATGAGGAAGCAATGGAAAGGATCTAGAGACGAGGCGACCAAGATGGTGAGTGAGCTCGACCTAGTTTCGAATCCCTTCCAGAATGTGAGACACCTTTTATACTTTTAATAAGGGCTTTTCAACTGAAGGTGAGTTTACTCGTTTCATACGAAAGTAACAGGTTCCTCCCTCCCTTAAAGTAATTTGGTCATTCCACGAAGCAGCAAACCGACCAGGGTAGGATAAAAATAGGAAGTTTGGCATAGAAAGGTTTGAGGGGGGGGGGGGTAATACAGAGGTTAGGAGGTTCAGGGAAAAAATTATATATATAAGAATTGAAAGAATATTACAGAAAATGTAAATAAAGAAGAAAATTAAAAATGATACTAGGTTGAAGAATAATGTTGAAAATAGGATATTAAATTTTAAAAAATAATATAAAATCACAAAAAATCAAAGATTTAAAACTCTCAAGTTATTGCTTTTTTTTTCTTTCTTTTTTTTTTAACGTGTGCTTCATATTTAAATCCAGAAAGACACACAGTGAACAAATATAATACACTGGCTAACGGAAGACTTAGTTGCTTTTCGGCCGTTGTTCCAAACAACCAACATAATCCAAATCTTTTCAGCAGACTCAGTTAATTGGTCTTAGCTGGAGAAGTAGGTTTCTTGATACCGAAATATAAGTAGACAAATCAGCTTGAGAACACATATGTTTGACTGATGAGCCATATCGATGGCTCATCAGTTGTTTCGATGCTAATTCTTAACAGCTGTATTCATTTAACACTCCAATTTAAAAGCATTCTCCACAGAAACAGCGTGTAGTCCGTATTATATATCATTTTCTTCGGTTAGAAATACGGAATAACTTAATCAAAAATATCAACATCAATGTAACGTACAGTACAGAACCCAAGACAACATATTTTTATGAAGAATATAAAATTCAGTTCTGGCGTTAATATCACACAGAGATCTGATTAAAAACATAAGCGAATCAAACAAAAAATCCTCTAGATCTTACATAAAAACGTTATAAGGCCTTCAGTCTTATCTATACTGTTGTCATCTATTGATCTGCCTCTGAGAGAGAGAGAGAGAGAGAGAGAGAGAGATCCTGCCGCTACTGGTCGATCAATTGTCACGGGGAGTGGGTCTGGTAAACGCTCGCCCTACAGTAATATAGGTCTGGCAGACAGACGGCTACGAAAACCCGTAGCTGTGGAAACCTAGCAGTTCACATTACATTGAGCTTTCACGTGCAAACACAACCTTAACGAATTCGAACAGAGAGATCCGTGACCCTGGAATGATAGTGTACGCGAATGCATGTAAGTGTGCCTTTTCGAGAAAATTGAGATTTTTTTTTTTTTTTTTTAAGTTCAACGTGCGTATGTTTTTACTTGGCTGCAGCAGCAAAATGCACGCGTCTGGCTAAGGAAATTCTACTTAATTAGTTCATGTGATCTCCATCCCGGTGTACATGAAGATGCGAAAGAATGAGATGCTTAATCTAAGATAGGTTTCAAAATTATTTCAGCATACTAACTAGCAATCAAGATAACTAATTAATTTTTGAAAGCTAAAATAAGATCACAAAATAAATTACTCAAGTTATTACTTTTTTTAAAGTTTCATATCTAAAAGCAATCAATTTGTACACGCTGATTGCTTTTCTCATCTAAAAGTAGTGTGTACAGATTAAGTCGTTTTTATTTCAGGTAATGAAATTGCTCTAATGACCGCAGAAAATGAAAAAAAAAAAGTATAATTAAGAGTGGTATAAGAAGAAAACTGTCATTAGATCAGTTAAATGAATTATGCTGAATATCACTAATTCACAGTATATTAAAAATACCTATATTATGAATTGATTTCATTATTTTATTCCCTCTTTGTTTTTCATTATTTCGGATTATTATAATCACCGATTATCTCATTAAGTCTGAATCCATACTACTATAACGTTCATTATTGCAAACCATGAGAAAAATGACGTCACCTCTTTTCTTTTAATATTTTCTGAAAATTCGATGCTACTCGTTGTAAGTGGTATGATTTCATTTGTTTTTATTCATTTTCAATTTTGCCTGTCCTCATCATACCATTGACTGTGTAGTCGATATCACATGTTATTAAAAAAATAATAAAAAATTAGTGGAGGAACAGTGGTTTTCGAATAATTTCACAATGCCTCTTTTTCAGATGCGTGTTACTATTAGAAATGTGATTACGAGCAAATCCTATGCACTGCATATGTAGTAGGAAGTATATTAAGAATTCTGTAAGAACTACTCTCAGAACCAGATTTAAGGAAGTTGTTTACGTATTCCTAGCATTCCTCCAAGACAACACGTTCTTCGTATACAGTTACATTAGTGTGTAGTGTGACAAGTTTTTGTTTTAAAGCAGCTAACAGAATTCTTTGAATTGTCACTTTGCAGTGCGCTTTGTCCAACTATGGAGTATCTGTTCCCTACTTCATGGAAAGCAATGACAGCGAGCTGAATATCCGAAATTCACTGAACACAAGTCATTAAGAATTTCGTTGGTTAGCAGCAAGATGGCAACACTTTGAAGCAGGAGCGGCTCCTGAATTTAGTTTCGATAGGCATGGTTATGGAATATACATATTAACATCTCTTGTAATATAATAAAAAAAAACTTTTAACATCTCTTGTCGATATCTCAGTATAAGAAATAATTTTGTATATTCGTTGGTGATTAAGAAGGATGTGACCCAATTTCCATGACAATCATAGGTTCTGCATGCATTCATATTTTACGTCGTCAAAAACGAAATAGGTGATCTATTGTAATTCGGTAACAACATGTTGTACTACGTCAAAAATTTAAGTTCGATTCCATCTTGCTCCAGAGATATGCAAACTGCGTTTTTAACTTTTGGTGCATTTATAAGAATGACTGCAAAAAAATAATAATTAAAAAAAAACTTGAAAATATACAGAACACCTCGAAAAGTAAAAGTTTAAACTCTTTTGAAATGAGCAAAAGAAGAGGATCGGGAATTTATTATAGTGATTTTTTTTTAGGATAACGTTCATTTTTATTTTACAGCCGCTACTGTAAATTTGCACATTACTTAAAAATTATTTGAAATTTTAGTTGATTTCTTCGGGGGAAATCCACTGTTGAAAACCTTCATATAAATAGGTGGGAAAAACTTGGAACCTAATTTGAAGTGCGTTCGAAACCGATTTTGAAGAAAAGTATATTTCAAGCTCAAGGAAAAATTCAGTGTTGATAATATAGTTTTATTTTAGTAATTTTTTAGTTCATATATGTGAAAGCTAGAACCGACGAGTTTTGCTGTGTATGTTGTATTTCGCCCAGTTGAAAAAGCATTTTCCACATACGTCTTTACACATAGTATGAATCACAATAAAGAACATAACATAGTGCGTGGATTTTAGAAATCAAGTCTTCTTATAGAAATTTACCTGCAAGTCAAATGTGTATATTGTGGAGGAATGGCCAGTATTCGGCACAAGAAATGTGAACTGTATTAACGCTTAGATGTTGACTCTAGTTATTTATTCATCATGTAATAAATTTTAATGCGGTGACTTGCACTTTAGGAGGTTAAAGCATGAGTTCTAAATCATTGATATTCAAGTTCTAGAATATTTTGAACGAGTCTGCATTGCTCTATGCATTCCATTTTACAAGTCGCATTACCAATTCTGTACACAGTGTAAACGCCTCCGTAGCGCAATCAGATTTTTGCTCTTTGATTGGAAAGATCTAGGTTCCGGATCTCGATAGACGATATTCAGATCCTAGGAATCTTTATAAGGACTTTTTGAGTAAAGGGAGGTTATCTGGTCTCATACGGAGGAAGTAGCGTCCCCTCCCCCTTGAAAACGCCTGGAACTTCAGCCTGCAAAACAGGCAAACTAGCTAGAGAGTATGTGCAATTAATATATATTATACGAAACTCGTAGTTTTAGTTGCTTCGGCAGTAATTCTAAATAACCCAACCCAATAGTTGTATTTGGTACAATCGAAGCACAGCTATTAAATCACTGAACCTTAAAATTAAGACCGTATACAGAAACCAAAAAAAAAAAAAAATCATTTTCAAAAACTATCCTAAAAGGATCTTAGACTTTCAATTTATTTAATTCAAGTTTGACGTTTCTTTCATCATATGTGGACATCAGTGATCATTTGAAGTGTTCGCATGGCCACACCCAGTCGTTTCTCCTAGCTAACCCTCATCCATCAAACCATTAAACATACAGCTGTATATAAAGAGGGTGTAGCTGACTGGCTAGATCTGATAGTTCTATTTCTCTTCACGAATAAGTTCTGCGGTGATGCGACACACCTTGTGAGAAGATATTGAAGTAAAGAAGAAATGCAAATGACTGTGAATATGTTAAACTTTTATCTACCAATTGACATGTCTACTAGTGTAATATGGATTAAGATTTCCTTCATAATTAAAACTGTATTTAATAAATCCAAGGTTCGCCTCATTTGCAGTAGTCTGCTGACTTACAATAAAGATGGCAAGCGTTAGTTAGCTGGCTAGGCGACGCGGAATCTACTATTATAATAATCTTCCAGGCCTTGAGTAAGCAAGGTTAAGTAAACTGGTCTTGGAAGAACAGTTTTTTTTTTTTTTTTTTTTTTTATAAGCAGGCAGACTGGGCCTAATACGGAAAAGTAAAAATTAATGCAAATTATGTTTTGTGATCCGTTTACATCATCTTTGTTGCGCTCTCCTACACGGTAATAATTAAACGCGAAGAAGCTTTGGGAAATAAATTAAATAGTACATAATTAATAGAGTATATAACTAAAGTAGAAACCTTAGCTATTCTGCATCGTAATTACATAAATACCATTGTGCAATATTTAGAAATGAAAATTAAAAAGAAAACTATAAATTTAAGAAGTACAATTACATATGTTTACTTTCTAGATAAACCGATTATGTTCACTTTGTTTTATTTAGTCACTGGAATCACCTACCTTTAACCTCGCATTCTCTTTATCCATCGTGAACTACATGAACAAAGGCGCACTCTTCCTATCCACTGTTATCTCCTTAGGTGTGCTATTTCAAATGAGAAAGCGCTCACATCCACACATGTGAACTATCAGTGGATGACGTCACCAAAGACAATACACGGGGAAGCCTTAATCACAATTAAGCACTGCGAAATAAAGACACCACAGCGAATAAATTACCATATTTCTGCATCTCGCATTTATGAACATAGCTTAAGCTGAATTATAGCAAGTATATTTAGTCAGATACTGCCTGCCGGCTCGTGCAACCTTAGCTAACTGAAACTTGCAATCTTTCGATCATTGTCTGTTGCCTTCCCTGCAGCACACGCCGGTCTTACTGAACTGGCCTTCCAGTCTCGAGACACCGCGTCTGCTCAGAGACACCGCGTCTACGTCAGCCTGCTTTTGTCTCGTGCTTCTCGTGGCCACGCGCACACACCAAGGATTACCGCCCCCTAGTATTTGCACGTGCAGCTGGGGCTTGTAAGGTAGGCTCGAACAGAAAATGGGGACGATGCATAATACGCGTGGAAGAGTAGAGAGAGAAATGAATGGAGCTTTTCTTCTCTGTGATCAAAAGGAAATTTGCTCTTTTACCAAGATCTGGTTTAACAGTATAACAGTAATGTCAAAGAGTTGCGGAACGTTAAATAATTTTCTTTTGATATAGACATACCGAGGGGCAAAATTCAGATGCGTGCGTGTAAGCCGAAGAGACCTGTCTATCATATATATTATTCAAAACTGTTCGAGATTATATATATATAATGTATATGGAATGTTGCTATATTCAGCAACCTTTCCAGTCCAGTAATCAGGTTTTTTGCTATAAATATCATTACAACTAAATAATGAAGTAATTTTAATGCTATCTTAGAAACTCCCAAGTAGTTAATCTAGCAGTGAGTTTTACGGCAGGCATACGCCGTACAAATTGCGTCTCCAGGAAGTAGTTTTCAGAAATTCATTTGCTAATATACCCCCCCGAAAATTACTAATGAACGGTGCAACTATAATACGAATGTTCTTTTTAAAGGATTGATTTAAATATCCCAGCCCAATTCCTTTTGCGCATTGGGCCTTGTTATGGTCAAGTAATTTTATTTATTATAAATCTAGTTTTAATAATATAGTAATTCATCCCATCTTGATGCTCTATCTGCAATGAGCAACTTGTTTGGCTTTCCCTTGTTATCTCTGTATAAGACTAGCTAATTTATTGTCAGCAGAGATTCCCTTATAAGTGTTCCTTACATCCTTGACGAAATTCGAACTCAGGTCAATTTCCAACCACCAGTGTCTTTTAACTACTATCATACGAAGACGATTTGATCTAAATATGTTCGTTACATTCAAATAAGGATTTTGTTTATGAGAAAGTAGAATAGGAATTTTGGTATGTTACCACAAACACACAAATACATTACTTACTGCTGTTTCTTCTGACTACTGTATTTTTGACGTTTGAGTATCACCAGAAAATAAATAAATGAATAAAATGTTCTGAAAATTCAGAGGTGAGCCTCTTCCTGAATTTGAGAAATCACTGGCAGTCACAGATGTGTTATAAACCTCTTAATGACGGAATGATTTTTAGAATTGAACTGAAAGCAGGATAAGTTGTCTTATATATGCACACACTTCATTTTCTTATATTAGTTTTATTCAAAAATAATCACAGATACCCATTTTCATAAACTGGAAAATTATTAGAGAATAATATCATCGAAAATATTTTCATCGCAACCAGTGAATGAAGATTTTATTTGTAAATATTTTCACCAATACATTTCTGTTTCTTTATTGTTTTGATTACTGCCTTCAGTTTAAAGGTCTGGACTTTAGTTGCTAAATATCGGAGTACTTTAGCTGCACATTTAAATATTCTTTCGAAAGTGTACAATTAACATAAAATAATATTTAAATGAGCATTAATTTGTCGTTAAGAAATAACAAATAATCTGTATACCGAGTTACATAATACTTGCTGCTAATACGAGATGAACAACGCTACTATAAATGGATTTTCCTGCGCAGCGTCATAGGGAGTGTGTAATTGCATGCTTCTTGGTGTTGATATAAAATGTGCGCATCTAGTTGAGGGGATAGCGTCAGAAAGGTGAAAGGTTTTGCTTTTAGATTAAAAGCGGACTTTTATCAAATAAGTTAATCCAGCGACATGCACCGAACGGGCAAATTACTGTTCTGAAGACCACAGCAGTTATTTGTCGCATTAACTTTAACTGACACTCTCTTGTGATTCAGTTTCAGTCACGAACAGAAAATGCACATTAGTGCTCTCGGTCGTTTAAATTATTACTCACCAGCGTTCTTGTTTGTCATCTCTTTACATACAGCATGCCAATGGAAATTATTGGAGTGACAAATAGTTCCCTTGTGCAACCAGTACTTGATATTAGATTCCTGAAAACATCTCTCGGTACAGAGAGTGGCAGCCGCTTTAAATCTGTCCATTAATCATATCATATTGGAGTGTCTGGCTGGTTAACTTGGTTGTATATTGTGTTAACCTTGACCCGTGTATTGTTAGTCAGCCTGATGGTATGGATATGAACCATTTTTCAGTGGTACTCGATTATACTTACCAGATGTGTGATGTTCATTTGGAATGGCAGCATTTATTGATGACTTTTATACATGCATGAGCTGTTTTATACATCATTCCGTTAAACACAGAATTCTCCTTCCTTTATTAAAATAAAACACTTCTGGATGTGAGAAAAGCATAACTGCCAAGAATTAGAGAGCTGAATACCAGTTTCGCACTCTCGTTTTCTGTTTCGGCATCTTAGACTGTAAGTCAAGTTGCATATTGCATATTGTCAAAATTTCAAACTCTAAATATATAAATATAATTTTAAAATATATGACTATGTAAGTGTAAATTTAAATATATCATTGCGTGTAAGACGCAATCACTAAGTCGTGTAGCACGATGTAAATTGTTCATCAACTTTAATCTGTTAAATTTAAATCATTTGACGTTATTCTGTATAAACTGTAGGTTATTTGCCTGTTCCATCACTCCAATGAAGAACTAAAATTTTTTGCTCCCTTTATTCATTAACGTTTGAAAAACAGGAATTTAGATAAGTAACATCCATTTCTGATTTTTTTTAAATTATTTGATGTTTGGTTTTGTTGTGTGACAGCTTATTAACTCTCTCTCTCTCTCTCTCTCTCTCTCTCTCTCTCTCTCTCTCTCTCTCTCTCTCTCTCTCTCTCTCTCTCTCTCTCTCTCTCTCTCTCTCTCTCTCTCTCTCACACACACACACACACACACACACACACACATACATACATACATACAGTATTGAATCCGGATATGATTGTTCACTCTTTTATTTCAACTGCTTATCAACACTTTGCATTTAATGGCTCCCGAAATGCAAGTTCAAGGAAATGAAACGTAGTTATGATAATTGGTCACTACATACAAAGACACAGGAATTGTCTTCACATACCAAAGTAGATGTTTTAAGGGAAAACAGCACCCACACTACCACTCTCTTTGCCAATTCTTTAGATATTGCGTACTTACCAGCCTATTAAATCTATACATGTGTCTGTGAATTACGAAACACGCTGACCATGAAAAAACCCGTTTTCCACTTTCTTCCGATTTATCTGAGAAGGCACCATATTTTGATTCTTCCCATACACACTCCACTAATTTAAAAAAGTACAAAATTACCACCATTTCTCATTTCATTTAATATACTCTACAGATTTCATTTGTATTCTAATCCTTCGCTGTACAGCCAATGAACTTACCTTGCCTTATAAAATAATATTGATAGAAACGTTCCCAGACATCTGATACTATCAGCCTTTCCAAATTTTTTTGTTGCTGTTGTTTGCTGTTCAGTCCATCGCTATTTGCATAGCTTGTCTTATTGAATTTTTGTACTGCTACCAATCCAAGATTTCGTTTGTTTTTCTTGCAAAACAGGAAAAAAAAGCATCAATTCAGATCATGCAGCTTGCTTTTATTTTTTCTTCCTTCAGATCTTGAGAGTTTTTAAACCAAAGTCCTAATCATGGGCTATGTGCCATCTTCTCTCCAAGACTGTAGGAAGTTTTATCGTAGCTAGAAATTATATCTGGTCTAACTCTTTACCTAAGCGTAAGCAAACAAAGGTTGTGCATAAAATATCTTCACGACTAGTCTATTTGCATATAAAGGCTAACTTCACATCAATTGGCTCAGTATCGTACAATGCAAAAACATTATTAGAAGGGCTACTACCCAGACCGGTTTTCACTTTTATTGAGGAAACCAGACACAAACGATGCTAAGGTTAAATTGAAGCAGAAGTCATACACTTTCAATACACAATATTTTTATTGTGTGTGTATCACCACTTTATTAAATAATGTGAATGATAGTTGTGGAAAATTTTGCCACTTGGTTGCACTGTATGTTATACTTCTCTCACAGATAAGACCTCAGTAAAGGTCGAAACCGGTCTGGCAAGTGACTCTTTCCATAAGTGATACACCATTTTTACTACTTGTACCATTTTACCACTTATATTTTACTACTTGTGCAGAAGTTATAAACGTATAACTTCTGCACTGATTTAACCTGGTATCTTCCTGGGTCTGGCTCCTACTGATAAGACCTGAAGAAAGCTTGAAATTGGTGTGGGTAGCTTCTGCTCACACCAGTGGGCAGAATTATGGTATACTGAAGCAACTGATGTGATGTCAACAGTCTCTGTAAACAACTAGATCAGTCATGAAAATACTTCGCGTGCAAACTTTGTTTGCTTACGCTTGGATAAAGAATTAAAGCAAGAATGTAACTTATCAAGTATAATATATTCCTCAAGACTGTATAGAACTTATATTGTAATCAATGTAGTCTAAAATTAGAACTAAAATGAAGGCCAACCTTAAACTGATTTGTCGTAATACGCTTTCCCTTTCCCCAAGCGCAGGATATTTAAAACTGAATAAAATTTTGGAAGATTGTGCTGAACAGAAAAGCGACAAAATTTTATTTATAATTAGTTTTTTTCTTTCTTTTTTTTTTTTTGGAAAAGTAAAATCATTAAATATACTATTTAATTTTTGATAATGTTTAATACATCTGTTCCCGATACCTAGTTATCTAAATTAGAGGTCCCCAATTTTAATTAAAATCTCACAATTTTAAAACGGAAAGTACCTTAGCTATTTCTGGATAGAATTGGAATATGAGTCTTGTCAAACGAAAGACACGTGTTCACAGCAAACTGAGCTGTTTACTACATTCAGTTTTAAATGTCTTCGTGAAAATAAACAATGTTCTATTTTAAGTATGCAGCTCTTTCTCATAAATGATTATTCCGCCTTTTATAACTGTGTATGTATAAACGGCTACTTATAATTAGCAGATAACATCGAGTGATGAGCAAACAGATCTCCTGTCAAGTTTTTAATTTTGTCTACTGCATGTAGCTAGCTAGTACATAGAACTTGGTGTTAGTATTGTCTTGTTACCATGGGAAAGTCGTATTGATTTTTAGTTATTAATAGAAATATCACCCTTCATTACACTCACTTCTAAGCACGATGCTGTTACCTGGAAGTAGCATTAAGAAACTCCGAAGACTAAAAAGATCGATAAAGTAGCTGATATTCTCTCTCTCTCTCTCTCTCTCAGACTCTGTCATACGTTCATGACATTGATTTTTTTTTCCCTTCTCCTTTTCTGTCGCTCTTAAGAGTGATCGACCTCGTAAATAAATGGCGCGTAGAAGCCTTAGCCACGATTCTTAATCTCCAGATGAATAAAATGAGATACGACTCATTCCACTTGAGATGCACCTTCGTAGGTACTTAATGGGTGTTTCTGATACTGACCGCAATGATAGGCTACGTAGTGAATGGAATTACACTCGAAGGAAAACGGAGTTGTATTTCTGACAACCTGAGGAAGATAAGCCGAGTACAGTACTGTCATTACATTTCGCACCATATTTGATTTCTGAAAGCGATAGCAAAGATGTTGTCGAACAGTAGTATATCTAAGGCAGTTATAGGTTTATCTGCCTCAAAATATACGGAATATTGTAAATCTTTTAATATATAAAAATGTCTAATGCTTTAAGTGCTATCTTCCAATGCCATTTATGTTATTTCCTTGCTGCTTCTTATCTCAGTTATTATGGAAGGAAGAAAAGAAAGTATTGCCAGTGCTGAATAAAACACCTGAAAGGATCGCACATCTACGAAGTCGGCCAACAGACATGAATTAAAAGTGAATTCTTTCTTGAATATCAAAGCACGTATTTCTTTACAGTTCTCATACTAGTACCGACTGGAATTTCTGCATGTATTAAATAAAATATAGACTCGTACTTATCGTAATGGACAGAATGGTGTGTTTGTGAATGTAAGTGAATCATTATCCTTCCCCCTTCTGCCTAAATCCCGCTGCAACGACCGTTTTCAGAACATCGTGTGTATGTATCATATTTGACAACTTCTAGACCGAAGTCCAGCGGTTTGTAGTGAACGCAGCGATTGCTCAACCAGCATTTCCTCCTCTCCTCGTTCTTTTCGGGGGTATTCTCAGACACGAACCTTGCACTTCAGACGGTCAGCCTGTTACTCTTTAAATATTCATAGCACGTCATAAAGAATTAGTCTCAGCACGTGCCTAACTGGTCTTTAGAACTTAACGTAGATCTTCAGCACTACAAGGCTAAGTAGAAGCAGCACTTATGAGGATTACAGTTTGCTTCCCTAATAATTATGGAAGAACACGATTCACTTCTGCCACTGCTACCAAACAAGCGGTTTTGATAACGAAACCTTTACTACCAGTGAAATCCTCCTTTTACATTTTGTATATGAAGAGCTTAAAAGAAACTGGTATTACTCTTAAATATAAAAGCACTTATCTTATGTACACTTGTCCATTAATTACGTAACTATCTTGCGGAAGGGGAGATATAATTTTATGTATTTATTATTTTTTTACAGTTCAGAACGGTAGTTGAATCTGCGTGGGCTTTGCGACTCTATCATTTTTTTTTTTCCTTCTTAAAAATGAAGCGGGTTACATTCCGTTTCAAAAAACTCAACACCAAAAATAAACCTTAGACGGATCTCAGCAAGAAGTTAAGAAATTACGGTCATTATTGGTCATAATGACCAATAATGACCGTAATTGAACACGTAGAGTGGAAAAACCAGAATTCTGTGGCCATTGCTTGATTGATTATTTATGCGTCCTATGGACAGATCAATAAGATATGAAAACTGAAGTTATTCAAGGATTTTAATCTCAAAGTTGCATTTTCAAGAATTGGGGGGTAGTCACCCAAATTCCTATTTTCGGTGACTCTCCTCCCCCCCAAAAAAATATTATTAAAACATATTGGTAATAATATATTTGTTATAATAATAAACTTTCACTTTCGGAGACTTTTTTTAATAGGTTGCACGCCGCGTAACTTCAATTCCAATAAGAAAATATTGTTTTCTATATATTTAAAATGAAATAAGATGATTTTTACTGACAACTTCCATTTCAAATTATAACTTAGTAAAATATTTTACTAAGTTATAACTAAGTAAAATACTTGACATATTATTTTTTTTCAAAAAACATATGTTAAGTATTTTTGATATATCAGTTTTTGAAACACTATCGCAATCATCACATAGAGCAAGTTATACTCCACTCATCCCCCCCCCCTCGGCCTAACTCCGTGGGTGTGTGCCGCCTATTACGCATTTTCAAGGGCGACGAGCTGTTTTGTACGTGTGCTCAGAGCCTTACAGAATGAAGGGGCGTTTCTTACCGTCTGATGTCTTTGATTGTGTCAGAAATCCTTCTACCTCCCTTTCTCCGTGTGTGTGTGTGTGTGTGTTTTCACACCTATTCTGAAACAAAAAAGAAAAAGAAACATGAGCTGAAAGGAAATGAGGGTTGTAGGAAGCTTAGTTCCTTACACCCAATCTGTGCTAAATTCTGATCTTTATGGTAAGACGACTTAGCAGAAAAAATAATAAATAAAATATTATTCTCTTGTATCATACAAAATTTCTAATTTTATCCCGGCCTTCTGTTTAAATTCATGGTAAGAGGAGAAAGCATGATTTCCCCCATTTTTATCATCCACACAG
This sequence comes from Typopeltis vanoorti, assembly GCF_054136105.1. NCBI lineage: Eukaryota > Metazoa > Arthropoda > Arachnida > Uropygi > Thelyphonidae > Typopeltis > Typopeltis vanoorti. The sequence goes on from NC_143558.1 coordinate 122,506,514, forward strand.
ATCACCAACATAATTCACTTCCTATTGAGTGTAACGTTGAGTATAAAGAACTTAATCTGCATATAATTTGTACCAATAAAGCAGAATATTGATTCCAAAGCTAATTGGCTGTAGGCTCCAATCCCACTAAAGCATGGATATTTTTGATGTCGATGTTAGACGTTGGTAGACGAGTTTCATCGTAGTGTTAGAATATACCACTTTTCTTACCTAAAATAGAAAAGAAAAAATCCATGTTGGATCTCTAGAATGAGGTTCCGAGATTATCTACCTCACGGATAGTACTAATACTACAATACTATAGGTTTGCAACCTTTTGTGGATGGGATTTTCGTTAAAAAGAAAAAAAAAAAAGAAAAGAAAGAAACAAACAACGTTACATAGCAACAGTAACACCGTATTGAACTGTTCACGTGATTGCTGTGTAAGACATTGCATAGCAGTCACGTGAATCAATAAAAGAATCAATACTATACAGGAGCTCTTTTTTTTTTTTAAGTCCCTTTCCAACGGGCTTTTTATATACCTACCTGGATTTTGAATTTTATTAGTGAGGAATGTAAAAATTCCGTCAATCAAATAATGGGATCACCCTGATAAATCTTTGCAAATGAAAAAAAAAAAAAAAATCCTTTTAATCACCTCTTCGAATAATTATCTTCCTGAATATGACTTTCCACATCTTCGAAACAACCATAGAAATGGCCATTTTCATTCAACAGCTTGTGCTTTACTGGTTTTGTTTTCGGAACGAAAGTGCGATCGCTTCAGTAGTGTTTTAAATTCTGAGAATAGAAGGTATCTGGTACTAATATATATATATATATATTTATATATATATATTAAAGATACCAAGCTATTTTAAACCTGGTTTTACTCCATTTCCCAAGTAAGCAAACAGACAAATAAGTCAAGTTTGCGCCTGCACGTAGTGTGAGTCTAACTGACCCACAAGGTAATGTAAGTCTAGGCAACTCGTGGTAAAGGTGGTATAAGCTCTGATCACTATTCTTAATATTTACCTTTAATGCAAAGCCCATCTCCTTGAGGAGATGTATGATGCTATGCATTAAAGGCAAGGGACCAATACCCAGACCGGTCAGAGCTTATACCACCTTTACCACGAGTTGCCTAGACTTGCACTACCTTGTGGGTCAGTTAGACTCGCACTACGTTCAGGCGCAAGCTTGACTTATTTGTCTGTTTGCTTACTTGAGAAATGGAGTAAAACCAGGTTTAAAATAGCTTGGTATCTTTAACATATATTATACCCAAGGTAAAAAACTTTCGACATATATATATATATATATATATATATATGCATGAGAATTTGAAACCTTCTTCGTGCACACACTTTCTTCTTGCAGTCAAACACAATTTTATGATCATATCAATATTTAGTTCTTCTGTTGACATTCTAACAGGAAGCACTAAACCAGGGGCGAATGCTTTTCTTGAAATTCACGCTTGCTCTTGTTATCATTCAGGGAGTGAGAGGTGTTTGAAGTCTGATTACGGGAATAATGAATTACTGACCATTTAAAGCTATATATATAGAAATTTATGTACATTTAATCATACAAATAAAACATTTATTTTAAATGCTATTCTATCTCTTTCAATTTAGCTACTTGAATACAAATTCTACCCTACGATTCTTTTTCTTTATGAACTGGACAATAACATCGTCATAAAAAGTTGGTTGTAACTTAATTTTCCCAAGAAACACTCACACTTGTAAAGGCTGGCTGAAGCTCACTGGCTAGAGCTATTTTGACTGCCTATGGCTGTGTGCTTAAGACGACGTGAAGGGAGCGGAAATGGCTATGCGCGCGCATGAAATCACAGTGCTGCAGCGAGGTCCTGGAAGCTCCCACAACCGAGCAAGCCAAGGTAGCTTTGACTAGACGAGCAAGCATCGGCCTTCGATACACAATGCAAAGTTCAGTTATTGCCGCGCAAGCTTAAGACGTCTTCTGTCTACAAAAATAAAAGCCTAAATGGAATGCTTATAAATGCATGCATGTATTAACAAATAAATATTACTTCTTTCTCAATTAATGAGCTTGCGCAGCAAGCATGGAGAATTCGCCCCTGCACTAAACTTATTAATATTAAGCAAGGCACTTTTTTTGAGTACTTTCGTTGCAATGATACTACAGAAGGTTTATTATTATCATTATTATAAATAACCTCCATGGAGTCAAAGACTTATTGTGGTAGATCCCACTGTTACACACAGTTTATCATACCGCGCCTTTAATATGTTCACTGTCTCTGTGTTCACCACACTCTCGAGCAATACATTCCAATCACTCACCACTCTCCATGCAAAAATTCTGCTCCTCATCCCCTTGCTCACAGTCTCCTTATACAGCTTCCAGTAATGATCTCTCTCTTGTTCTCTTCCTATCTTCACCCATTCTATGCAAATCTTCCCCGACATTAATCTGATAATAACCTTTAAACAGCTTATATGGCTCGATCACATCCCCTCTCCTCCTCCTATCCACCAATTTCTGCAAATTCCAACTTTTTCAATCTGTCTTTATACTCAAAATTCCAGACTACATTAGTTAATCGTCTCTGGACCTTTTCCAATACATCATCATCTGTTTGAAAACGAAGTGACCAAATCTGACGACAATAATCCATATGTGGCCCGAACAAAGCCTTATACAAGGGAACCATAACATCCTTACTTCTACAAGTCAGTGCCCTCGGCATCATTCCCATTATCCTCTGCGTTCTCCTCATAATTTTAGTAACATATCCCCGAAATTTTTCCAGATCTCTCATCTCCTCTATTTCTTCCAAGATATTTCCACCGATTGTGTACTCTACATATCTGTTTCCCAAATTTCAAAACCTTACACTTTGCAACATTGAATTGAAATACCACTCATTTCCCCATTCAGCCAGTATATTCAAGTATTCTTGCAAAGCCTCAGCATCCGTTCTACTCCTGATAGCTCTCCCTAACTTTGCAGCATCTGCAAATAACTGCATATCACCATTCAAACCTCTTCCAAAATCATTTACATACCATTTAAACAGCAATGGACCCAAAACATATCCTTGGGGTACACCACTAGTGACTTTCCTCTTCTAGATATCGCTCCTCCATAGATAACTTACTGATACCTATCAGACAGCCAATCTCCAACCCACGAACTAATATACTGTTCATCCCCATTCGTTCCAATTTAATTACAACTTGTCATGTAGCAATTTATTCAAGGTCTTTGTAAAATCTGAATATACCACTATGTATGCAACATCCTTATCGCATTAGCAGCATTATTATCTTATTCACAGCATCTTCTCATTATCTCTCTTTCTAATGTTCTTTCATTCTTTCGACTTCCTCTCACTTCCACTTTCTCCCTTGCTCTCACATTCACCTGACTCTCTTTCACTCTCCGATCCATTTTTATTCTTGTCACATCAACTAGACTATTCTCAGGAATCCTAATATTTCTATTCATTGTCCTCAATTCAGCCATTCCGCTTCCTTTCTGACTTCTTTCGAGGCGTTGCAATTGAGACATTGTAGGGCCAGAAAATAAAAGGTAGGCCATTTTCACAGGAGTGAAGATCCGCAGCAACTTGAGTTCGACATTTAGCACTGTAAATTTTCTGTACATTCGACACTTAACATCTCTGCTTTGAGATAAGATGTATAGCACATTCAGAGGAACACAATTCTTTGGTTGGGAAAAGTCTCGAATGTCTATGATGCAAGAAATCGTTATAAGGACTTTTTCAAATGAAGGCGAGTTCGTTGGCCTCATAAGGAAAATTTTCTTCTATGCGAAGGAAAGTTTCTGACTACTATAATCGGTACTGTCAGAGCTAGCTAAATTTTGGGGTTACTTATGCTAAAATTAATTTTGCCTTTTTAATTAGTTTTTGTTATTGTAAATCGCGCGTTTTAAATTATTTTATTATAAGTATGATTAAACATTAAAAATCGTGCCATTTTTTAAAAAGGCAAAATTAATTAATCAAAAATAATAAGTAGTGCGCAGGACAAATGTTTAAAATGTGACATTTCTCTGTCTAGTAGGCTGCAGATCTATTCATTGAACATAAATCTATTCTCTCTTAATACTATCATACTGTTCAAACAGTACTGTTTTCAGGTTGAACATAAATACTATGAATAGAAATAAGGCTTAGCAGTGGACTTGTCACTTTCACCACTTGTAGGCGTTCTATTTTTGGAATCCTTCTTAAAAATAAGCTCTGAGATAACTACCACTTAAACCAAAAATGTGGCTCCGTTATGTTGACGATATTTTTATCGACTGGCCAGAATCTACAGAATAACAAAGAATTTATGAATTAACTAAACTCTTTACTTCCGCTGCATAATCTTTCCGTTGGATTTGAAAAGTAACAGATCCCTTCATATTTATATATATATATATATATATATTCAATATATATCGAGTGTGGTTATTGTATAGACAAAATGAATTACTAGCTGTATTTATTGGACAGCAGAATGCAAAATCATTCTCTTTATTGAATATGAAATAGCTAAGCAATTTGAAATGCATTAGCACTAGTTCTTTGTTTACACTTCTCTTCCCGCCCCCCCAATCTACCAAATGAGAGTAAATGTGACAAATGAGTTTCGGGAACAAAAATGAAATAATCCATATTATCAGTATCATTCATCATTCAGGAGACGTTGCTCTGCTATCTCACTTGCTGTGAGTAGTCAATTTTTATAGTAATCCTGTACTCGAGAGGATGTTCAAGCAATGTTAACAAGTTTCTTCTTTCGCATCAACTTTCTGTCCATCCACTGTACTATACTCTTCGGGAAAGACACGTAAAAGAAGTTTATGCTGAATTGTCGATTCAAGTGGATGGGTTACTGATTTATAGAAGAATAGGAAAAAATTACCCATGCTAGTTGTGATGAATAGTACCATGATGATAGGTATAGAAACAACGACTGTGTGAAAGAGCGTAGAGTGAATTGTTGAGACACAGATCATGAATCAACTTAATTTCTTTCTTTTCTGTACCGAATCATCAAGGATTTTCACGGCGTTCTTAAGTACACTGCTCCCAAATGTTAGGACATTATCTAGTGTACTGATTTCCAGTTCGTATACATTTAACAGTTGGTCGGAGGTCAAGTAATGTCTTACACGACAGAGAGAATTTAATTTCCTGGGTAAATTGCTTCTTTTTTTTTTATTAATTTAGTTTACTTTTTTTTGTAAATTATTTAGTCTATCGTAAATGTTCTTGTTCAATTAATCACAGAATAACGAATAAAAATGTGATTGTGAGAGGGGGGATATGAAAATAATGTCCCCACATTTTCCCTTAGAAAATATAATTTATTTAACAGTGGCTTTTACTTGTATTAATCCTCCGTCTTTCGCGAGCATTCTATAATTTTTCAACAGAGTCTCTCATCATTTTCTGTACACTTTTGCCATCACACACTTTATACCTCTCAAGACATTGGAGTAAAGATTTCGATTTCGCACTTTTCAAGTGTCTGACCCAAGATCTCACTCTGCTTACGTCATCAATATCATGTCTATATACATTTTTCAGAAAGATAGAATGAATTTTTGTCGGAATCAGATTCACATCTTCAGTAAGGAATTCATCTACCAGTCCTCCGAATATGCATCTAAAATTTTGAACCCATTTTGAACTACTGGAGTGCTGCGTTCACGTGACCGATTGCAGCTCCACTCACTGGTGGAACTACAGACTTTCTGTCCGCTTGAAATTGAAAGGAAGCAATACGTTTTCGTACCTCCCCTCATTCTAACAATGATAAAAGACAAAACAGTACGGCATGTCGACAGCCAGTAAACCAACGTGTTGTTGCTACTCGCTGACTGAGGTGATGAATGCACGAAGATGTTGCAGTCGGCATTGATCACAGCAGTCGGTTAGCACTGATGTATATGATGAACAGGGAATGCTACCATAAATAGTCACTAAACATTGAGTTGTTGCCTATCTAAGACGCCGCATCGTATTTCCAGACATAACTGTTTGACTCCCCCAACACAACTCCTTTCAGCACAAGCTGATAACGAAGCTCTGGAAGTAATCAGACATCCATTTGCTTTCACTGAAAATTCTGGGATAAAATTTTATGCCTCCGAATCCATTTCAAGATAGTACTCATTTACGAAATATCAACCATTAATTCTTGAAACTTATTCCGTTGATAAAGAACAACGTAATACTTTAGGGAGATTATAATTAATATCCGAATTATTAAATTGCTTTCTTTTTTTTTTGTAAGGCCCAACTAGCTTTTAACAGCTGATCTTCCTGCTGAGCTATAGCAACCTGCTTAACTTATTATTATTTTTTTTTTCAACTGTTATTGCCTTTTGTTTATTTGTTTTGGAAGTCATTCCGGCCGAAGCAACCAAGGCAGTGAGGTCAGTGTGTTGTATTCTCCTGGCCTGTTTTTCTCGATGAGACACCCTGCCAGTGTTTAGCATTATATGATCGGCAAACTCACATCAGTCAACAAGCCCTTATAAAAGTTCTTCGCACTGAAAATGATTGGGTTTACCAATTCTAAAATTTCTCAAAAGGAGGAGTTGGATTGCTCAGAATTTCTAGCAACTAACCACAGTGTTAATCGCCTGTGATTTTGAATGAAAATTTCTGCTATCTCAGTATGAGTATCCCAAATATATTTGGGAACACCGAAAGATAAGTACACGATCTGTGAGTATGTTTGAATGCTTGCTATTAAGGATGGTCACTGATCTGAGCTATTTTGAATTGTTGATTCGCACCACACACACACACACACAGAGAGATTATGTCTATTATTTAATATTTCTTGGATTATGATATTTTACTCTACTTTATGTATGGAAGAGATGACTATCCTATTCCTGTGGATCCGCCACTGTGTAGAACTAACTCCTAAATTAAAAATAAATAAATAAATCTATTTTTTTTAAAAAAATGCATATAATTAAGAAATGCAAAGGAAATCAAGCTTACGGAGTGGAACGGAGTGGATTGTTCCTCTAATCTCTTTAAATCACCATGAAAATACAAGTTGTGAATTAAACTCCACTCCAAGAATGAAAGCAATAATAAGCACAGCCTTAAACCGTAACACGAAAAAAATTAATCGCAGAGTTTATTGAAATAGGCCAAATGAAACAAAGCTATTCATTCACTCCTGTGAAAACGCATACAATACACAAGCATAAAGAAAGTTCTTATCTATGAAATGAATAAGGAGCTAATCTCTGCTTGGAGACTGTTTTTTTTTTTTTACTTAATGACGTCAGTAAGATCGTGGACGAAAACAAACAAAAAAAAAGCATTTCTGAAGGAATCGGAGCCTTTATGCTGTCTGAGAAACCACTTAATAATCAGAAACATAACCTGAGTAAGACATTTGTTAATGTTTTGGTTTTAGTTATTGGTTATTACAAAGGTATCCTTTCTATGGCTGAAACGACTTAATTCATTCGGGTGTAACAGAATAGTTGCAACTTCCTTGTACTCTTGAGAAATCGTCGCGACTGCAATACTAATGTGGTTCACACGCTCCGTTTCTAAATCACAAAATCATTTAGATCCCATAAATAGCATAAATCAAAAATCACAAATATCCCATAAGATCAGACTAATTATTATATTAAGTTTTCAGTAGAAATTCATCTTCCTCACTTTATTTGCATATAGCCTGCAGAATGACTGGTTTAAAGAGCGTATTTATTTGAAACTTCTATGAAAATAGAGTTTGACGATCCCTTTGGTATTTGTTTTATCACTTCCTTCTATAGCAGTATTTCCCAACGTTTTTTGGATCATGCCTCACCTCAACGCCTCAAAGATTTTAATGTCCCCCACCACCTCGCCGACAATGGTGAGTGTTTTGAGTATGTCAGTGATGAGGTGACGAATGCAACATCATTTTCTAATTGCCCCCCCCCAAAAAATTCATATTGCCCCACGTTAAGAAACGCTGTTCTATAGCCTTCCGTTAATTTGTTCACTTTATAAAACTAGAGGACAATAGATACAGTATCTCCTATTTTCATGTTTAAGTCTTATTTTAAAAAAAATATAAGTTTTAGACTTTATTTTTAAAAAAATCCATGTCCGCTGTTTTTGCATTGCTCAAGTAAAATCTCTTGTTTTAATATCTGTTATGACGGTTTCCTGGTACAAAGAATTTTCAAGCTGCTAATCAGTCTTCATTGGAGATACTGCGTTTCCCCTCCTGTCAGGGGAAACGCAGTATCTCCTGACATAAGTTTAGGTAACCGACAATTTAGCATTTTGAATTCACTTGACACTTTGTACGCGAGACAAAAGAAGTTACATACTTGCTTGTTCAGAAGTCATGATTAGACCATTCATATTCTCAAACTCTAAACGAATATTGATTCATGTTAATTACTCAGGTTATACATGATGCTCTCACTTTACCAGTGGTGTTTGGTCTACAGTTGTCTACCTCATTCTTCACAGCCAGCAGTCCTGTTAGTGATTACTGAGTATTATTTTTGGAAATTTTTTTCACTTGGTTAGACTATAATAAATTTAGTTTAATCCTTTATCCAAGTGTAAGCAAACAAAGTTTGCGCCTGAAGTATCTTCAGGACTGAGGCAACTCGTGGTAAAGGTGGACCAAGATCTCATCACTCCTTGTCTTAGTATCTCCCATATCTCCCATAATGCAAAGCACATCTCCTCGACATGTATAATGTTATGCATTAAGGGAAGGGCCACTACCCAGACCGGTTTCGACCTTTATTGAGGTCTCGTCAGTGGGAGCCAGACCCAGAGATGGTGATACCAAGGTGAAAGCAATGGAGAAGTCATATTTACCTATACGAGTTGCCAAAAGGTGTCTCACCTTATTATTAAATTACTCTGGATTTACTCGTGGTAAAGGTGGTCCTCTCATCACTCCTTGATTCAAGGAGAGATGAGAGCTTGGTCCACCTTTACCACGAGTTGCCTCAGTCCTGAAGATACTTCAGGCGTAAATTTTGTTTGCTTATACTTGGATAAAGGATTAAACTAAATTTATTAGAGTATTTTTTTTAATTTTGAACTGTTAATGTAAACGATTGTAAAACTATGCGAAGAGTATTATTTATTACTTTCCTATGTTTCATGTGCGTTTGTGAATTACCTAATCGATGAGAGATAATCTACGAACAAGATCTATTACTATTGGCATATTCCATCTGGTACTGGATTAAGGTAGTAACGGATTCTAACTCATATTTTTAGAGGTTCCCTTGAATTCTTTCCGCAAAAGCTTCCATGTTTGCTCTCTATTTTTTCCTGATCTGACTTTTAGTCCGCCACAGTTCTATAGATTTTCGTTGGTGAGTTTTCACACACGCTCTCGATTTGCCGCTCTCTAATGCAGCTTTCCAAGGTTCCACTCTTTTTCACCATTGAAGACGATGCTGCATGTTGGTTCGGATAATGTACGGCTTGCATATTGCGGTCCTACCATGGAAACCCGTGTTGTGAGCCTCGGTGCTGGTTGATTTGTGCAGATTCGTGTTCCAGTCGATGCCAGGAACTCCGTATTCAACGTGTCGGCCGACGAATAGCAGTTGTATGTATTATCCTTCGTAGCACCCCTATGGTCACGTTCAGTGAGTGTGGTGGGTCTGTCCACTGCGGGTAGCACTGGACCCGCAGTGGACAGACTTATACATATCTTTTGAATATATTAAACCGTTAGGCGCACTGGATCACATAGCGGTTGCAAATGGTACTGGATTTTGCGAATTTTGATAACTTGCTTTTAGACAGCGTATAATCCAACAGTCTTAATGAGATTTGTTTGTATAGGGGTGGATAACGGTCGTTTGTAAAAAATATTTCGACAATCTAACAAAATATCCCACTTTACTTTGCACCTGTTAGTAACTCCATTTCACTAAATTATTGATGGGAATGTTTAAGCGAACCATCAGCTAGAAATTTCGGTTTCGGTTTGTTTATGGTTGAAGAGCAGATGATTTTTATGTTTCTTTCCATCAAGAGAAGAAATCTGTAGTAAACTGTGCACATTTACTAGTACTAGGAGGCAGTTTATTTTATTGGATTAACACAACAACGATATCGCCTGACTCGGCAATTTAAATTGCTTTATGCAAGCTGAGCGTGCTCGCCCTTTATCAACGTGATTTCTCTCGTGTATACATGATGCCGTTATCTGAGTGATGTGTAGTCATTTTTTTTTCACAGTTTTTTTGATAAATTGTAATCTTGCACGAACTTCGACTGAAATGTGTATAATTTCTGAGAAACTATTTCGATCCTTGTAATATCAGTTTTATGTGCATGCATATACTGCATATAGAATATTAACTATTCTGTTTGAAAATTTTTTAGCTTCCTGCCATCACTTCGTTTTACTACAGTAGTTACTGCTAAACTAGAATATAATTTGGTATGAAATATTTATAAGATGACAGATGGTTTGATCATTTAGTGTAATTCAGTTGTTGAAGTAGCAATTTCGGGCAAACTCGCACATGCATGGTTAGTTGAGGGCTATTTCATTAGTTTCTCCTTGTCCAAAGCAGATTTTAGCTTCAACAAATCTATAATAACCGCGCTTTCTTGAATGGGTCTTTCAATATGTTTCCGGGACAATTCCCGAGCTCTCGTTTCCTATCGACGTTCATGCAGTTTTGTTGATTTCTGTATTGTCATCAACTATACTTTGAATGCGATTTTCCTTAATATCCGCCTTTCTCTGATGATCTCTGTATATCCCAAGCATAACAGAAGGAATGCCATTAAAGCAGATTTTAACCTTTGTCGTTTTTATTCAAACTCGTGCCTAGCTGCCATTTGTAGAGCCAAAATCGATCATCGATTTAATACAGGTTTCCTTAATAATAAAGCATCGTGTATCCTAAATGAAACCAGTATTAAATTCTTTTAAACAGTGGTCCAAGCACCGCAAAATTTAAACAGTGGTCCAAGCACTGTTAGAATATTGATTTTTTTTAATCCAATTCGGGAACAAAACGTCAAACCTTTAATTTTATTTTTCTTTTGTGTATATTGTAAAGTAGAATTTCATCGGTAAATCTTAGTGGATGTGTTATATATCTTTTATGATAGAATTTATATCCATTCATGCCTTCTTTTGAATTATAGTTGAAATTGGATGCAAAGCAGAATATTTCTAATAAGCCAGAAAACTCATATGGACTTCAATCAGCTGTAGTTTTTACTTTGTATATCATTTCAGTTAACAGACATTGTTATAAAAAGCATATGTTAAATAGTATTTAAGCATCATGCTTTTACTGTATATCATATGATCGCATACGGTATTATTTTGCACATTTACATAATTCTATTTTTTTCTTTAATGACATTGCTAAGTGTGTTCCTAGCATCTACTCGCAGTTGACAATGAAGGCCATTCCTGTTTATTGGGAGGAGAAGGGGGGGAGAGAAAGAGAGAGACCTATTCCAGCTACCTGTAGAGGGCAGTGCGTGTACAGATGTTAACATATTCAGCATGCCTACCGAGCATCCAACCATTTCCTGGTGTAGGCACAATAAACGGCCTTAATGTAATCTACGATACCTCGTTTTATTTAATCTAGAAAGAACCGCTTCTTAAAGTTGTCTTGTGTTTTGTATAAAGTAATATTTTCTAATACTGCATGGCACTTTGCACTCTATCTAGCCTTCTTTTTTTCTATAAAAATCTATGGTAAACAAAGAAAAACAACTTACGATGTCTTACAAGCGAGCGAATAAATAGAGTGCTGAGGAAGCCGATCTGCAGACGCATAGCTCATCACTAGACGACGGCCGCTATATGTGCCGACGGACGCAGATGGGCGACATTTTCCCCCTTTGGTAACCCACTCTCTCCTTCGTTAACAGCCAAATTGTTTGACGAGCACAAGACAGGTACCAGTTGAACGAAGCAAAGAAAACTCCGTAAATACAAGAAAAATACATCGGTTTTACTGAGCCTCGAGCATGATGTCCGCCAGATCAATCTCCGACATCCACGAATCTCCAAGGTCAACGTACCGCGGAGGGCTGTTCCACTGATGAACTAGGGAGAGGAAGGAGAAGGCAAATTTTCGGATACCTGAAAGGAGACAAACCCCGTGTTTTATGCATGAAGGAAAGGCATTGTAATCAAAGTAAAGTCAGTCAGAGAAATTGACGTCACGAATTCAATGGCACAGTAACTCGGTACATGGAGGTCAGCATACTTTGGATGTTTAAATCAGGCAAAAAGCAGCCAGAGAGAGAGAGAGAGAGAGAGGAGAGGGAGAGAGAGGAGAGAGAGAGACGCATCGTGTCGGAATGATCCTGTTGCTTCTCTTTGAAGAGTAACCGAAGTGGCGGCGTGCTCTCATGTTGCATCTGATGTAAAAATACTACCAATTCTGATCTATTTTTCCGAGCTTTAAATGCGTAAAATTTGAAATTCGACAGCATTTTATCTCATATTAAAATCATATATCATATGATTTTAATATGATATTATTTTCATATGAAACAATACGAAAGGCCTATTAGTTGAAACCCATTAACTCTGTAATAATGACAGCGCCTCAGTTTTCAGCAAGCACTCTTTGATTCCCTTCATATTTACTGAGCTGCTAATATTCAACGCAATAAGTAAAATATGATGAACTTAATTGGATAGAAAATGGTAGATTTTCAGTACCAGTTGGTAGAAAGTAACGAAAATATAATGCTACTGGCTATCTAGATAATATAAATTATTTTTAAGATAATATGGAAAAAGATTAAACTGGCATTTAGAAAGCTCCCTGGAATCATAAACGCAAAATGACGCCGAAGAATGCTAAAAACACAAAATTATTCTCCAATTTGTGTGATGCTTGGAAAAGAAGCCAGATCATTCTGGATATGTGGTAGCAACTAGCACACTCTACTTAGAATTAATGCTTGTCATAAAAACTTCACCAGAGATGAAGTATTTGGCTTTTTCTTTGGACCACTGATGATTCAAAGAAAACGAGAGAGAGAGAGAAGTGGAGTAGCGACAGATATAGATTGGTATATTGAAGAAAAGTAACGTCTTTCTTGCTATGGAAGTACATTGCTCCTGATCTCTATGAACATATAAAAACTAAATGGAACGGAAAGGATTGCTAGATAATTGAAAACACGGAAAACGGAACTGGCAGGAAAAAAGTACGTATATGTATTGTTACGTGTTGTTTTACAAAATATAGTGAAAGCAGAATATTCTGTATCAAATACAAAATCATTAAGAATTAAAAAGCCTGTTTATGGAAATTCCTGATTGGTTAAAATTGACTGCCCGTTTAAAGCACGACTCGACCATATGCCATTTGTAGAGGTTCAGATCAATGCCCTTGTAGTTATTAAAAACTATCAAAAATAAGGACAATGTGAAAGATCTAAGCTCAGTGGAACTGCATGACTGTAACTTTCAGAAACTCAAACCGTCAAAAGTCACTTTTCGCTCTACAGTGCATAAATCAGACTTGTGAGATCCCAAAAAATTGCACACGAACAGATTTTATGTAAATCTCACCAGTGAAAGGTTACCATCCTATCGTACATTAGTACCATGGTTGGACTAAGAATAAATCAGAAACCCTACTTTAGAGATCAAACATGAAACTTTTAAAAGCCGCTTCAGCTGTCCAGTAAGTAAATGATGGTTTCCAATCAGGCAATGAAAGTCTTCTAGTACCAAATGATGTTCACAAAGATCCGTACTCTCAGTGGGATATGAACAGGGGAGGCTCGTGCATAGGCACTGCGGAACTGCAGCACCCCCAATTTTTCTCGATATATAAATATATTTAATAATTTATTTATATTTGCTTATAATATTTAATTTTATCATTAACAATCCTATACAATTCTCTTATTTTGTATAAAAAAATAATAAAAATCCATCTTGTTGCACTTAGAAGGTCGAAGGATGCTAGCAGCACTGTGTTTACCACAGTGTCATATTGCTACGCGCGTAAGCATATGCACGTCATAGTGAGATGCGAGCTGTTAGCGTAATGCGGCACTGTCTGTCGCGCAGTTCCACTGTTTATGTGCAGTTTGCGCCAATAGTAGAGCTTATCGTGTTTACTCGGTCTCTTTAAATATTTGGACATTACAGTTAAAGGCATAACATTTGTTATAGTCTTTATTTTAGAACATTATTGGGGCTATGATAATGGATTTCATTTTTAAGTACGTTAATTTTGAATTATACTAAAACTGTATAATTTTATCGATAATAAAGAATATTTTTTCATGAAACAAAACAAGGAGAATATATTTTATTTTTAAGTAAATTTGAATTATACCAAACTGTATAATTTTATCGATAATAAAGAATATTTTTTCATGTTTAATTTTTTTTTTTTAATTTTTACCATAATTTTGATATTTTATCCAAACACACTGTACTTACAGTGTGTATGCATATTTCGAAAGTTGCAGCACTCCCACGATTTCAAGCAACGAGCCGCCACTGGATATGAATACTGCCTGTTGACATAATTTTGAACTAAAAATGCATGTACCTCCAGACATCGTTTCATACATTTTTTCGTTTTTGGTGATCAATAATTACTTATGCTAACAAAAAAAGTATAAAAAATTAGAATTAACTTCCATATAATCTTGCAATATTATTTAAACACAAAAACTTTATATTTAGTAAGCAAACAGCTATTCTAATATTTAAATAAAATGTTTTATTTTCTCGTGATAACTCACATCATTAATGCATGAGCAAATCCTTGTACATTTCTTTCTCACTAATTTCTCATCTTTCTTCTTCTTCTTCTTTTATTTTTGTTCTAAATAACTACAAATTACATAGTATCTCAATTAATATACTGAATCTCCAGTATATAAAGTCACCTCTTTAATTTTTGCTTTTAATTTAATATATTTTTGGTTCTGGTTTCGTTTCTCATTAATGTCTGACAACTTCCTTCTTCATATTTGTTATTTATTTGGTGTATTATATGGGGTTTATTTCTCTACACTTTTGACCGAACAAGCCCTTCATAAGGTAATGAATTACTTTATTGTGATATGTGGCAGTGAAAAGTAATTTTATTTCCATTATATCATAATCCAGACAATCGCTTAATTCCTATGATAGGAAAAATACAAGGAATCAATCTTTTCAGTAATTAAAATGCAGATGCACGCGCCTTGTTGTGTGTGTGTGTGTGCGCGCGCGCGCGCGTGTGTGTGTGTGTGTGTGTGTGTGTGTTCATCCCTTTTCTCAGTATGTCTTGTTAATTCTTCTCATGATAGCAAAGCCTCATGCTACAGCACATTCTTCGCTAGCTGACGCGCACGTTATACAGTACTAGAGTTTACCTTCGCTTTCATGTTATAAGTTCCTGATGTCATCAAGGTAGTGCAGTGCATATATGGTTGCATAGAGTTTGGATTGGGTTACTCAGTTCAACCATAAAATATGTCCTGAAAGTACTAGGGACGGTCATAAATATCAGGGACAAAAAAGGTAAACTCCTAATAGCGTAGAAGTGGTAAACTGTGGAGGAGATTTAGAAAAATCTCCTGACTCACGTAGTAGAAAACTCGCAACAGTCAGGCACCTTGACTGTTATGGGTAAACTGATCTAAGCGGGGCTTTCTGTCCATCATGCTGTGAAGCCGGCACGCATTTTTCTCGTGCAAACCTGATAAGACGAGTAAAAAAATGTATGGAATGTTACAACAAGTATCCGGAAAAACAGCGTTGAGTCCATCCAAATACATATCAGTGTCACTGTATTTCCATTCGAACAAACGTCAAGACGATGTTCTTCGCTTTATTTGACCTGATTCATCAAGAATTTCTTCCCCCTAGAACCATTCTAGAACGTTTTCTTCGGGATGTAGTTCGACATAAATTGCCTTACAAATAGTCTTCCGGCGTGGTATGGTGCACCACGAAAATGCACGATACCACGCTCTGGGCATCAGGAATTCATTGACTAGCATATCATACGTGCTGTTTCCCACTCACCTTGCTAAGGATTTTTTATCTCTTGAGACCTTTCTCTTCCTAGGCTCAGAAGTATCCTGAAGAAACAATTTCAAGATGTGTTAATGCAAAGTTGAATAGGACATGGCAGTCGCAAGCCATCTCGAAACAGACTTTATCAGAAATGCATTTATCAATGAAAGGATTGTTGCCCACGTCACGAGAATGGTACTTTGAAAGAAATAACTCGGTAACTTGTATGTACTTCACAAAAACTTTTGTGCTGGATATTTTTGATCATCTCTCTCTCTCTCTCTCTCTCTCTCTCTCTCTCTCTCTCTCTTAATATAGTGATAATGGCAGCGAATAGTGATTCTGTAAAAAGTGGATAGTTTAGATGGAGCACTTTTCTACGAGCAAAGATGCCTTTAGGCTGATCTAGGGACTATAAAAAACATGTAATAACACCGTGAGCTTTGGATATTTGGTACCTATATGGTTACCATATAGGTACCAAATATCCAGTTTTTATACTATATTTGACCATTACAAGTTATGGTCAGATATATTATAAAAACGATAATTTTTTTTTTATCTCAGAGTTGTCAGTTTTCATCAGTGAAAGAGAATTTGCACTGCTAAAAAATAAATGAATAACACGCGTCTTGTTTTTTTTTTTTTTCCTCTTCTCAACTATACCAATCACCCGACGGTTTTGCCATCCTTCAATCTTGCTCTTTACCCTGTAAAGGACTCCACATAAGCACGCTGTTTCTTTCATAAGGTCCTCTTCCTTCTGCTGACCTTCTACCACTGCGCTTTCGATAATATTGCTGCTTTTAACATTTTCAGGGCTTTTGTTAATATTCTCTACTATACTATACTACAGGGTGTTTCAAAAAAGAATTGAATACTTTCAGTGGCTCATATGATTACTTGGTTATTGAAGGATACACTAACATGCACAGTTAAGAAAAGAAATGATCATTCTTTTTATAGGGCCACATTGAGATTACTGCGCTCAGGTCTGGTCACCTAGGATTGAGGAATTGGTGGAGAAGATGGTGAGTAGAATGCCCCATCCGACGCTGAATTGAGGGTTTGTGGGCTGCAAAAGTTGACTGATAGGTGGAAAAAAGGGGATATGATAAAACCATTTAAGTTTTTAAACATTTTTAAGAATTGGACTCTGAGTGCAACAGAAATCTTTCAGCACTTACTGAGAGGGGACAGAACAAGAAATCAACCCTGGAAATTAAGTGTGTGGTTAGCAGGAGTGTGAGGACTGTATTTTCTCTTTGAAAGTGGTAAATAAGTGAGATGGGTTGCCAGAGTTTTGTGAGTGTTTGGTCAGTTAAAACAAAAGTACGATAAATATTATGTAGTGCGTCTCTGGCGATGACTCTTCGGACTCCATGGAGGCACCTATGCAATCATAAAAGTAATAATAATAAACCTTTAAAAAAAAGAAAGTCTCAAGAATATAATCTTGCTTGCGAGTTTTTATAGTTAAAAGAAAGTCAATTCACTCTAAGGAATTCTGCTAGCATTTTTAATAAATTCCACACATTGCCTCCATCACCACATTCGTTCCTGACATTTCGGGTCAGTTAATGGAGGATTTTATTTCTCTTCTTCAAAGGTAAGTACTCCTAAGGAATTATCATATCATTATTATTTATGAGTGCGAAACAAAAATATGCTTCTGAGAGAGAGAGAGAGAGAGAGAGGGAGATAGGTGAAGAACGAGTTTGATTGTTGCCAGTTTTGCATAATGAATTCGTCGACCTTAATTTTCATCGTCTGTCTACCTTTTGGTTTAAAGTTGTTACTTCAATACACAATCACTTAAAATACCTTCATAGATTGTAATGGAAAACATTTTAACGGAACATGCCTATCAAGCAGTTGACATTAAAAGATATTTATGCAGAATGAATAGTTGTAGGACAGAAGAGCGATTGGTATATTAATCATTACAATGCATATATGACCAAGAATGAGGAGTATCGATGAATGTTTGAATGACTACAACATACGATGATTAAAAAACTACAACGTTGTTGATATGAATTATTTAGTTTTTTTTCTTGAATTATATTATGTAATCACTTATGTCAGCCTCCGTAGCTCTGTCAGTATAGACGAAGCCCTTTCGTCGGAAAGACCTGGGTTCGATTCCTATCAGTGAGGTGATGAACCTTTATCTCATCTCTTTCGACGAAAGGTGATTTAACCGATCTCATACGGAAGTAGGGGGTTTTTCATCCGGAAACTCGGTTTTTTTTTTCGTCTCCACCAGAACAGACAAACCGGCCCCGTGAACACACATGGATTACGGTCAGGAATACGTCCCAGCCATATGCCTGTCCAGAGCCCGGATAAAATGGGGGGGGGGGGGAAGCAATGGTGAACTACCCTGTAAAATTTCCAGAAGTACTTTGTGGGCAATGCCTACAAAGTCACCTATGGTCGGAAACGACTGAAAGGGAAACCCAGGTAGGTATCTTTTATATTAAATTCCTCTATGATCTCCCAAATGAAGTAATGGGCAGGAAAATTTTGAAGTGAAGCAACGCTCTTTATTTTCTCTGAAAATAATTTGTACCTAATGCAAATATTCGCCAAGGCCTAGATACTCAATGTTCTGTTGAAAATTAATTTATTAGCAGTTTTTCTTATCTCTTATCACTACGTTTGGTAAATATCAGATAACGTTCTAATTAAAAGTTTCCTGTTTTAAATTGAGCATCTGTTGTAATTCCAATCGTTGTACATTTATGACGTGGCTAGACCCTTTGGTGTAACTCCGTGGGTGAAGAGTTTGTCTCTGCTGTTAGATCCTTTTATAGCATGATGAACAAAAGTGTTGTTTTAAGTTGGCTGCAGTATGAAAGGTGCTTCATCCTGAGTGAAAATGAGAAGCTGATCTCGTCTTAAAACGTTATGATCTGTGCTTGTAATAATAGTTTAGATACATCTTGCCATTTGCGATACCACAACTAAAGTGACAATGTAAACACGCCAATTACTAACCTATAATTTCTGAAGATCTTTAAAAACTAGTTGGTAACCAGTAAAGTGCTCAGTCTCGCTGTTCGGTTTATTGTAAAAATATTGCATTTAATTCTGAAGGTATTATTTTTAACCGTGGTACTATTTTTGAAGGGTACTGCTTGAGATAACAGCCTTCTATTCAGGATGTGATTTAGAATATGATGATAACAATCCTCACAAACACTTCAGGTTTTAGTTTTATTGTTTCTGCATTATGAAGAATATAAACTCAACTCATACCTTTTATAGTTATATTATTAATTTTTAGTTATTAATTACTTTATTTTCAAAATGTTTTATTCCTATCTACCTAAACAGTAGGGATTAATCTCCATGCAAGATCACAAGCCTTTTGAATTGATAAAAATGGTATCGCATTAATAATAATAATAATTAATATCGCGTGTAAAAATTGAGCCAAAACGCTCAGATAGCAGGATGGGTAGGTGCAATTTAGAAGCAGCTAGTTGACCGAGAATTTAAATAATTAGTGATATTGTTGTTATTGTTTCTCATGCTGTTATGGTATTTCTCGAATTTCAGAGGGAATTTACATTCTGAACAATCAAAACTATATTGCCAGGCCAATCTCAGATGCTATTTTTCATGTGAATGCAATCCACGGGAGGTTGAAAACCTACCTTAAAGTAATATAATGGATAGCTGTGGATTAGATGCTCTGGATTAGAAACCCTACTCTAGAGTCAAATTTGGAACTTTTCAAGCCATTCAGGCAGATGACATTCATATTGGACGATGAAATTTATCTACCACCTAAGGCAGTGATGGCGAACCTTTTTACCCAGGTGTGTCAAACATCTTTTTTTTTTTTTTTTTAATATTGACGTTGTTGATGTGTCACTTGCATACATGCATTATACATTTAACTACATAATCATAGATGGTGACTTATACATATCATATTAGGCTATTTATTTAATAGGACATTGATATAAAATCTATGAATTCATATCATACAATTAATTTAATAAAGTGAAATTACAAACTTACATTACATTTAATGACTTTTCTGTTGCTGAGTACTGGTAGAAAGTTGCTTTATAGAAGGGCTATAGCGTGTACATTTTAATGCTACACAGGCAGCGCTCAAATCATTGCTCAATCTATTTCTCCCTCTCGATTTGATATTATTTAAGGCAGAAAATAGAGTTTTACAAGAGTATGTAGAAGAGAAAATTGTTAGACAGCTTTAGCAAAGATTTTAAGAGCATGAAAGTTTTCGGGAAGGCTATTCCACACGCTTAGAATTCACAGTCTGAATTTTTACACGCGGTATCATGCAGACGTTCCCGTTCAAGTATTTCTAATTCATTTCTAAGAGCAATAAACTTTCTTTTCCAGATAGGATTACACTGGAAGTCGGCTAGTTGCATTTCTAGATCTTTTAAATCCAACCACTCAAAGCCATCTAATTTAAGATCCATGAATTTTGTTTCATCAGGATACTTTATGAAATGGATTGTTTGTTCCAAAATTCGAAATTACTCAAATCTAGAAGAAAACTGCTCAGTTACTGACTTTAGAACTTCGATAGATTGGATTGATATGTTGTTCACGATTTTTGGGGCTGGTTTTGTTAAAACAAATTTCCACTCTTGGAAAATACTTAAAATTGTTACTTTCTAAATCACGTTGAAATATTTTGAGTTTATTCTCAAAGCTCTTGATCGTGCCAAAAATAACATCGACCGATTTTCCGAAACCTTGCAATTGCATATTAAGTTCATTCAGGTGCAATCAAAAATCTGTGAAAAACATCAGCTTACTGAGCCAAGCAGAATCGTTCAACTGAGAAAATTCGTGCTCCATGCCCTTCGTATTTAAATATAATTTAATTTCATTGAAACATTCAACAAACCGTTCAAGTAATTGGCCACGACTCAACCATCGAATATTATTGTACATTAATAGACCATTGTACACTGATTCAACTTCGCTTAAAAGTGAATTAAATTCTCGTTTGTTTAAAGCCCTGGCAGTTATAAAATTAGTTACCTTTGTCACTATTCTCATCACATCATTCAAATCCTTCAAGCCTGATGTCGCACACATTGTCTCCTGATGTATAATACAATGAAAACAAACCAGGGGATGACCAACATATTCTGTAAATTGTTTGACCAACATATTCTGTAAATTGTTTGATAAAACAATTACATTATTAGTTACAAAATAAAATAGAAATAAGCTAACTACAAAATAAAATAGAAATAGGCTAACTATGAAATATAATTCTTTCAATGAACCGAAACCTACCTTCGCCTTAACTGAGAGCGATCTTACACGATGTATCGCAGTTTTTCATCAGAATGCCAATATTTTTAACATCCAAGGTGTGTCACCTAAAACCCTCAAGTGTGTCAGTGCTGACACGCGTATCATAGGTTCGCCATCACTGACCTAAGGCCATTCACAAACATCCACGAGATTCGAATCTATGACCAATTTGGCGGAAAGCAGAAGCTTTGTCCACTTGGTCAATCAGGATGATATTGCAGCCAATTTTCTGTTTTCTCTGTACTTTGGATAACTTTCTCTTTACATGTGGAATATTTTACTTTTAAGTTTTAGCACTTATTTTTAGATGGCATAGGAAAATAGTTCAGGAATAACTCGCTGAAATCCGTTGAACTACGCCCCATGTAGCGGAGCCCAAAGCATCTGACGTTTTTTTTTTCTCCCTCCTTTATTGCCCTCTATTTTGGTCTAGTTGTGGGCATTTACCAGAGAACCTAAAATAACGTGAGAAAGAACTATATTCCGAATATAGTCAAAATAAGTTCATAAAACAGAATGGTTTTCGGGATAGAGGAGACATTTTTCGCTGTTTTCAAAGGCTATAGTTTATTTTGTTAATTGTACAGGGTGGTCCGTAAGTCATGAACTGGTTTAAAATGTAACTTTTTTTTATTATTAATTTTTTTCATTTCATTTTATTTTTTCATTCTAAGAATTTTATTCTAAGAATCATTTGGGAAATTAATCTTGGAAAAGTTCACATCCCAACAACGAACCAAAATCGGACAATTTTATTTTGAAAATCAGCATTCGATTATTCTAACGCAAAGAGCATATCGTCGTCGTTCTCCAGATCCCGATTTCTTCCTATGAGGTTACCTGAAGGAAAAGATGTATGTGAACAAGACCCAGACAGTCCAACACCTGAAGAAGAACATTCGTGCAGAAATTATGACGCTGCAACCACAAATATTAATAGCTGTCATAGAACATGCCGTAGAAAGGGCCTGTCTTTGTGAAGCCAAAAATGGAAGGCATTTGCCTGATGTGGTTTTTAAAAGCTAATCAAATAAATCTCCAGGTTCTGTATTTTTTATTATAACAAAAATGAATTAAAATAATCAATAAATAAAAAAGTTATTTAATACTTCAAATTTGGCTTGCTGTGTCTTGTTTAATGCCTCTGTCGAATAAAAACAGCGGACTGATACCATTTAACTTAGAATAGGTGTTACAGCCGACAAAATTTTAGCCCTAACTATTCTAGAAATAAGAGTAGTCAGTGACTTTCTACAGTACTTGGCTTTAGAGTCACAGCCGTGACTCCAAATATCGACATTTACACAGTTGAGGATTTTCCTTTCTCTAGAAAATGAAGTTTCAGCTAATTGGAACGAAAAAAAAAAAAGTGATGAGCTCCAGGTGTTGAGTAGCGGAACAAAATCGAGAAAATATGAAGAAACATGTTTATCGCTCGATTCAACTTGAGTAATCAAGAGAAGATGAACGATCCCGGCGTGTGTTCGTTCTTTTATGTTACTGCAGCTGGCAGCATGAAACTTGAACAAAGTAAAACATCAGCTAGATGCCAAACATTTTGAGGTTAAAAATGGCCTTGTGAATTTTTCGAGACAAGCTCTGCAGGATACTTGAAACCTACCACCACTTCTTTCCTATAATTTATAATAACTTATATTTCTTGTAATTTAACTATACAAATATTTTATAATTACATTTTTTAAAAAGAGTCTTTGGACTTTTAAAATTTTTACGAGTTTAACACTTGTTTAAATCGAAAAACATTATTTAGCATTCATTAAAATATTTAGGTGTTGGTTTATAGCCATTCATAGTGGAATTAATATTAAAAAATACGAGGGACCCCTTAAAAGTTCTGTTGGATGATTTTGGAAACATATTCGAAACAATAAAATAATTGTTCAAAATAAAATTTAAAAAAATAATACAAGGTTCTATTCTCATAAGCTCGCTGGTCATTTTTGAAACTTTAAATTTAAAGTCTCAAAATATTTGGTGATGTAAGAAGAATGGATTTTTAATATCTTTTCATTCAAGTGCTTTATTTTATTTATTTATTTTTATTTTATTTTATTTATGTATTTATTTTTTTTAGGATAAGAAAATGCGTATGGTAAAGCAACACAACTAGAGTTTGTTAATTTTGTGCCCCCCCCCCCCCTCCCACAACACTGTTTGTCGGTTTGTAATCCTTCATGTGTGGGTTTGATCAAAGCATTAGGATGGAATCCTGAAGGTCAGCGAACAGCTGCGAACATACGCCAACAGTCCAAATCACTTTCCTTTTCCGGTTAAGTTCTTCGATGCATGTAGCTCACTAAATTATCGCCGCTGTTTTTTATTATTATTCAAAAGAAAAGAAGTTTTACAGAGATCCTGTATGCTTCCAAATTTTCGCAGTTACTCTTATAATGTTTCCACTATTGAAAACGCAGTTTAATAAGTTGGCCTCGAATACTGAACTTTTCGAAATATGTGGCATTTAGAAAAATGTTCTGTAAAAAATGCACTGACTGCTCTATGAAACCACCTGTTGTTAACGTGGAAGTGTGACATCATATTCGTCTTAGTCAACAAACAAAACTATTTTATTATATAGAGAGAGCCAATAGCTGCTTTATTACCAAACCTCTGCGTAACAGGGTGAGAATAAAAAAAATAAGACGCAAAGTAGTCTATACAACTTTGTGTCTGTGGTATTTTTCTATTTAAATGGCGCATCCTTCGACAGTTTCTTTTCTTCTTTTTTTTTAATGTGGCCACATAAATTAGTAGCTCACTGTATAAAATAATTTACTCGTATACAATTAATATAGTTTATATTTACTGTATATATTAAAACTTTTAATCTGACAAAGTGAGCTCCTCTACCTGAAAGTGCTAAAAGGATTAATATAAGCATTGCTACTGGTGCGACATCCTTAAAAAATTCCGTGTTTGTGTGGTTATATGTGTTGCTATCCATCTATATTTCACTACGCTGTTCATAACTGTTTCTTTGGCGTAATATTCAGAACTACTGAACGTGGCATACTAGATATCAAAACTTTCTTATATAGTAGTGCCAGGTTAAATTAGACTAACACTACTGTAGTCACGAAAATTATTTAACAGTTTTCATATCTTTTGTAAGTAGTATTCTAAAAGACTGCAACTAGTTGGCTTTGTATAAATCTCAGATGACATAAACCATCATTCCGTTAATATAATTTTTTCATGCAGATTCGCTAGGATTAATATAATTTACTCCGAATTTTCATTTATAACACTAATTTCAAATTTTAAATATATATTTATTTTAAAAAAATATTTATTTTATATTATTTATCTAAAAATGCTCGTAACTGCTCTGATTTCTTAGGTTATCACCCTACTTTACCGTTACCGTTTACAAAGTAAGGTTAATTACACTTATCAGGAAAAGTGATCTCTCAATTTTCTAATTGGACTTATTTCCAAGAGCATTGGACTGTAGTACGCAGCATTTTTTCCACCTTTTGGCAGTATTTCTAAATTGCACTCCGAACAATTAGGTCATAAGCATCAATGGACAAGGAAACTTCATTTCCGACTCAGGTCTCAATTACTCGTGTTATTCAAAATCACCAAAATTTCTCACTGCAGTTCATTTGAGTTGGATTTCAAAATAGCAGTTCTGGGCCACTGAATCATTATATAGAAACTATCTCTCTTGTTAACCTGGTTAACTCATTTTTTTCCCCGAACTTCTGTTACGCTTCACTGGCAAGCTTTTCAATCGTCTTTCAATAAACCCATTAAGTCATGCGTCTTTAATTTAAAACAGGACAGACTCCTTTCTAGACCGAGCATGCTTTAGTTGCTACTTCGTCTTTTATTAGATAGCTTTGGTTTCTTTTGTTATGCATTAACACCAACTTTTTTTTTCATTGCATTAACATCACTAGTAGTGAGAATACTGACATAATAATATCTGTTTTGTATGGCCAACTTCAAGTTATATTCTCCATGATTGCCTTAGGAAAAGAGCTGCTGAAAAGATCTAATTAAAAGTATTTTGTTGGGCCTTGTAACCATTATTAAGAAAGGACTTGCATCGCACGAAGAAAAAATAAAGAAAAATAAGAGGTGTCATGAAAGTCCTGCTGTTTCACAGTAATGGGACACAGCTGTTTTAAGTTTCTACGCTTTTATAAACGAAGGTTGTTGTGTCCTACATCTCTTGGAGCTATTTCTGCATAGAAACTATAGTTATAATGGCTGACTCCAGGCAAAACTTTTTATTGATCATTACAATATCCCTACCAGGCTGCTTATTATGAATTAGTTCGGCACCTTCACACATCTTGATTTTTGTTCTTACACAAAAATGATTTAAAATTTATTCTGTGGCCAATCAAATTCTTACAAAGCACTGATGTTATTCTCTTTATATCTTTAGCAATTTGAAAAGGTGTCCTATTTATCTGCTATTTTACCATTCCTTAGAAATGCTCAAGTAATCACCGTTCATGTATCAGCACCTTAGTAAATGTTAAAATACCAAAATTGACCGATTTGTCGACATTAAATCATTCCTAATCCGAGGACAATTTCTCAGCATTTTTTTCTTTGAATGATCTTAAAGAGAACACTGACTTGATAATTTTTCGTTCACATCACGCTTGTCCCTTGTTGCTGTCAGAATGAAGTCAGACAACTAGATTATAGATTTATTGCCTTCTGTTGACAATCCTGAAAGAACAGTTTAACCTTGTTTAATACACACCACACCAGGCACAGGTGTTGGTTATCCACAGTTTGAAACACATTATGCTTTGCTAGGATTTTGTAGATCAGCATGATTTTGACAAGTCAGTCATACTGTTAGCATTATTGCATTATATAAATTAAATTCCTTTTTTTTTTCATACTTTCAAGTTTTTCCGTGTTGTCACTATAGTTAGTCTACGTTTTAACAGTACTCTTTAAGTAGTGCAGAACGTGATTAAACAACATTTATCCAGAACATTGCAAAAGCATCGAAACGAAAGGCAAATGCTGGAATAAAGTGCAAACAGATTGTGACGTATCAGTATAAAATAGCACTCAAATAGCAACCTGTGGGTTTTTGTGGATTGCACTGTGTGTTTAATTGGCAATCCATTTATAATCCTCTCGTGAATAATAATAGTCCTGAAGTTAGATCAGCGATGTCCTATGATTCCGTCAGAGTTCTGATTTGACTCCAAGGACAGTCCCAATTTCTGGATTTAATTTGAATCCGATTCTGGAAATTTGGTTTTTCCTAGATAGGTGTTAAAACCTGCTTGAGATTGAGAAAGAAAGTTTTCTACTTTCTATCTCAATCGAACTCAGGTCTACTGGAAGACCTGAGTTCGAATCCGTCTAAGAGGCGAAGAACCTTCATCAGGGCTTTTCAGTTGAAGGTGAGTTTGCCGGTCTCGCAATGTATGGAAGGGTCTTTCCTCCCGGAAATTCCGGATTTTATCCTTCAAACCGGCCAGGAGAATACACGCAATTTGATAAATGCATTACAACCAATAGTATTATATTCGTTGCATAATCGCACCCTAACTGCACATACCGGTCACTGAAATAGAAATCTTTATGCAGATATACATAAACTCAGTTACGCAACGTATATGCGAAATACCTAGAACGCGTGGCAACGTACATGCGTTGCCACGCGTTCTAGGCAATTATTGAAGAATGCTGCTGGTCAGTAGTCGTCAATAGTGTTGATTACAATGGGAAAACAAAGGATCTTTTGATATATCCGGAGTGTCTAAGCACTGGAAAAAGAACCCACATTGCTTGTCTAAGACAGTGCTTCCCAAACTTCTGGATGTTAGGGCCCCCTTTGCAAAAATTAAAATATTTCACGCCCCCCACCCCTCGAAAAAAAATCGTAATAGAGAGATATATTATTATTATATTTATTGTATTTATATTCAATACAAAATATACACAGCGAATATTGCAAAAATCAAATGCATATATTACATTTTTGCCTTTACCATTTGGTTCCGAAGACGATGCGGGCTGTTCTGGTAAAATATGAAATACTGTCCTTTTTTTTTTAATCTGTTTCTGCTTCTGATTGTTCGCGAGATTTTTTTTATATTTTTTATCAGCCACTTATCCATCTCAGGGTTAAATTTTTTTAACGTAGAATAGATCAAATAATATCACCACTTACCGATATTGGCACACCACAGACTGATAACATGAAATGAGTGAATATTACCTGAATAAGGGAAACCCCGGACCAGGAACATTTTTCTCTTTTGTGACTTTTCTCCCTTTACGGTAATTAAGCCTAACGCGAAACAGACAGCAAAGGCAGGTTATTAAAACGTGCATATGATTAGTGCAGTATTAACAAAAGATCGTATTAACAAATATATATATATATATATATATATATATATATATATATATATATATATATATATATATATATATATATATATATTACTTAGTTTTAACACTTTTACGAATTTTAACACGTTCGGTTGAATTTTATTGCTGCCTTAGGAAATCGAACTCGCACACATCTAATTAATAACAATAGTTTTTAGTTAGATACTGTGTTTGCCCATGCAACATATGGTTTTGTTTCAATCTATACAGCATAGTTTCTGTATGAGGGGACAGTGATTCATTAATTAGTGTGTTTTTATCCCAGTTGTCTCTAATTGCACTATTTGTTGGGAAATATATTACACAGACATAATAAAAGTACTTGTTTTTATAGCCTCTGCAGTGTAGTGGCTGTTAGGGAGAGTGTGTTGTTTACCACTGCAAGCGAGTTACTATCTCCCCACATGAATTTGTTTAAGCTTTTTTTCATGTGTGAAGTATATGCGAAACTTTTATTGGTAACAGAAAACTAGCTCGGATGATAGTGATAATATAAAACGAGTTTGGATATGTATATAAAGTCAATATCAACAGTCCCTGATTACGAACGAGTGATGAAAGGGACAGGAAGATTTGGAGCGTCCCTGGAGAGCATTCGATGTAAATATAATTAACCACTGCTTTGAAATGAAACATATGAATAAGCAATATTTACTAATATTCATTGAGCGCCGAAATACGCAGGAAGGAAAGTTTGTGAACCAACACCAATGTGTGAATTTTTCCATTAAAATATAAAAAATAACAAAAAAGAAATAATAAATAAAAGTTAAATACGTTTCTTTTAAAATAAAAAAATCTACTTAGTCTTAAAACATTTTGAATTTGTTTTCATTATTTCACGGCTCCCCCCTCAACAAAACCTACGGCCCCCAGTTTAGGAAGCGCTGGTCTAAGAGGCGAAACTATGGTCCTAAGACAGTTTGTCAAGAACAAGATTGCCGTCGCTGAGAAAGCTTGTACAAACCAACAGAACTTCCTGTGTGCAGAAATTGACCAAAACATTTAATAAAGGCTGTTCCCGACCCCATATCTCACCGAACTATGCGCAGGGAATTGAATCAGTATTGGCGGTCACATGCCTATACGGAAGCCACTGATTTCCGTATAGGCATGGGGAAATCAGTGACTTCCGTATAGGCATGCGGAAAACAACGGAAACGTTTGTCTATAGTGGTGTCAGGAATACCGTAACTGGACATTGGAGGACTGGAAAAAAAGTCGTGGTTCGACCAGTCATTGTACACCTTGTTCTATACCGACGGTAGGCAGAGGTTGGCAGGAACCTCATGAATCAGTGAACCCAGCTTGCATTGTTAACACAACTCAAGTTTCTGGAGGTGGTGTCATGATGTGGAGCATATTCTGTTGTTACGCTACGGAACCAGTATATATTGCTGGAAGGTCAGGTGTCCTCCAAAGAATACACTGTGTTGACAAAACTATTTGCTCACCTTACATTCCATGCAAATTTCGGATCCTACCACATGCAAATGTTCAGGGAGTAGCTGCATGAATTTGGTAATGAAAGTGAGATGTGCTACATGTTTTGCACTGTTCTTGATGTCAAGACGCCACGTTCAGCTGAACTGACAGACTTCCAACGTGGGATGGTTGTTGGGTGTCACATTAGTGGTCTTTCTGTCCGTGACTTTGCTACTTGTTTCACTATGCTGAAATCTACCGTTGTTATGTTATTCGTAGATGGAACGTTGATGGTGCCCTGGGTGGTCACAGACACTCGCTAATCGAGATCGACGAGCTCTGTCTCAGAATGTTCGAGCATCCGTACGTCATCAGCGGCTCACCTCTCAGTCAACCTGGAAAAGACTGTAGGGACTTCTGCCAGCACTAGAACTGTCCACAGAGAGATGCGTGCCTAAAGTACCATGGCAGAGCTGCTTCGAATAAGCACCCCCCCCTCAACGCCAGACGACGTTACGATTGGTGTTTTCACGTTGTTCCTCAAACATAGATGACTGGAACAGTTTTATGTGGAGCGACGATTACCCAGGGAACGGTTCTGGCAGGACTGCATCATTCCCACTGTCAAATTTGGTGGAGAGCTCAATAATGGTATGGTGGAAGTGTCTAAAATTATGTCTGGTGGCTAGCCGGACATCCTGGACAACTTCATGCTTCCGACACCAGGGGAACACTTCGGAAGTGATCCTATATATTTCAGCACGACAATGCTCCATGCCATACTGCACTGCGTGTCCGAGACTGATTTCCACAAAAAATCGTTAAAGTTTTGGACTGGCTGGCTCACAGTCCAGACCTCAAACGCATCGAACATCTTTGAGATGAATTAGAACACCGAATTCGTTGCAGACCGCAGCGGCTGTCATCAGCAATGGAGATAGCTTTGCGCGAGGATTGGAAGAATATTCCTGTTGCGACGTATCAGGAATTGGTTGAAAGCATACCCTGAAAGGTTGTTGTCATTCAGGCCGAAGGTGGTTCCACTCTGTACTAGAAATGTAATTAAACCCTTTTTTTTTACCACAACTAGGTGTCCAAATACTTTTGTGAACGTAGTGTATCTGAATTTTGTTGCCG
This sequence comes from Typopeltis vanoorti, assembly GCF_054136105.1. Classification (NCBI taxonomy): domain Eukaryota; kingdom Metazoa; phylum Arthropoda; class Arachnida; order Uropygi; family Thelyphonidae; genus Typopeltis; species Typopeltis vanoorti. Next base: position 122,536,842 of record NC_143558.1, read on the forward strand.
ATCAATTCCATCCTGCAATGTTGACTTTTTATCCAGCAGGTGACGGTTGTTTCATGGACTACAATGCTTCTGTCCATCGCGCAAGAATTGTTTAGAAGTGGTTCAACGAACATAATAGCGACTTCCACTATCTTCCCTGGCCACCACAAGACCCAGATCCGAACCCCAATGAGAATATATGGCACATGTTAGAAAAAACCGAGATGTAAATGCAATCCAACATGTTGTGGAATCGATGGGAACAAAGTCCTCTTCCGTCAAATCTGAGCCAGTTAAAGGAATATCTCGTGAACATCCGGTATGTTTCAGATGTAAATGCAATCCAACAAGTTGTGGAATCGATGCCAAACTGCAAATGTGCTGTAATTCGGGCAAAAGGATGTTAATAATGGTTTAAATAAAAGTTTCTAATTCATTGGTTGGCATGTGTATAACTGTGATCTTTTCAGCGTTTTTTTGAACTACAGACTTTTTTCTTCCATGTAATCCACCTCAGCTATGGAATGTGAGTGAATCTAAGTCCTCATGGCATAACTTCACATTCTTATCACTCGACACGTATTTCATAAGCTTTCCACTCAACACACAGGTCTTCAGTAATCGGAAATACATCGGATGTACTAGCTTTTTAATGTAACTATAACATTCTGATTTATTGATTGCAGCAGCGAAATCGTTGGTTTGCGATAGATGGAGCACATTAGGAAGATTGTTGTTCCTTATAGAAGAATTTTGAGGACAAGCACTCTGATGCTCGTCCTCAAAATCGCTCATTTGAGTTGATCGCTCAATTTAAGATGGCGGGAAACAAGCTTATGTACACAGTGGAAACTGCGGTTTACTCAAAACTGCATGCATATCTGAATAACAAAACCGGGATTTCAAATAGTAAACGTTGACATTGAAAACCGCAATAGGCACTGTCCTTATGTGTCGTTTTAACAAACCAAAAGTTGTAATTATCATTAACAGTGATCTCTCAGGCACTGTGAGTGGTGTTACCTCTTAGCTGAACAATGTTTCCAGAAATTAATACAGAGTGTAACCCCCCCATAAACAAAAATCGTTTGCAGTTTAGTTTGAAAAAAAGAAATTTCCGCAATGTGGCATCCACATAACATTTTTTGCGTCTATTTGCGTTTAATCATCTTTTAATATTCAGCGCGTTCTCTTCTAATCAACGATTTGTTTGTGCATCTGTAAAATATGCTTGAGGTTGTAAAAGTAACAGAGGGTTGTGTGTCTGTATATGGAGAAGGCAAAGTTTACCGTTTTCCTATGGAGAACAATTCAGTATTCATCAGGCAACACCTCTCTGCATTCTCAGCGTAACCAAGTGAGCGTTGATTTTATTTCTGATTCACATTTCTGAAGGGGAGCGGAGAGGGATGAAAGACACTTGAGTGACTGTTACCGCATAAATTACTTGTTTATCTACCGATAACTGCAAGTATGTCATCACATTATTTTATTATCATACAGAATGGTCTGACATCGGAAGAAGTGACCTTAAACCAAATTTTGACAGTGTGTGTGTTCGCGCGCGCGCTGAAGTTAACACCTAAGTTAAACAGCAGCCATTTTCCCACGATTCCTTCCACTTTTTTTAGAGCAGACATTCATTTTCTGCTGTTACAGAATACATATTTTCATGGCTATGTTCATCCAAATTGGCATCATCAATTCTGCCACATTCTTCTAAACCGGTTAGAACACGTGCAGCGACCAGTCACCACCCATTCGCAGTTCAACTGAACTCGCCGAACTTACTTCACTTTTTCTTCACTCTTTCCCTTTATTGTCATTCTTCGCTGGAAACAACCTTCCTTTCTTTATACGCATTAAAATCTTCCAACCTACAGATATTCAAATACAATATTAATAAATTTATTCTTTCTTTCTTTTCATACGCCATATAAGAATACTTTAAGGCCAACAAACTTTTGCGAAAATAAGATGACCAGTAAAAAAGTGAGTTGCGTTAATCTGTCATAGAATTGCAAAATAGTATTCATTTTTATGGATATGATATGATATGTATGTTTTAAAAGAAATTTTATGCAGTATTTGAATTGGAATCTAACTCGTTGCCTAGATTCATTTTGTTCTATGTATCAGTTAATGTTGACTCATTTCGTAGAGGTTAGCTGTAGTCAACTCTCACTTATAATTAGTGATTCCATATTAACCGGAAATAACCTTCCTTCCTTATGTAAACTTGGTTTCGAACCAAAGAGTTCAAAAAGAAAAACAAATTATAGGTTCCATATGCGCCATATTCCTGGTTACATATGCACCATATTTCTGATGATATTGTCTTCACTGCTCATTGTAATCTGATCACACGAATCTGTGCCATTTTCCTCGCCGAGGTCTCTCTCCACTCCTATATATTAAAATAAAAAGTGTACTTGTTGAGTAAGACAAATGTGATGAATATGTTTCGTGAAAGCAGCAGGTCCTACTTGTATCCGCATGGTATCCTCAATAACGAATAGACGAGCAGTAGGAATTGAGTGGTAAAATTCTGCTAACGTTTCTTAAACGTTGTGCGTTTGAGTTGAGATATGTAGAACGCACTTTCTGTTTGAAAACAGATGAAACATTACAAGGGGAAAGGAGAAATAAAGTTGAAAACATACAGAATCCCTATGAAAGTAATTCTTTGGAATTGAAAAAAAATATGTAAAAAGATAGAAAGAAAGGCCACATTTTAAGCATTATACGCTGCGAAGCTCTCATTTGCTATCAAAAATCTACCTTTTGTTAGGTGTTATTATTAATACCTAACAGAAACATATTTCATACAGCCGATGACGGGCATTCATCAATCAACATACGCACAAAAACAATCTCAGACATGGTTAGGAATGGGAGGTATAAATTAGGCTGGTTATTTGGAATAAACACTTGGATAACTAATATCATAGAGCAGGTGTGTTATGTGTATCACCTGCCTCTTACGATTTTATGAATTCACTACTGATACTGATATATTTGAGGGAGTAGTTTTTTTTCAGAAACCTCAGTTTCTGAGGAGAGAGGAATCCACAAAGTAGAAAAATTGACTCCCCCCCCCCCCCAAACTGAAAAATTTATATACAACTGAAGTCACATTCACCGGTTTCATCTATTTTAATATTGTAATGCGCAATACCTATCTAAGAAGTTCGTGAACTGGACTAGAGATGTTTTTCTTATTTATTGTTTCAATAAGGAAATACCGTGATTAGACATATTAATTAAAATTATAATAAAGGAATTAAGGCGGGAATTATAATAAAAACTGGTTCATCCCGCCCACTCCTTTTGTTCTTCAGATGAACTATTACAGAAACAACTGCCATATATTATTTCCTTTTTTTATCTAATGGATACAAGAATTCTTTTATCAAAAGAGCTTTGAGTAGTTTTAATGTGTCTTCCTCTTCAAATACAGAAGAAATAATGCCTATTCCTATCCCTTATGTGTTTTAAAAACTTTTAAAACCAAAAGTTTTAAAACCACTGAATATTTTTGTTGCCTTTCGACCGTTCAGAATAATCTCCACCTTTCTCACTTCTCCTAAGGACAAGCGTCCACATCTTAATTATCCAGGTGTCTACCACATTCCTTGCTCTTGTGGATTATCTTATTTCGGACAAACAGGAAGATCTGCCTTTATTCGGCTAGAAGAACACCAGTCTTATAATCAACAGTCTGGACTTGCAGAGCATGCCATCAACACTAGACATAGAGTTCACTGGAACAAGACAAGAGTCCTTTACAAAAGTGTTCCTCATGGAACGGCTTTATAAAAGAACATGTAAAACTTTATTTCACTCTCCTAACTTAAACAGATCCGATGGTCTGCGTCTATCCCCTTTGTGGGAGATAGTACTGCTTCTGCCTTAGTATCACCCCTTCTCGGTCTGGCTCCCATTGACGAGATCTCAATAAAGGTCGAAACCGGTCTGGGTAGTGGCCCTTCCCTTAATGCATAGCATTACACATGTCCGCAAGGCGATGCCCTTTGCATTATGGGAGATACTGAGACAAGGTGTGATGAGAGCTTGCTCCACCTTTACTACGAGTTGCCTCAGTCCTGAAGATACTTCAGGCGCAAACTTTGTTTGCTTACACTTCTTGGGTAAAGGATTAAACTAAATTTATTATAGTATTTTTTAAAGCAGCTAATCTTTCCTAACTTTTTAATTATATATATATATATATATATACATACACTTGGGGGATGGATACGGCGCCCAACTCCCCCGTGTTCCGGACTGGTAGGCCGGTTCTCCTTGAATTCTGATAACTCGAATTTTGAAGACTCGACACTCAGGGTAGCCCCTGACTTTCAAAACGTTTCAAAAAACGTGATATAAAAAGGCTTATCATTATATATATATATATATATATAAGTAGATTTTAAAATAAGATAGAAAATTTAATGACTTTTTTTAATTATCTTACATTAGCTACTTAGGTGGCGCCTTTTGGAATTGTCAGTTATTGTTTAATTATCTTTATACATGTACTGAAGATGCCTGTGATACTCAGGCGAAAATTCTACTAATAAATAATATTTTAAGTGAGTTAATTCCGTTATTATAATTTTAATTAATAATTCTTGTTTATTCGACCAGTACTGTGGCTTACAAAGTCCTCTGTCCTACCAATTTGTGTACAACGCAAAGTAATCTTTTTTTTTTTTTTTTGTACTCTCTACATGCGGCGAAACACACACACACACGCGTGCACACACAAATTTTATCCATTAAATAAATTATTGCAAACTTTTAGTGTGGCAGATGAATATGTTTTGAATCAGCTTGTCTTCCATCTGTTTACACTCATTCAGCTGTTTCTAGCGTGGGAAGCACACTCAGACAGGATAGATAGACACAACGCAGAACTCGTATGTGTGTGTGTGTGTGTGTATCCTTGTAATGTAAAAGACTATAAATCTTTCAGCAGCATATTTCTAACATTTTTCTTTTCAAGCTCTCTTTTGTAAATAGAAACGGTTTTATCGAATGAACTGAAGTTTTGTATAAACCCTGTGTCATATAATCATCTAACAGAAATGTCATAGAGCTAACAGCATTGCATTAATTTAAAAGGAAATGTTTACTATCTAGTTCAATACTAGAATTCTGTAGTTTCAGTTTTTTTCATGATGAAATTTGAAGGCTGAAGACTGAGCACATATTACCGTTATATCAAATAGCTAATTTACAGTTGATAAACCCTACGTCAAGAGATCTTTATTTAAAACTTTAGATTTTGAATTTCATTTTTAATTTTAAAGCTAGTTGCATGAACAGGTTGTGCAAGTTATTTGACACTTTTATCTAACCATATAATCTGGAAAGAGAGAGAGACCAACAACCTCAAATCGCACAATGTCCTAGCAGTGTGCCCATGTGGAAACAGTTGTTTCCCAAAGTATACAAGTACTCTACAAGGCATAAAAGAAATGATTACTGAGGTGCAATTATGCTGCTTATTTAATAATAATAATAATAGTTTGTATTATGCTTATGTTAGTCATGTTCAATTTGCCATTTGTAGATAATATTCCTTCTTGTTTCTCCTTTTCCTCTTCAAAATTGTGAATAATCAATCTCTATTTATCTAATTTCGTTGTAAACTAGTAAGGTATTTTAATTAGGAAAATGAAATCTTAAGTTTTAAAATGATAAGATTTTTTTTATTATTAGAAGAGTAAAATGTTAAGTGTTTTAATAAGGAATGTAAATTGCTGTTGAGTTGTCAGCTTGAAAGAAAGTGCACTTTTTTTTTTCTGGAGTTTAACAACTGGCTAAATGCTAAAATAATTTGTGCCAAATAATTACATGACTTTGTGCATTCTTACTTCAATATATATGATGTATAATTCACAAATCCTGGAATTATCTCGAAGGGCATTATTATTATTTTTGTTTAGTGTATCACCCATCCAAGAAAGGTTGTAATCGTTGCTTTCCCACAGTACTAATGTACCGTAGGAGGGTAAGTGTGTATATATATATATATATATATATATATATATATATATATATATATATATATATAGATAGATAGATAGATAGATAGATAGATAGATATATTGCATAGTCTGGAAACCCTGCTCTAAAGATCAAACATGCAACTTTTTTCAGACTTATAGCAGACGGTGGGCCCACACCGGATGAAATTTATATACCGCCTGAATACAGCAACATCCATACTCAGTGGGATTAGAATCCGCAGTGTATTGGTTACAGGTGAGTACGTTAACTATTCCGTCGACCAGGTCTACAAGGTCTAATTTATCTCCTATACCCTATAAATATAGGGTATAGGAGATAAATTCCTATTTTTCAGATTTATCCGATATGTTTCAAATTAAAATGTATTATCTATCTTAACTTCTCAGCTTTGTAAGTTATTTCTTCATTCTGTTGATATTTAGAGAAAAAAATATTTACCATGCCTCATACCAGTTTAACTAGAATGTTTTTTTTTATTTCATTTTTCCTGCTGCACATTTTTTTATTCCTGTATTTTCATCATCATCATCATGCTTGTCAAAGATTTAGGCCTAGCGTGGTCTGTTCCTGCCTTAGAAGTCATCATTGAATCTCTTACGAGGACAGCCTGGTTTTATTTTTCCTAACGGCTTGTAATTTAAGGCTTCTTTTGGTAATCTTTCTGTTTCCATTCTTTGAATGTGTTCCATCCATTTATGTTTATATTTTTTAATTTTTTTTTCTATTACTGATTCCTGGTTTAATTCTTTAATAATTTCTTCGTTTCTTTTGTGATCGAATAGAGTATACTTTGCAGTTTATCTCATAAACTTCATTTCAGCTGTTATTAATCTTTATTTGTCTTTTTGTTTTATTGTCCAGATTTCACTTCCATACAATAGGACTGGTAGGATTAACGTGTTATATACTTATTCCTGTTTTTTAAATACATGAATCTTAATAAAGCATTTTATAAGGTTCATATTTTTATGATTTTGCTTTCACTCTTTTTATTATATATCAGTTTAAACTGATATATAAGTTTTAACTAGATTATTATTATTTTTTTTTTTTTTACGAGCTACTCCATGGATTCTTTAGACTCATCGAGGGAGGCCCTAAACACCATGTCAAGCACTATCCAACATTTGCGCAGTATCTATTATACTTTGCTTTGAACTCGTTCACAGTCATGGCAACTACATCCACTCATTTACCACTCTCCAAGCAAAAAATCTAGTCCTGACACTCCTACTAACTATACTCCCTAGATAGATAGTGGTGGGAGACTAGATAGTCCCTAGTCTCCCACCACCACGCTTGTTCTGAAAAATGTCTTCTGCATTAATCTTGTAAAAACCAATTCAGTAATTTGTATATCTCAATCATATCATCCCTTTTCCGCCTGTCAACCAGTTTCCGTAACCCCAATCTTCAATCTGTTCTCGTAAAGTTCATTCCGTAGACCTGCCACCATCTTGGGCATCGCCTCTGGATCCTCTCCACCTCTTTTTCATCGCAAGGAAACCCTGATGTCTAGATCTGCGCGCAGTAGTCAAAATGGGGTCTAATCAAGCCTCGATAAAGAGGAATAATAACTTGCTTGTGACTGCTAGTCAAAATAGTCTTCAGTAACCAAGTAATCTGATGAGCTGCTTCGGCCACTTTTACTATGTATCCTCTAAACTTTAACTCCCTCTCCACTAACACTCCCAAATCTCTGACTTCGTCAATTGAATGGAGCACAGTTCCATCAATGCGATATATAGCTGGTAATCTTTTCACCCCAAAATACATAACTTTACACTTCGTCGCATTAAACTGGTATCCATTCTCCTTTACCCACACTGCTAGTCTAATCGAATCATCCTGCAAAATTTTATCATCATCTGTAGTAACTATTGCTCTACTCAAGTTTGCATCAGCGGCAAACAATTGAACAGGTCCTCTCAGATCGTTTCCTGTATCATTAATGTACAATATCATATTTTTTCCTGCTGCATATTATTTTATTCCTGTATTTAAATACACCTCTTTTTTTTCACTAGGTTTTTCACTTTCTGACAGCTATTTTGAATCTTTGATTTTTTTTCCCCATTTATTCTGCTATCTTAAGAGGCCTTTTTCTTCCTATATTCGAATTACTTCCTTATTTTTCTGTGTTTTCATATTTTTTCCTGTTTTCTACTAATCTTAATTTTCATTACACTTTGCTTGCTCTCTTTCTGTTTAATGAGAACTATTTATTTGTCGTTGTCTGAAAAATCTGCGTTGTATTTTCAACAGCATTGTCCTCAACTCCCTGGTCACAAAAATGTGACTGAATTCCTATTATATTACATAGGAATACCGTTGGCGGACCAATCCTTGGTCCGCCAACGGTATTCTAGAACACAGTGAGATGTGTTCTAGAAAGCCGTTGGCTTTCTAGAACACATCTCACTGTGTTCTAGAAAGCAAATTTGTAGGTGTGTTCGCAAATGAACAGTACTTACTTAAGCTGCGTCATGTTGGATCAGCTGCCCGTCCATAACAAATAACTCCAGAATAGATGAATCAGTTTTGATGAAATTAATGCGAAGATCAAAATACATTTTTTTTTATGCAATGTGAAGTTCGCATGATTCTCGAGCACTGATGATTTTAATCGCTCCCTCGGAATTTAGTCGCGCCCAGTAAATACAATCTCGCACTTATTTTCTTGCATTTTGTTTATTAAGGCTCTTATTCACCCTCTTCTCTACATTGACCCGTGGTCCGCATTTCAAACAAAAAATGTTACATAGTTATTAATTTTGTTTGTGTTTTTGGGTTTAATTTAGGTATAAGTTCCTAGGGCATCCTCCTTAGGCTCCCTTCCCCCACTTAAATCAAATCCTGCTACACAGTCTAAATTAATGCATTTTAGTAGCTTCAAAATACTGCTCATTATTTAGCTTGCTGTATATTAGAGATTCAGCTTCAATGAAACAGGAAAATCAGGGAACTATAATGCAAGATAGCAGGTGCATTAAGCGACAGTGTAAAGCTACCTTTAAATAACAATAAAATAAAATAAAAAAGATGCCTGGCAATGAAAATACAGTCTTGATCCCAGTGCCCAGACAGAACAGCTGTAACAATTAAGATAAAGTCGCTATGGTTGGTCGAGTGGATGGCGTATTCACTCTCTAGCCAACGCCTGTGAGTTCGAATCCTGCCTTGGACGTCAATGTTTGTGATTTCTTTAGATCGCATGTGAATTTCATCGCCCAGTATCCACTACTCCGCTCATATTGGAAGCGGATTAAAAAATGTTCTATGTTTGGTCCTAGAGTAGGGCTTCCGAATTCCCACCCACGGTACCAATACTAATGTATTATAAGTCAACAGTCTTCCGTGATGGGATTCACATAAAAGGTGGAGGGGGAGGGACGAGGAGTAAGATAATTCAGATCGGTGCTTATACAGTAATTGTTCACAATAAAAAGGAAAAAATCAACTATTGAAAGACATCGACAACGGAAGAGGGAGATGAAGGGAGATTTCTTGGGAGATAGGATGAGAGACTTTCACATTCGGAGGAAAATCTTGGAAAGTGACGAAAGATCAGTGCAAGAAAGCCAGCTCATGTTTTAGAGACAGTTACTGTAAAAAGTTCCTGGACTGCAAACTCTTTGATAGTGTCCCATTGGTCGCATCGTCAATGTTGAATACTTGTTAGGCCTTCAGAAAGCGTGGGCATTTAAGAACCCATTCTCTAGGAGACTACTATTAAGTCCACTCCTTATCGAGGTGTACTCTGCTGCACCAGAACAACAGTGATCGAGCCTTCAATTTGTTTCAGTTGAGAGAGAGAGAGAGAGAGAGAGAGAGAGAGAGGAAGTCGCCGCCTGAAAAATTCAAGTGAGTTTTCTATGAGTTGGTACATAACCTCTCCCTACAAGGCAGAACTCACTCTTTGTCAATTTATATCTAACTAGAATTGAAAAAAATTATGGATAATTAGATGGTTTAAGAATGATAGAGAGAGAGAGAGAGAGAGAGAGAGAGAGAGAGAGAGAGAGAGAGAGAGAGAGAGAGAGAGAATTAAGCGCCGGTATAAGAAAGAACGCAAGCATAGTAGTTTATACAGGGTGTTCGGGTTAAATTTGACAGTTTCGTAAGGAAAAAGAAAATCTTCTTTGTATCTATTAAATTTAATGAATTGACAAAAAAACATTACAGGCAGAGTTAATTACAATACTATCAACAAGATTTACTCAAAATAACCACCATTAGCATCGATCACAGCTTCAATTCTGCTTCGGAACCTCGAACAAGCTGATGCTACAGTCTCCCTGGGAAGGGCCGCAAAAACTGTTTTAATTTTATCCATTAACTGGGCTTTTGTATTACTGGAAGTGCGATTGGTGTCTTTTTCAACTGCGCCCCATACAAAATAATCCATGGGGTTAAGGTCTGGGGAGTTTGGAGGCCAAACATTTGGACTGGTGAAGTCGTAGAAATTTTCAGACAACCATTTTTGACTTTTCCCAGAGGTGTGGCAAGGGGCCGAATCCTGCTGCCATACATACGGCCTACCATTGGCTACCCTTGTTATCCAGGGCTTGACTAGTTAGCAACTCCACGAACAAAGCCCGAATTCCAATGCCAGGGTTCTTCAACACCTGTTCCTGCAGATTTGCGAGGAATTCTGCTGTACGAACGCAATCAGATCGTCTGCTAGGGATCTTTCTTCTTGCTACATCCTCGTAGTCACCATTGCAAGTCTCTAGTTCATGCCTGATTGTTTTTACTGTATTCAGGGAGCATTGGACAGCAGTCGTAATATCCTTATTTTGATGGCGGGCACGAATCATCATGATACAAGTTATTCTCTTCCATGATTCAGGTGGGTTCCAGCTATCCATCCTTTCTGACATCTTGTATATGAATGAAGAAGGGTCCAAACTTTTAAATGAAGAGAAGTGTGTGTTAATACATGTAACTTACGGAAAAATATAATTAATTATAAATATGTCAAATTTATCCCGAACACCCTGTATATATATACTTCATCTATATAGATATTAAAGTAGACTCTCCCATCTTTACAACCTTTAATTGGTCTCTGGAAATTGTCGTTAGGCAGACCTTCGTAAATCGAACCCTAATTTTCCACAAGCTCAGTGTCGTAAACTGTAGTTACTTGACTGTCCCTGAAATACTGTATAATATAATACGAAGTTTTCCGTTTATGCTTTAAGATGGTATTTATCATGGAATGAGACAACTAAAGACTTAAAAGTTCATGTTTCTCTTCTGATGTTATTGCTTACCGCTTCTTTAAAGCTTCTATATTCTCAATGTTACTTTTCTTCTTTTCGGACATTTTTGAGGACTTGTTTCCAAGCAGTATATAAATATTACATACTGCTTGGAAACAAGTCAACGGACACATAGTGTGAGGAACAAACAGCCATGGAACCCACCTTAATAAGATGTAGGACCTCCTTTGTGATGACCACCGCAATCCTACGGGACATACTTTCCACAAGCGTACGATAGCGATCAGTGGGAATTTGGACTATTCTTCCTGTAGGCATGTAATGAAGTCCTGGACTGTTGTGGGGCGGACGTCCCTTGACCTCACCCGACGCTCCAGTTCATCCCACAGATGTTCAATAGGGTTCAGATCAGGCAAGTGTGGCGACGTTCATTTCCACAAACCACGCAGTTATCGTAGGAGCCTGATGACGTCGTGCATTGTCTTGTCGAAAGAGACAATGGTCGGTTCAGTAGAAACGCCACAAAGTAGGAAGTATTGCATTGTCCAGAATGTTGAAAGACCTCTCGGAGGTCGATATTGATGGCACTACAAATAGAGGACCGAGGCCAAAACAGGAAAAAGAGGACAATACCATCACACCTTCGCCTCCAAATTTCATAGTTAAGGTTACGCTCTCTGGTAAGAGACTTTCACTGTGCATCTGCCACACCCGCACCTATACATCTGCTAGATAGAGAGCGTAGCGTGATTCGTCGCTCCGTAACACAGCTTTTCAAGCTTCCACATCCCACTGTAGATGCTCTTTGCACCACTGACCACGACGCTGTATGTTGGGTCGAGTAATGCTGGGCTTGCATATTGCTGTCCTATCATGGAAACCCATGTTGTAAGCCTCGAATTTGAATTCTGCATGTTTGGAACTCCGCATTCAACTTGTCTACCAACAAATGGAGGTTTTTACATATTATCCTTCGTAGTACCCTACGGTCACGTTCGTCAGTATGGTGAGTATAAATGCTACCCGCAGTGGACGACTTGCAGATGGCTCCTTGCGCTTCCATCACAGTATGGTATCACTGATTGTTGACCTGGGATGGCCCAGTTTGTCAACAATTTCCGAACAGATAGGCCTGCAACATGGCATCCTATCATAACACCTCTTTCAAACTCTGTCAGTTTCCTTCTCACAGCCTTTTCACTCAGACACAGTTACACTGACTTGGGAGCATCACGTTGCTCCAATTTATACCGGCTGCAAAGATGTGACTCGTTACATGGCACGATGCACCTTTGCCCATGGGCAGGACCGGTTTTATCATTAGGCGAACCTAGGCAATCGCCTAGGGGCGCTAAGACTTCGGGGCTTATGTTTTGTGAGTATGACAAAATATTTATAGAGAGAGACAATGTATAGGGGCATCAGATACTCTCGGACAGGCCCTGCCCATCGGAGTGTCCGTTGACTTCTTTCCAAGTAGTGTTTATCTACAGAGCTGTGGCGTGTCGGCTGCATTAATTCACCGTGGCCTCTAATCAAGGGACTCTGCCCTCCTAAGATAGTATAGTACTATATTATAAATAATTTAAATTAAGGTGATAATAAATAAAGTGAGTCAAATAACAACAGTTTTCTTCAGCTGCAGATTGTAAACTTAATGCCATCTGCAATGTGAAGTGATCTAAGTACGTGTGTGTGTGTGTGTGTGTTAAAACAAATATGTATATAGGTAATATTTTGCGAATAGAAGGGAAACTACTTACTAGTTAAAATGTTTTATTCCCAGTTGTTCGCTGTAATTTCAGTCATTCAGACATCGGCCCCTGAAGGGTACCCATCCCGATCGTCTCGCTTCTCTGGCCAGACTTTTCATACAGTTATAATGGGGGGGGGGGGGAATAATTTAACCGGTTGTAAGTTTACCGGAGGGTCTAGAGCCTCTACGGCTGTATAGAGGAGCCGTTTGGTTGGAAAGATCACGGTTCGAATTCCGTCTATGACATGAGAAAAATGTATCATGTCTTTTTTGATGAGTTAGCCCCGGAAACTCGGATTTTTCGTCCTTCAAAACAGACAAAACGGCCAGTAGAACACACGCAATTTACAGACAAGAATACTTAGAGGTATAGGGTTATGTAACCGCTTTATCCTCGTATTACGGTTAAGAAATCCAAGAATACTTGGAAGGCTATGGGCGCTTAAGTGCCCATTAAAGCCACTGATGGATGGATGGAGTATACGGATGGGGCGAAGAGAAAAGCTGAATCTGCTATTGTGCGTATCTTCATCTATTGTACTGTGTATGCATATCTATATTCATCTCTGGTTCTTATGTTATTTTTGTACAAATGTGTCCTTTGCATCCATTCTTTATTGCCAGGTCTTTCCAAAACAGCTCAAGTATACGAATTTAAAAAATAATAAAAATAAAATAAACTTACAGAAAGGATCTCTGAGGCTGGGCAGTCAGTCTTAGACACAGTTTAATCGGAGTTTATAGTATCACAACGGGAAAATAAGTTACAATGTACTAAGTTTAAACAACATCGCGTATAAACATATTTCTAATGTTTGTGGTTTTTTTTTCTCATTATAATATTACGATCCACGTAAAAATGGGATCACCTGAAAAATTACCGATTTTTTCTCCCTTTTGCTCATATATGATTCTTTCTCTATATTCTTTTGCTCTCTTAAATCATTATATTCACGTCGTACGAAAATGGCAATTAGCTTTCCTGATTTTATCAGATTTTAGGAATTTCCCTTTTTTTATTTCATACTTGTTTTATCTTAAATCCCATAGAATATTTATCGAATGGAACCAGCCTTAGGTTTTTATCCCTTAGAATCCAAATAATTCATTTGGATTAAAGGGATTAACCTTTGAATTTCTAAGAACTAAATGATTCATTTTCAGACCGCTTAAGTTAAAGGATAGTAAAGAAACAAATTTTGAATTTGGTTGTTTCACAACCAAACTCACTCTTCAAAATTATCCAATTTATGTAGGCAAACAAAGTTTGCGTGTAGTATCTTCACAACTAGACTGCTTATATATATTGACTTCATATCAGTTGCCTTAATATCCTATAATGCAAAGCACGCATCCTTTCGGACGTGTGTGTGTGTGTGTATATATTTGACTAAGCATAGGCTGGTTTCGCCCTTCATTGAGGGCTCATCAGTGGAGACCAGACCCAAGAAGATACCAAAGTTGAATTAATGCAGAAGCCATATATGAATATCATTAAGTGTTTTTTTTTTTTTTTTAAACTTGGTTACAAAGTAAATTATTCATCAAGTTTATGTATGCGAAGCCATCACCTGAAACACCTGTGACTGAAATCTTATACGCAGCCCTTAACTAAGAATGGGAATGGGAAGGGAGAAATCAATGAACATGCTTAGAAAATGTCAGTAAATTTTTAGATTAATTAATGATATCTATTTGATGATTTCAGATACAGCAGTAATAAGATACCTCATTTGCTTTATAGCAAAGAACATTTATGATTTTACAGACAAGATCGTCAGATCTTTTATACATGTATCCAGCTGGTTGGTATCATAGAAATGAAAAAATAAATAAAGGAAGAACATGTAACTGCATTTAAGATACAAAAACGGTTTGATCAGGAGTATTATGTATCCTTTAGAACGAAGGATCGTGCCTATTGGTTAGAAATGCCTAGATTCGAATCGAATTCAGTCTAAGAAGCTAGGAACATTTATAAGGACTTCGCAATTACTAGTTAGCCTAACTGAATAGGAGGGATTTTTCTATTGGAAACTCGAGTTTGTACCAAGAAAAATAAGCAAATCATCGAGAACATGCAACTAACGGGCATAATATACTGACTAATTTTCTGTTTGACGTAATCATAAACAACCTTTGAACATCAAATTACTATCATTAATAAGTTTTAATATCTAACAACGTTCATTTTGTGTTTGACTTCCCTGAGAGGCAGTAAGGAGTCAGAAGTACATGATTTATTCATGATTTATTATTTTAGAAAGCTTTATATATATATAGATTGCTTTATGACATTTTATTGAAACAGTCATCATACTGGATTGTTTCACTGTAATTAACACATCAACAAGATCCTTGGGATTTAAGGAAGTCTTAATTATATTGGATTATCACAGAACATCTTTTGGGACATGTTTCAGGAAACGATGATATATTCTAAATGAGACTGCTGGGAATTCTGTTACAACTTCAGTTAATCTTTGCAGCACTTGGGCATCGTGTATGAAGATCTGCAAGATACAACAGTAAACGCTTACAAACATAATTGCATAATCCTCTCGTTATGGATCGTCTGAATTATTTAAGGCAAAGTGTATCATAACACTACCATTTTCACTTCCTTTCTTCCAGGTGATTTGATTAGCCTGTACTGTTCACTCCACATTAACCGGCATCAATACTCCACTAATGGCAGGAACTGCAGGGAACTTGGGGAGTTGAATATATTCCCTTGAGACACAAGCGCATTTTCAGATGGGCTCCATACACGCTCACTAAAGAACGTGACACAGATGGTCGTTACATTATGGGCTTGCACTCTGCACGTGGGTAGTGCTGCTTTGATTGCAGAAAGAGAATAATTGTTCTTCTCCCATTCCGTCTCCCTTGAGACTGAAGAACAAAAGGAACCAAAAGAGAACAGAAACAGCTGTTTACTTTGATCCTCTTCAATTCAGATGTACAAGTGAGGTGATTTTAGTTATCTGAAAGAAAAAAAATGCAAGCAGACTAAAATCATTCAGCACATACAATCTTTTTTATATTAATTCCTTCAAATATCCGTTTATTTAATACCCCCCCTCCTGTATTGCCATCGATATTTTTCCACGGCTTAAATTTCCATAGGATGAAACGTATTTGTACATGTGGTTCAAAACAGAATAGGAATAGAAACTATCTTCGAACTTAAATATATAGTTATGTGAATATGAGCTTAGTGTTTATAAAAACCAAAGACAGCCAAAATATCGTTTAAATCAGTATTTCTTAAATTGTGTTCCGCGGAATCCTGTGGTTCCCTGAAAACTTGTATGGGTTCTCCTGAGCATAGATATTTATACTTCTATTATATGTAATTTTTGAAAATTCCTCAATGAATGGTTAAAGTACTGTCTGGCGAAATCTTTGTCAAAGCAGTCTGTCATTGCATTATTACTTCGCAGCGAAGGTGTTAATATTGCATTAATAATAATAATATTCGTATTGGGTTACCCCCGTCCCTTTGAGCCCTCCTGTTGAGGGATTAAGTGTACATACGAGTACACACACACACACATATATATGTATATATATTTATGACTGGAGATCGATGTGTGTTCTCGGGGCAGGTTTGCCTGTTCTGAGGGACGAAAAACCCGAGTTTCCGGGTGGAAAAAAGAAATCCTCTTCCGCCGTATGAGACCGGCTAACTCACCTTTAGTAGAAAGAGACCAGATAAACTCCCTCGCGTCATAGACGGGAATCGAACCCAGGTCTTCCGCCCAAAGAGCTTCGTCTATACCGACTGAGGTACGGAGGTTCTATTTATTCCATTTATTTACCGATATGACTATAGATGAGTAAACAGCATAAGTTAGATTTTTTTAAAATGACAGTTGTTAACAATTAATACCGACGCTACAAAAGAACATACACTATGAATGAGTGATCTAAGTGTGAATGTAATTGGTGCGGAGCAACATGCTCCACCTAAGAATGACATAAACGTGGAAGTTTCCACTCTTCAAAGGTATGTTATTATCACATCTCCGGAGTAGTAAAGAAGAATGCAAATAATCGATCCTCCCTATATAGTATTTGGATTTCATGTGTTGTTGTTTCACACGCTTTTTCTGCAGTGCTATGGTTCCATCAAAATTTCCAAGGCATTTGGAAACAAAATATCAGCAATATCAAAATATGTCAGTTGCCTTTTTTTTTTTTTTTTTTAGAAGAGAGGACGACTTAAAATCTCAGAAAATGCCGATACAATATTCGCTTACGGGTAATTTAAAATTGATAATTTATGTTGTTCGATACAAACTCATACATCCATTAAAATTAAATTGGACATTTCTAGAACTGTTTGTAATATTACATAATAATACTTCGGGTAATATCATTTTGCACGTAACTTTTATGTCACAATTTCCTTTCCGATATTTTTTATGAAAAGGTTCATACGGGTTCTAAATTCTCAAAAATTTTAAGAACCAGTAGTTTAAATCAAAAATCAACAAACTTCTTGGAAATTTGTTCCAAAAAAAAAATCGTTTGGCTATGTTGAAAAATAGTAACACTCTTCCCATCACTATGGACATAGTGTCATGTCTCACTATGGCTGGCCGAGGGGTTTGTGTATCCAGGCTATGGCTCGAATCCCGCTAGAGGCACGGATGTTTTGATTGCCTTAACTTTGTGGAAAGGGCATGTGCGACCCTGCCTTCTTTTAGCAGAAAGCTTTATGTCAAATGATGTCATATGTGAAGAACTAACTAACCCATCACTATTCTAATTTAATTTAGTTCTGCTTTAAAGCTCCTTGTTGGTTATTATTTATGATCGTCTAAATTATTAGTTAGTATTCATTATCAGTACTCGTAATTTGAATTTTAATATTTTTGTGATTTTCTAGGTTAAATTCACACTATAATACTAATTTGACATTAATATTAAATAATCATGTTTTCGTTGATCCAACATTTATTTAGAATATTATACACAGTTTCAGCCATTCTTAACTCTGTTGTTTATATCTTCTTCAGTTCCACCCTGAATTAATTACTAATAAAGGCAGAGAAGGCTATCCAGCATCACTCCTTTAAATCGTTTAACATTTTTGGCTTATGTTTATTTTCATAACTTTTTTTTATTTCAGTCATTCTTGTAATGCCGTAATTTTAGTTTCCTTGTTTTATTTCCATATATTGTTCTGTATAGTCTTCGGTGAAGTCTAATTACTCAACACACTCCATTGTTGTACTCTTCAGTGATCATTCATTACATTTTTCAGTTATTCAATTTAACAATAAAATATATTAAGATATTGATGGTCTCTTCTGCCTTGAAGAATCAGAACAAAATAACATTGTGAAGTTTCAGTTAAAAATAAATTATCTATTTAGTTTTCTGAATTATAAAAATTAAGCACAAATGAATGCATTAATTTAACAATTTGTTCCGAAATCTCTCTCTCTTACTTTTTGTAAATCATCGCTTCTCCCAAAATTGAAATCTGGATCCACCATTATCGTGGACCGTATATACATCTGGAATGATCACTTCTTGCCCGTTTGGTTTGGGAAGGGTCAAGCATAGCAAGATGACTTCTACCAACACACCAAGACTAAATTCTATATTATATTATTATGATTATTACGTGACACCTCCAGGAAGTCCAAGGATTCGTCGAGGGAGGGCACCTACTCTGCAACTCTGTCACCACCCAATTCTCCAACTATCCATCATCTACACCAACGCCATCTAATGCCCACCACCACTAGTATTTTCACAGACCGAAGCCATGCCCATGGCGGGATTCGAGCCCGCAGCCTTTTGGTTGGAGAGCGGATACGCTAACCACTCGGCCAACCAGGCCGACAAAAAGGCTTAGAAAAATTTCCTCTAGTCACCGCCTAGATTCGAAAGCGTCTTCCTTCGTGCGGTCAAGCTCCGTTGTGTGCAAATGCCACATCCACTGAGCTACACAGCCAAATTTAGTATTAATTATAATGTATATAATTCTATATTATATAAATATAGTTAATTATATTAATTAGTGGTGGATGGGGGGGGGTCTTGGTTGATCCATTTTCTGAGCAACTCACTGCCAACTGCTCTAATTTAAACTGAATTTCAATAGTAATACAGTATGAGCCTTAAGGGACTTTTTTTTTTTTTTCGAAGCAAGTACTGTACTCGTATTTTTAGTTAACAGCTGTGCATAGATCCAAAAATAAAAAGGATCGATTAAATTATTTTTGGAATAAATATGCTGCTTCGAGACATGAAAATTTGGTTTGCGAATATAGCCTTGCAATAGGTAACGTTTCTTATTCCTTTGTGTTTTGGTGTGGTAAGCCAGAAAATTAGAAGCTGGAATATGCGGAAAATAATTTTCAAAAGCAATTTCCTATATGCATGGCTTGATCTGTATCGTGTAATTTTATTTCTGTCCTTAACATAATTGACAGTAAGCACTGTTAGGCGAATAATACACGAAATGGCTAGGAACACTTTCCTGTTCATGAGTTCAGCTAATTGCATTCTAGGAGAAAGGTACCGTTTTGCAGGGTACGTTTTCTCGAAGGGAAAAAAATGGCGGGGAGCGGGTTAAGACTAATCAGAGGATAATGAACGTACTTTGTACATCCGTTTTCCAATATATGGACTTTGTACTCATGTGCTTCATACGAACTTTATGTTTTCTATTTCATATTTGAATACGTAATTTAAAATTTTTCAGATTTATCCAAGAATTGCTTAATGCAGTTTGGCTATCCGACTAAATCCGGTAAAGGGTCAATTTGGAAGCTCACCCTTTAGCAAATTAATGTGAATTGAGGTATCACATTTTAATCTTTCAGTGTTTCAACTTGATAATAGTTTGGTCATGGCAATTTCACAACTGATTTTAAGTGATATTTCCAGACCATCAACGTCAGATATTTTTTTACGTTTTGTGATGCCACATTTAAAATTTTACAATAGAATTTTAAATTTGAATTTAAAATTCTATTGTAAGGGTATTTCAATTGAGAAAGGGTATTTCAGAAAGGGTATTTCAATTGAGAAAGCTTCATTTAGAAAGCTTTCTAAATGAAGTTGGCAATTTCGTTGGCAAACAACGTTGTTTGCCAACGAAACTTGATTCTATATCATCCTTAACAAAATAAATAAAGTTTAATAATAATAATAATATGGATGCAATGGCATTAATTGCAAAGATCTCGATCGAAGAGGAAAAAATGTCAGCTATCTTCTAAGAAACACTCAAAGAATGAAGTATATGAGGGACGAAGGGGCTGGAAAATTCTGATAAACACCTAGAACAAAAATGATATTAAAGTAACTGATATCACCACAAGAACGAACATATCTTAAAACTATTTAATCCCATGATTTCATCAAATTGTAATAATTTGTAATTTTCTTTTAGGATATATAAGAAGACAAAGTTAGTTAATTTTTGTTCGAGTGTTTATCAGAATGCATTAACAGTAAGCTCGATACCACACGATTACACTTAGCGTGCAAAAATATATTTGTCCGTTTCTAAAAATCAAACACTATTCTTCAAAATCTACGCGTTTGCATTTATCGGATCTTGTGTGATATTTTCCCATAACCAAAGCGGACAATTTCTTTCCCACAGCAATAATTGAACTTGGCATTTCCGATTTCGTTCCTTGTCAATTCGGTGCGATATTTGAAGGGGGAAAATCTTTATAAATAGAGTATTCTTTTATCGTTGCGTTGTGTGACCTTGACTCGCTCGTTGGTTCCGGTATCGCATTCAAGCAAGTCTTGATAATTAATTTCCTTTTCTGCATCAGTGCGGCGCACACTTCCGGAAGCTATACTTAACAAAAAGCCCGCCTTCCTTGCATGACATAGTTGCCTTCATTTCCTGAGATGGGCTAAGGTTTAACCACCTTGTCAGCGATGCATAAGCGATATAAACACTGCGTAAAAGTTGCCTGTGACATAAAGGACGACCCATCTGTACTATTGTGGCGCCAGAATCTTGTTAAGTCTCAATTAAAACGGGGAAGTGAAGATTGTCAGTTACTGTGATTCACCCTAATACTTGTTCGACTAAGGAAGCAAACGTTATTTCATATTACCCTTCTGGCAGAACTAAATGTTTCAGGCTCATTTCCCCTGAGTAATCTGAACGCCTGAATCAAAGATATGGCGAAGGACAATTCTTGTATGTTCTTCGGGAAAACAAAAATTATGAAATAATAACAATATTAATACGACGTTAATATTTAATTATAGGTAATTACTTTTTACCAAAATTATGGAATTTTAGTAACAATATGATTAATGTAATTGTTAATAATATAATTCTATCTTTTCATTAATATATTAAACTCTCATAATATTATGAAAAGCACGTAAATTCTGATCTTACTGGAATGAGAGAATTGGGGGAACTCTTCCAGTACCTGGGATTCGTACTGATCTGAGAAGTTCTCGGCCTCGATCATAGATGGCAACACTATCGGTAATTTTTTCTTTTCTAAGTTCGTACATCTGTCATAAGCATCGATGTGAAATTGCAAGTCATTCTATCAAGTAGTTTGTTTTATACAGCTATCTGAAGCAAAAGTGTTGGCTGTATCCCTTGAAATGGATAAAATTGAGTATCGTGCAGTTATAAAATTCTTTGTAAAATAAGGTTTAACGCCAAAAGAAATTTATTCGAAGTTCGCAAAAGTTTATGGGCACTCTTCTCCTTCGTTTTCGACAATTACGAAATGGGCTGCCGAGTTTAAACATGGCTGTATCATCCTTGAAGATGATCCGCGTGAAGGATGTCCAAAAAGTGTAACAACACCGGAAATCATTGATCAAGTGCACGATATGGTATTGGATGATCGGCGAGTCAAGCGCGTGAAATTGCTGGAACTATAGACATTTCAAAAGAAATGTGTAGGATAAATTTTGCATGAAGAATTGCAAGTGAAAAAATTTTCACAAGATGGGTGCCGCGCTTGCTCACAGCAGATCAAAAACACGTTCGAATGAAAATCTCTTGGAGTGTTTTTAACAAGAATAAAACTGATTTTGTGCGTCGATTTATTACTATGGATTAGACTTGGATTCACCATTACACACCAGAATCCAAACATCAGCCAAAACAGTGGACAGAAGTCGGTTGTTCAGCACCAAAGAAGACAAAGTCGGTTCCATCAGCAGGAAAGGTCTTGGCATCGGTGTTTTGAGATGCTAAAGGCATTTTGTTTATTATCTTGAAAAGGTTAAAACAATAACCGGTGAATATTATTCCGATCTTTTAACCAGACTAGGCGAAAAAATTCGTGAGAAAAGACCCGGTTTGCAGAAGAAAAAAAATCATCTTTCATCAGGACAATGCACCTGTCCACAAAGGTGTTTGTGAACAGGTGGCAATGGGACAATGAAGGGATCTACACTATGGACATCCACCCTATTCCACAGATTTGGCTCCCTCTGACTTCTATCTCCTCCCAAAACTAGAACTCTTCCTCGCTGGTCAGCGTGTTTCTTCGAATGAAGAGGTGATTGCAGCTGTAGAGGGGAATTTTGCAGATCTTACTGAGAAATTATGGAGACGGGATGATGGTGCTGGATCATTGTTGGAATAAATGTATTAGTCTTAAGGGAGATTATGTTAAAAAATAAAAATAATTTTGAAATTATAAATTCGTTTTTTCATTGTTAGGCCGAGAACCTTTCAGACCACCCTCGTATACTTCAATTATATTTTTAATAGTCCATTTTCAATGTTTTCAATACTTTTTTTTTTTTTATCTATGAGGAGAGAAATAAAATCTCCTGTACGTGACTGCCTTTCTGTTTTCTGCAAAATAGGAATCAGAATTATTCATTTCTCCATGTGACTCTTTTCCAGTCCTCTGGTGTCCAAAGCGCTTACGACCTCAGTCAAAGTTGCATTTTTTATTTCCCTACCTACACGGTGTTCTCAGTGGTTCTTTACCATTAAACTCTATTCGGAATATTGTTCAAGATATATCGAAGCGTTCAGTAGACTTCCTTATATCGCCTGCTTTCACTTCAGTCATTTGATCTTACGATCCTTCGTCTGCCCCTCGAAGCGACAATATGCTCCGTGATTTGGTGTTTTGCATATTATGCCATTCTCAGTATACCTGCGACTGCACGTGGCATTCTCGTAGGGTAACGGCTTCTCAGATGATCTTACTATATAGCTCCGAACTCCCCCCCCCGTTCTAAGTCGCTTAGGTCATGACCTTTTCCTATTACCCACACCTGACTGTCTCTCAGAGGCACATACTACCTATTACAGCTGATGTCTGCCACGTGTCACTGGTGGCTTCCAAATTGGGTATGTATATTTAATAGTTTGGCAACTGATTATTATAATATGGCTTTTAAGATGTCGTCATACGAAGTGAAGGACTGTTAAATAATCATTTTAAACCTTGAACTGTCTATAAACGCTAGGTTGTCATTAAGTACTTGATTGGCCGTTCGACGAACAGTGTCTTAAATCTATACAGACATAAGAACATTTCAAGTATGCCTAGTATCCTCATAACTTGGGTATTATTTTTTTGCAAAAACGAATTTATTTAAAAATATTTATGAGTTCTCAAGAAAAATAAACGCTTCTGTATGATGCCTTAAAATTCAAAGAACAAACATGAGATCAAACATAAAGTTGGTGTTTCCCAACATGTATAAACAAAGTGAGCGACTACAATAAAAACAATCAAATCATTGTGCCCCACCGAATAATCCAAACATGTGTTTTGGAAAGTATTTGCCTCTGCTGCACAATTGCAATGAACTTGATATTGGTATTCGAAAATTTTAGTCAATGCTTTTCAGGGATTTTTTTTTTGGGGGGGGGGGTACGCTGTTGTTCATTGCATATTTCGATTTGTGAAATGCTTCCATAATAGAAAGATAGAGAAACATCTCTCGCTATCTCATGGGGGGGGGGATGCAAAATATTGAGGGATTCTGTTATCTTCTGAGCGGAAGCACTCAGATCCTTTAAAGATTGTATCAGCATGAAGCAGGATGGTCCATTAACTCTCAAAAGAAATGTCAGAACAGACAAATTCAGATAGGTTTTTGTATTATTTTGTATTTCATACATTACAGATTGCTTTATGTATGAAAATTGATTGAAGTGATTTTTTCTGCGAAATTCGAAAAGTATACCTGGAAACCAATTTATGAAATGATTATTTTGAATTACTAGTTTGTCATTATTAAGTTTCATTGAATTTTCACATAATGAAACTGTATTGGACTGGGAGAAAAAGAAAAAAATCAGAAAATTCTAGTTTAAGGCAGTAAATGAAGTACGTCACATCGAACCTTCGATTAAAAAAAAAAAAAAAAAAAGCTTCTGTTGCCAAGCAATTCAACAAGACTTTTAACTAACTCCATATCATAAACGTGTGATAATCAAGATTTACTATAATTAATGTAAAACTGATCGAGAAGTGTGTTATCTCTTTTCTTTAAAGAAAAGGTAACAGGCGAAAATTAGGATTGGCTAATAATGTAGCGTAACAGATGTCTGATGCTGCTATAAAGCAAAATTCAAACCCTTCGCTTCTTACTAGTTTCTGCTGTTTACTATTTTCTCTTACCGAAGAATATTGCACCCCCCCCTCCCGTTTATTTCCCGGATGCTTCTTCGCACATGTGGCATCCTGTGATAACACAACAAATTGAACTTATAAATGGTCACCAAAGGTGCTATTTCCTGTACTTGGAGTAAGCTTATGACCAAACCCGTTGTGGGTTTCTGGTTACGCATTTGGGATTTTACACTACATCCTCTCTATTGGTCTTGAATTTCAAAAGTAGTAGGATTTGTGTCTGGGAAGCGTTTCGTTATTTTCTCGCAAAACGCATAAACCAGCCTAAGAACACACGCAGTTTCTGCCTTATTCCATTGTACTTTCAAAGTCGAATTTTTCTCACTCGACAAACTTTGCACTTTACAAACCAATGAAAAATTTACAATATCAGATTCTTTAATACTAAAATCGGGTTGCTTTTAGTATAGAATGATAATCTCGTTGCCTTCAGTGCAAATAAATCGGCGTATAATTTACACCAGTTCAACAAATGATTCTGAGCAGAAAAGTTTAGTTAGTTTAATGTATCTCCTTTTCTCAATTCGTTCACGCCATTTTTCTTATTGTGGCAGAGTTTTTCCCTAGATAAACTAAACTTTTTCTTCCCGCAAGACAGGCAAACATAAGTCACAAGTTTAAGGCATAAGACTAGTCATGGCCAATGTTCATTCAGTTAATTTCAATCATCCAACTGTACAGATAATGAGCTTCTTTGCGCGCAGATTTTATATATTTGGCCAGTTATTGCCTTTCAGAATAATGTATTATCCCCCCCCCCCACACACACACAAAAAAAAAAAAAAAACCGTAAAAATGACGCCAAACAAAGCTTAAATGAATAATACCTGTTCCACCTGAGCAGTAGTAAAATCTTTTAATAGTTGAAAATACGATTATGAAAAAAAGATTCTTGACCCTAAGTCCTCAACTAAGTGGTTAAATATATTCACCTCTAAACCACATGAAAAGTGGCCACATACCACCTGTATTATTAATTCAACATAAGTATCTTTTAAATATCCACGTAACGTAGAAAAGAAAACATTGCTTACCAGATAAAAATGAGAAATTATTGAAGATTATGATTATTATGTTTAATCATTTTTATTCTCAAACCTCCTTAGGACCCTAGAAACTGATTGAAACACTCTTGAATTCCAAGACTTCAGATGTTGGATTGGATTCAGGAACATAAAACATGTACACTTCGTAGGAAGAAACTATTGAATAAGATAGAACATCTATAAGAGAGTTTTATAAGAGCTAAACTGCGACAGTATGTGAACTATGCTGATCACAAGAATTTTTGCATCAGTAAGTTTTTTTTTTTTTTTCTTAAATAATGTTCGATTTTTTTCTGCCTTCGATTCTTATGTTTCATTTAAGAAACACTGCTTTCTTAAATGAAATTATAGAAATAAAGGATATTAATTGTCAATTTTTATTTCGTAGTCTTAGTTTTAATTAAATTTCAAACTGACCAGAAAGCTTATGAGAATATAATCTTCGGCATTGGCTTGGTAACTCACTACTTGGTTCAAGAACTCGTATGTTCACCTTTTTATTAGCGCATAAGCAAAGCAGTTTAAGCACTCAGATGCCAAAGAAATAAAATGAATTTTTAATATCCATTATTTCGTAATTTACTGTGCAAAATCGAAGCCTAACCTTTACGGCTCATTCTTCAGTCATTATCAATTTATGAAGCTAACTTAACTACAGAGAGATCATGTATGCAAAATACTACTCAGATCTGATGTTTGGTGAGTGGTAGACTTGCTCGCAACTGCGTGGGACATACACACCTGAAGTTTGGCATGGTGGAGAGCTATTTTAAGAGACCAAGTTTTAGAGCAATGCAGCAGTTCAGTACCTAGTCAACTCTGATGCTGAAAGTTGTATTCTCATAACTCACTACGTTTTTATTGTACTACAGTAGTGTTTCCCAAAGTGTGGTAAGCGTACGCGAAATATCTTTAGAAGGTACGAGGCAGGTTTTCCAAAAGAAAAAAAAAAGCTGATTATTTTTGTTTCTTATTCGTATATTTCTGTCGCGGTACTATCGCAAATAAGTGCAGGTCTTTTCTATAATTAATTTTAATAACTAAAAAAAAATAAAGGAAGTTTTAAACAAAATGTCTGTCTTGGCATTCTGTTATGACTGGTTGACAGCACCATTGCCTTTTAACCACGTGGTTCCAATAACGCGGCTGGAACTCCCCGCTAAATTTACTATCTTGAAGTGAAGTATAATAATTAATGTTAAAATATTTAATTTTTTTTTGCATTTCTTAAACCATTTAATATGGATCACTGGTTAAAAACAGTTACATTTTTTAATTTCATAATTGTATGTGTGTGTGCGTGCGCGCGTTGGATTCGTATAACAAAAAAAAATTGATAATTAAACAATTTTCACATGTTCGTAATTTATTTTAATACAAATGTTAAAAAATAAACACCTTTTGCGTAAATTTCAATGAAATACGAGTATTATTGTAGCTTCTCATAAATTGCCTTTTTATTAAGAGGAGGTACGTCGATTTTTCTAAACTTTTAAGAAGGATTTGCAGATACTGAAAGTTTGGGAATAAGACTGCACTAGAGAATTCAAAAATATTAAATAATGACAAAGCAGATTTTTAAAAAATCAATCTTTTTAATTGTGAATATGAATAATTATGAATTCTATCTCGCATCAGACATCTTACATGTTTGAACTGCGCTTGTTGCATGGAACATTGAGGTTCCTCCCTGTTGGTGATTCCTTTTGGATCAAAATAAACTCGAATTTTTAACCCATCACCTCAGAAAAATCGCCCGTAAACACACACACACACACACACACACACCAAATAATGCATCCAAATAACGTATTATTTATTATTTGGAACGCGAAATGGATGCCGTGTTCTCATGCTACCCTATCCACTGCAGTCAGAAACATATTCTTGTACAGTGACGAAGGTGGCAATATTGAGATGTTCACCATGAAAACGAGGCCTCCATCCTATTTACAAAAAAAAAAAAAAAAAAAAAAAAAAAAAAAAAAAAACCTAGTTGGGCTAAAAACAGTTCTCCCTACTCCTTTTGGGGAATAACAAGGCATTATAAGACTTCTTAATTACTGTTTTTTATGTAAAATGGGATGAAGCTGACTTTTGGTACCGTGAAGTCGTATTATCTTAGGTCATAACCACCGGAAAGAAAGCGTACATGGAAACTTAGCCCAGAAATTCGCTACTGCAGGAATCAAACTGGTTCTTGAATCACTGTTCTCGGTGATCCGAGTAGATGTATTTCAAAATGCAGTGATAAATTTCAGATTTTAAACCTTGCACAATAAGTTGCATTAAAATTATCAAATAACGCCTGTTCTAGATAATTGCTACGTTAAACTCACACTTCCTTCTCTTTTTGATCAGTAATCCATTTCCCTTTGGTCCTTTTCCCCTAGTCTTTTCAACAGGTCAGAATATTTGTGCTGCATCTGGCACAAGAATAATAAGGTATAGTGAGCTGAATTTTCTTTCTAGCCATGCACTTCACACCGAACGACGAATTTTCTCTCAACACCAGTACTTTTGTAATCAAACATTAATGAATTGTTGCATGAACAGCGTTCGCGTCTCGCTTACCACCTTCCAAATATTCTGTCATGTCTGGAAGAAGCAATCGCATGGAATAAAAAAGACGTGTAACAGGATGACTGGCACAGATTCAAATGAACTATTTAATATTTAGTATAAAAACTTTAACGCATGATGCTAGCTAATATTCTTTCCATTCCCCTAACAAGTATTTACGAAGGTTTGGTTAATAGTTCTTATTTCATAATGTAATTCTTAATTTTTCATTACGAAAAAAACAACATATAAATATCTGTTAACTGAAGATTCCCAATATTATTCTGCTCTGAATTCTTGATATGAGAAATTATTTTTCCCGCTTTTACTTTTAAGAAATCGCTAACAAAAGTTGCTAAGATTTTATAAATAACGATTTTTAATTTGTGAAAAATCGTCGCAGATTTAGGATGCAAGTTTCTGATTCATATTCTCATCGCAACGCTTTTCACCAAATTTTCAATTTCTCTCTGTAAACTGAACTGTACTAATTTATATTTCTGATTAGAATACATTCAGTGAAATTCCCAACGTGGCATACGAAGTTTTGTAGAAGGGAGATTGTTTTTGAAGCTATTCAATATCACTACTGCAAGCATTTTTTTCATTAAAATTGAAGACGAACAGTAGCAGACAATACATTTATTAATCGTGGGTGGAATGGAATTGATAGTGCAGTGTGTGTGGTAGCTTCTCTCGATACTGCTTGTAATTCCATGGAGGTCCTGTGTGATAATTATTACTCCATCCCCCATTTAAGGGGGGGATCGCAAAGGTATTGGCACCTTTATTAAAAGTGACATACGGTATGGATTTAATTTCCAACCTTTCCTTTTCCTGCTAGCAAATAATGCGTACGGACACCAATTAGTTTACAAAAATAGTTCTGCTTACCAATAAATTACATTTTCTTTTTCCTTATCCAAGTGTTAGCAAACAAAAGTGCTCTTGCTCTTGCAGATATTCACGACTAGTCTATTTATATATAGAGACAGTTGACTTCACATTATCCACACTCCCATGCAAAGTATTTTAATAACATGGCGACATATTTTGCTACGATATATGCAAAATATGACTTCTGCCATCGATTTAGTTCTCAGTATATCTATGGATATATACCTTTTCAACAAAATTAACAAAACTTAGAAAATATGGTATAACTTGTGCAGTTTGCGATGAAACAGGACAAAATTTGGTATGGCCGTGTACAGCGAGAAACATCGGACAGATACAAGACATTACATAGAGGTGTTTAAGAATTACCAAAAACTATCATCACGTTATAGAAATAGACACACTATGCTCGAAAATATGGTCGCATAACATTAGTTCTAATAGCTAATATTATGCGACTAATAAAGGTTTTAAGATTCTGTGGTAACAAATCGGATTCTTCCACCAGGGCAGACTTCAGTTCACTAAGTGACCTCAGCGGTGGCTGTCAGCGTTAAATGCAACTTCCAAGATCCACAACATGATTGATTGGATTTAAGTCTAGTGATCGAGCCAGCCACAGCAGTCGTTGGATATATTCAGTTTTGAGATGCACCTCTCCAACTTGATTTAAGATACTCCTCAAGCATAACTGTATAAAGTCGCACATAGGATTCGAGATCTGTTCTGTACCTCTGCATAGATGTGGTAACCCTATCGCAGCATGAAGAGGGAATGTGGCCTTTCGTCATTGTTCCGTTCCCCACAGAACACTACCTTTACCGTAAGCCTCCCTTTTTCTGATGTTGGAGGGATGGTAGCACATTCCTCGTTCTCTCCAAATCAGACGTTTAGAATCAGTTTGTAAGCCAAAACGAGATTATTATAGAACAGAACTGCACTCCATTTGTCAGGACTCCAAGCCATATAGTCATGTAACAGTTTTGGCGAGTTCTGCAGTGGTTTCTAGTTAATGAGATACAAACCACTGGCTTTCTTGCGTAGAGTCCATTTAAATCGATTCTAAACACAACCAGGTTGGAAATGTTTTCACCTATTTCTGCAGCAACCTTCAGAGACAGTTGATGGTAGGACAGTATTCTATCACCATTCCGTTCTGATTGGCGTAGTTCCTCAGGCGACTTTAGCCAGTTCTTGTAATGGTTGCTATTTTCTGAAACTGTCCATAGTGCCGAGACGACACTTCATAACACGAATCAATGTGCTCCCTTCGACTTGCCTGTCTTCAAGTTGTCCAATGGTCCGCCATCTGAAAGAATCATCCTGAAGATACTGGATATGTGGCTGACCCACTGGGGAAAAAAAAACGAGAAGGAAGTGATGTGGTTTGTAACCCATGTTTTTATAGGAATGAGTAGTTTGCATTGTGTGCAGACCTGTTGAGTGGAAAGTATTTTAATGTGAAGTCAACTGCCTCTATATGCAAGTAGCCTAGCCATGAAGATTTCACGTGCATACCTTTTGCTTACTCATGCTTTGGTAAAGGATTGAAATCAGAATATAATATCTTGTAAAGTAAATGCGGATCAGATCTTGAGCCCGTTACGAAGTAAGTATGGCACATGAGAAAACGTTATTCCATTGAAACCTATCCAGGCATCCGAAACCACTTCATAAATATTATTCAGAAATATAATTCAACTTGAAGGACGATCAAATAATTATTTCAGAATGTAGGATTCTGCTCACCGATTTTTAAACAAGAATTACGCCACGGGAAACGGCGTAGTAATTCTTGTAGCAATTACAACTTTAAATGAAAACGAATAAAATATCGTATATTTATAGACAAATCTGGTAGTTTTGCCACAAGCGTTGCTCTAACTTGACTAATGGAGAGGATTAAATTGCATTTGTGAACTTGGAGAATTGACAACGCTACCAATTGTTTTCAAAATCAAGGGATGAAGCATTTTAAAGCCTATACCTACGATTTCGACTGCGTTTGGAATAGCAGACAAAAAAAAAAAAAAAAAAAAAAAATTCCAATCATCTTTATACTGGCAACGACTAATGCCGTCTTTAAGATTGAGGCGAAACGGGCCTTCCATTATAGCGAGTATTAAAATTTGGAATGGAGAAATAAATCCTTGGTTTTGAACTATAGCAGGAACCAACTTTTCTCAAAAATTAATCAAGGGATTTACTTCGATGAAGTAAAGAGGAGGGGAAAAATTGCTTTTGAATTGCCAGTAAGCTGTAGCATGTTATTCATTAGGTATAATTGCTTTCATGATTATCTGCGATCATTAAGCTATCGAAGGTTGAAGATATGAAATTATAATCTGTGTGCGTGTTTTCATGTGTCTCCCTCCACTTATGCCCTAAACAGCGCAATAGTGTGTGTTTAGATTCTGTGAACAGTCAGCTACTTTTTGAAACGCCATTTTGCAGACTGCTACTTTTTGAAACGCCATTTTGCAGACTGCTAAATTTTTGAAAATTAATTATTCAGTTTGTGCCAAATACTGGCTCCAGTCCACTATTTCGGCATCACCTATTCGTCCTACTAAGTAATAACATGTGAAGAAAGCAGTCAGATCTGAAGTTAAGTAACTCATGGCGAACATAGTCCTCTCCTGTAGGTTAGGATTACGTTCCTCGTGTCCTTTCTTGCATACGGATTCAATGTACTTATGTAGTAGTTCATCTACAACTTTCGGTGTTTCTTCTGTGCTCGCACGTGTGTCCTGTTGGTAATTTTTAAATATGTAGTCAAAAAACAAATAAACTAGTAAGTTGTTAGAGGCGGGTGCAGGTTGTTTCTGTAGATGGGAACAAATCTGTTTGCTTCATTAAGAAAATAAACACAACATAATTTTGATACCCTTAACTGCAAAATGAACTGAATCGCTATGATCCTCTTTAATTGAAAATTAAAAAGACGACAATATGATCGCAGAGCTTAATGTTGTTCCTGGATCATCTAACCAGTAGCCCGCTATTCATGGTACTAAATGCAAAGGTTTACAGCTTGTCGTGAGTAGGATGTCCATTAAAATTGAAAACGAGAATGTAATTCGTATTTGACATATTTTATGTTTGAATATTATCGCGACCTTCAGAAAAATGTCATTAGTATACTAAGCGTTGCCATTGGTTCTGAAATAATGCAACCAATAAATCTGTAAGAAGAAATAGAGAATTCAACCACATTACTTCCATGTTCTCTTATTTATGCATCGTGCATTTGCTATCGGGTGAGTTATTTCAGAAACCTAATTCCCACGAAGCGAGGTTCTAATGTATTTTCTCTAATGCAGTTTGTCACGTGTCGCTGCCTTTTGTTATAAATACATGTAGGGCGATTATAAATGATATGGGCGATTACAAAAGTTTTTCACAAAAATTAATACAAAAGTCAAACCTAAAGGACTGTAAAGAGTAACTCAGAAGTTTTGTAATAATTCATAAAAGTTTAGTGTATGCTCTGTTTGTTACTCTACTCGTAAACATCGAAAATGTTCACCTTCGCGCCGTACATCTGCAATAAGCAATCAGTTTTGGCAAACGCTATCTGGATGCAGATCTTCAAGTGGTTTAACACAGGAACATTCGCGAATTATTCACCTCATTATTTCGAGAATTCCTACAGGATAATAAAGTTGGAGATACGCAAGATACCTTCCATCTAAGTGCAGCACATAAAGTGCATTTTTTGTTTGAAGCTATTTATGTTTGTATGCTACTCGAGTGGCAAATGGAAATTATTCTTGAATCATGCCCGGAATAAAAATTTATTTAAATTACTCTTTACAATGATGTAGGTTTGAATTTTGTATACGTATGACCTCTTTTTAGAATTTCTTGTTCTCTCGCATCATTTGTATTCACTCTGTACATATATAGATTCCACACACTGGAGAATTCAAAAATTTGTTGTCTTGAACGATACTGAAAGTTTCACCTCTGGGAGAAATGTGTGTGGAAGCCAGTTAATCAAATTGGCTAATGGATTATATATTTTGTACAAGTAAATTATGTAAGTTAATACGAATATTAATTTACTGAATTATGCACAGCAATACCTCGCGAGATATGGTTTCAAACAGTGCAGTTTCACTATTTGTTTCAAATATCTTATGTGAAATCCGAGCGCGTTTCTTGTGGAAGCTAGCTCCATCTAGTGGTAAAAATGACCAACAATTAATATAAAAAGAACAAATAAGCAGATAACATGAAATGTATAAAATCGCACTGGTCCAGAAGACGGCACAGTGTATATTACAGAGAAAGCAAGCAAGATGGCAATTTTAAATCGACGTTTTTTTTCTTTTTACTATAAGAAAAGATGCTGGTTATAAACGAAGCTGTTATTCTACTCTCGGTATAGATAGCAAACGTAAAGAGATTTTGGTCATTGCGAGTGAATTTGAGATGGGGGGGGGGGGGGGGATTGCCATAATGAGACTTCAGAAGAGCTCTGTCCAGGGGCGCGCCAGTAGTGTCCGGCGCCTGTGTGCAAAACTTTAGTCGCCCCTATCCCCCCCTCCAATAAAAAAATCACTTTTAAAAAAACGGTTTTTTTTTTTTTTTAGTATTTCCTTTGAATGTTGTAGCCAAATTCTTTAGCCTCTTCATGAATGATGTTCTTGTTACAGTGAACGGGATGTGTGTGAGAGAGAGAGTCGTAAATAAATTATGATTTTCTTCATGTGTTAAGCCATATTTTAAAATATATTATTATGTTAAATATGTGTTTGCAAGACGTGCAAACTTTGCTTCTACGTAGATAAAGGATTAAAACAAGAATGTAATTTTGTCTCGAGTGTTAATATTGTTATTATCCATGGAGTCCGAAGCTTCATCGCGGGAGGCCCAAACTATCCACACAATTTGTCATACTTCTCCTTGAGCCCATTAGCAGACAAACGCTAACAACTAATTCGAGCAATACATCCCATTCATTCACAACTCTTCAAGTGAAAAATCTAGGCCTCATGCTTCTACTAACCACACTTTGATTGATTCAACTACCAGGAATGACCTCTTGTTCTTCCTCTAACCAAGAGCTGACGCAGTTCCCTTTAAGTTACTTAAATGTTTGTCGTATCCCTCTCGTTTTCTCCATTAACCAAATTATGCAGCCTACACTTCCTCAATCTACCCTCATGGGGAACGTTCCACAGACCTCTGCATTGCTCACTGGTATTGTTTTAACATATAGTACTTCAGAAGTTTCTTCATGGCGTCATCCCTATAAGATTGAATGATTTCACGATAACACAGATCTTTCAATTGTTGTTCACCATAGTCCACTCAATATCATCCAGCCAATACTCAGGTAAAACTACTTGCATTATTTCTGAGTACTTTGTGTCCTACCTGCCATGCACCGACTTGTCAAATTTGTGACTATACTCATAAAATTCTCCTTTATTTCCATTGTGTTGTTCCTACCTTCAAATACTTTCAAGAGAAATCCTTTGAATTGATTTGCTTCTATAGCTTTCTGAACTTGCCCCTAGTAAATACCTTAAGTGCTGATGCAGAACTTTCATAAAATATTTCAAGTGTATTGTGGATGGGACTGAATATCCTATATAAAAAATCTTTCCTAATTTTTTTTTTTTTTTTTTTTTAAATTTATGTTGTTTCGTGTCTTCTATTTCTATACTACTAATGAATTAGTGATCATTGCAGATGCTGTCATAGGTCGTATGCGATGCGTAGTGTGTATTATCAAATCGTCTACTCAACTCAACTCACCCCCCCCCCCCAAGATTAAATCCTGAGTGCGCCACTTATTGTTATGTGTATTACTGTAAAAGTCCGAAAGTTGGCAAATCCTGGCATTTACCACAGTGAGGTGGTAAAAGTCCGAAAAAAGTTTGTAAACGCTTCCGTGGCTTTTACCAAACCATTTGTCAACACCAATTGGTAAAAGCCGAAGTACAGTGCGAGTATAGAGGGGTGTGAGCGGTTACGATCTAGAATGTTTGTTTTTGTGCTAATTTATTTAAATTATTTTTTTCATAAAAACGAGTGATATTGTGCTAATATATATATATATATATATATATATATATATTATTATTATTATTTCCTTCATGAAAATGAGTGATATTGTGCGGGAAAAGTTTTACGATCTTTTGAGTGAATCAGTGAATAATAAGGATAACTTTTATTTACCAAGTGAGAGACACAATTCTCTGTTGAATGAAGTGAAACAACACAACAAAGTGGTCGGAAGAGTAGGTTTAGGTTGGGTTAAGTTACTTTTATTTCATGAGCATTTTCTTATAATTAATTAAATGTAGTAAAATAATAAAGCACTTATGTTTAATGTTCTTCTGGACATTGTTTCAAATTTAAATTAACAAAGGTAAATTATTATAATGTAAACAAAACGAGCTTTTACCAATTGTTATTGGTAAATGCTGGCATTTACCGAAATGGTTTGGTAAAAGCTCGAAATGAAAGAGTTTACAAACATTTTTCGGACTTTTACCACCGCACAAGGGCCGGTTTTATCATTAGGTGAACCTCGGCAATCGCCTAGGGGCGTCACATGTGTAGGTGTGCTTGTGGATGACAAAATATATATAGAAAGACAATATATAGGGGCACCTAAATTTTCTTTGCCTAGGGGTATCAGATACTCTCAAACCAGCCCTGCACCTCACTATGGTAAATCCTAGCATTTACCACTTTTCGGTCTTTTACAGTAACACACAAAGTTTTTTAGCTTGGGTTTGCTTACCAAGTTTATAAAATTGTGGCTCTTCGTTTTCCAAATCCAAACATTGCACATTTACTGTAGTTGTACTTATGTGCTCTATAAATCCTAAGTTCTCCAGCGTGCTTTGATTCTTGTTTTTCCATTTTGTTGTCACTATCCAGTGACATATTTGTTGCCAGCATACTAATAAATTATATTACACAAAAAAATGTGTTATAAATTGCAATACATTTTTGCCAAAAGTTTTTTTTCTTCTTTTTCCTAAGAACATAATGTACAGTGCTTACAGAAAACTATGCAGACATTTCGGTATGGAATATGTTCATCTTGACCTGCGATCCAGCTCTCAATGTCATTAACACCAAATGATTCAGGAGTTTTTGAGAGGTAAACTGGCCCACTCCTCCTCCTTCAGAGCAAGGATAAGGCCTTGTTTCCTGGAGAGGAATTTCGAGCAGTAATCTGTCTCTGTACAGCATCCCCTATCGAGTGGAGATCTTTCCATTAATATCCTCGGGTCAGTCTCTAGAAGTATGTCCACGGCTCGGC
The DNA here is from genome assembly GCF_054136105.1 of Typopeltis vanoorti. Classification (NCBI taxonomy): domain Eukaryota; kingdom Metazoa; phylum Arthropoda; class Arachnida; order Uropygi; family Thelyphonidae; genus Typopeltis; species Typopeltis vanoorti. The sequence goes on from NC_143558.1 coordinate 122,573,273, forward strand.
ATTGCATCCCTAAAAATGAATTCTTCACCTACAGCACCACGGAACAATCGAACAAGACATTGAAGGACTTCATTACAACGTTCACTAGTCATAGTCCCTTTCCAGCACTTGTAGCTCAATGCATCCATTACACCTAATGCCTCCCAGCACTGCCCTATCTATCCCTTTCAAGAACATTCTCACAATAGTAAGCACCATACCACTTTAACACTAGATCAAGTGTAGCCTAGAATCGGAGGAAATACTAAAATGACTCGCCTGTAAAGAGTACATTAGCCTATTATTGTCTAATCCAATTTTTATGAATACAACATCACTGAAAATGTGCTCTACAACGAGCTGTGGATGAAGAGACACAGACTACAAGCCTTTAGGCATATAGATCGACGTGTCACAGACGTCTTGCCATACTTTGTGAAGAAATCTGCTTACCTGTGCTTAATTGGAGCTGACTTGCTTTGGTGCCTTGATTACATTATAACTAAAACTCTGTTTTGCTAATTCTGTCCCTCGTGAAATCATCCATACTCTTTTTCAGGTTATCTTGGAAATAAAGAAATATACAGGCCGTACTGCCTCCTGAAGGTATCAGGATATTACTTCTTGTTACTATGGCAACAGTGAAGCACATTGCGTTTGTAACTAAATACATACATAGAAAATCCCCTAAAAGCAGTCATTGCCCGAATTGCACCATTCTAAGTATAACATTACATTACAATTGCTAACATGAAATTGCACAGCCAAGATGGTTCTATACAACTGTCTCTCTTTGGATTTTCTGATAATTAACAGATAGGCTGTAACAAAGATGTCATATAGTTTATTATAAACTGGCTTAAGATAAGCGGCGATTGTTTACATTATGAAGTGAACTTTACTCATCACAATGCACATTTCCAAACATGACATTTTATTACAGTAATACATACATAAAAACTCTTATCCCTTCATTAATTTAATGAGGAAGCTCCTCAACACCAGTCAGGCTGTGGGTAGTATCATCAGATTGTGCATCTTCACTAAAAGATTCAGAGCTGTCACTACCATGAAACGCACGTTTTCCACCACCTCATCTATCATTCCATCAAGGGCCCAGAATTTTTCTTCTTCAATAACATGGGTTATGCAACTTTTATATGTGCACCCTGTAATTTTTTGAAATCCTTCCATGACCAGTCTTTCAACATCTGAAATTTTGAAAGTTGTATTTTTAGCTGCAACATGCCCCTTCATTTCTATGCAGTTCAGTTCACAATGGTAGGATGGAAGACTGTGTGGCCTTTCTGTTCACCAGTACTGCCAATGCGATATTTTTGAAACTGCTTCTTGACATTTGCCACCAAGTTCAATAGTTCGGTTTTCACCATATCAGAAGTAAAACAGATTCCTTTTTCCTTCAGCCACTTCTGAATGTCCTTTTTGCATATAGCCTGAGGTGGGACAGAATGGTAAGATGCAATGTCCATTACAATAATGATGTTAAGCTCAATTTTTGACACAAACATGTTCATAGTGCTTTCCATCATTTCCTTATGATAATCGCCTTGTGATCTCTGAGCTTGTAAAATTTCTTAGTGCAGCCTTTTATCTTGTTGAGTGTTACCCTTGCTGCGTGATTTGAAAATTTGAATGTGTACCTGCTTTCTACCCAAAGTCAGTTATACAAATTAAAACAAACTGATTCATCTAAATTTGTAGTTGTAATCTTCAGAAATAATGTTTGTCCTTAGGTTTTTGATACAGTGTATTGTATGAAATTGTATCAAGATTAGTATTTTGGGTTTCTAGGAATGAGAATGGTAGAGTTGGCAAGAGTCAGAGAAGATAGTGGATACCAAATTAGAAGTTTTCTCATTTGATTATATTATAAATTAAAGATACCAAACAATTATATCATCATCAAATTCCTGCCATGTACCTCAAGGGCATGATCTGGATTTTTAATCCAGAGTATTTTATTAATAAGGTGTGACACTTTTTGGAAACTCGTATACGAAAATATGACTTCTGCATTACTTCAACCTTGGTATCACCTCTGGGTAGTGACCCTTCCCATAATGCACAGCATTATACATACCCACAAGGATATGAGAAGTTATAAGCTTCTATATACAAGTTGCCCCAGTCCTGAAAATAGTTCAAGCACAAACTTGTTTGCATACACTTGGATAAAGGATTAAACCAAGTATATATAATTTCTTGGTATCTTTAATTTAAAGTTATCATGTTAAATTTAAGAGCAGGGTCAAATGTCTAAATTGATTTGTAGTCCTACAAGGGACACATTTTTCAAGTATACTGGTCTTCAGTTAGGACTGGATAAGTGAAAGAAATGTTTAGTAACTGTTTCATCACACGTCAAAATATTAGAATAATCAAAGAAAATGTGTTAAAATGATTTCCAATTCTAATTTACTGCATAGAAAATAATTATACGAATTAGCATAATCTAAATCTATGTACTTTATAGATTATATAACCATGTAAATGCAACATCTACTCTATAATATAAAATGATAAGCCTTTTATTGTAACTTTTTTTGTCAAGTAATTTGAAACGTTTTGATCCTCAGGGACTACCTCGAGTGTCGAGTCTTCAAAATTAAAGGAGAACCGGCATACCAGTCCGGAACTGGGGGGGGGAGCGGATCCCCCCTTTCGAGTCTTCAAAATTCAAGGAGAACCAGCCTATCAGTCTGGAACTGGGAGGGTGCACCGTAGGCGTCAGGGGGAGGATTCCCCCCTAGTATAATATAAATTATAAGAAAACATCTGAAAACATTCACAAAATTAGAATAATTTTTAATGTGGTTCAAAATATTAGAATATTTAAAAATTTTTTGATGGGTTTCGAGGATAGCATATATTTCAGTAGCTGTGGGACTGACGTGTGTGAGGAATCGTTTGCATGTGGATTTCAGTTAATCATTTGCTAAACATGGGTCAAACGACTGACATATTGGAAGCTAAGAAGTTTTGTATGGCTCCTCTACACAAAGAAGGCCAAACCCGATGTATAGCTAAGGAACTGAAATGTTCTCAAGCAATTGTGAGTAGAAAATTGAGACAGTATTCTAATAACCAGTTTTCAAAATAGTTGTTGCAATAGTGGTTGAAAGATAATAACTACATCAAGAGATAATGCAGAGGTGCTTAAGGGTCAAAGCTGCATAACCAAGAGGAGACCTCCACATAGCCTTTAAAGGAATGCGGAGAACCAACTAGGCCTTCTGACCTAATGTCCAATCCTCACCTTCTTGTGGCGCACCCTGTTGGGTATCTACCTGGATACTGAAACCAACGAGGATAGGCTGGCAATTTGGGATTTAGCAGACCAAATTATATTCTTATTGGTTTAAACCAAAATACAAAATGATGGTACAACATGACAAATATTTCATGCCAACTGGAGCGTCGCCAGTTAAACAAGGCCCCTGTTGTTTTCACCAGGGAACCAGAGTAGAACAGTGAAAAGTCAGCTACTGGAACAAATCTGAAAACACACCTCAACTCAATATCACCAGAGTTCAAGATCGATACTATCAACATAAGAAGCCCGAATGCCAAAAAAATGGAGAAATTGACATAATAGGGGTGACCGAAATTGGTGAGATCTTTCTGAGCAATAAATACAAAATGTTATATTCACGCAATGACGATCAAGGAAAAGAAGGGGTAGCCATAGTAATCAACACTAAATACGAGGCTAATCTTCTTGAATGGCATGCAGTCTCCAGTAGCGTGATGTGGGCAAATATCAGAATGTGGAACTGGACAATGAGACTTATTTGTGCCTATGGTCCCACAGAAGGTTTCAAGTATAAAACTGAATTTCATATTGAAAAGAATAACATGTAAGAAAATTTTAAAACAAATAAAAGTTGAGCAGCTCTCAGATGTGAAGCGCAGACTAAAATACACCAAGATTATTGAAGAGAACAGGAACCAAGCCTTGAAGAAAACCCTGATTGATTCAGCCAGAGGCAAGTGGTGAGGTTGTCTGCAAGGATAGAAAAATCAGAACTCCATGGTGGACACAGGAAGTTAAAGAAGCAGTGAAGGAAAAGAAGAAAGCATATCAAAAGCTCCTGACAAATAAGTCAGCTTGTGCTCTTAGAGAATATAGACAAATGTAAGAAAGCTTTAAACACTGTGTAAAACTAGCTAAACAAAACTCATGGGAGGACTTTGGCAAGAACATAGCAAAATATTCTATGGTTTGTTGACGAAGTTTAGAAATGGAGGAGAGTGCTGTAAAAGGAGTTAGAGATGATAAAGGTGACATGAAAACGGGAGAAAAAGATATCCTTGATGTATGGAGTAATTACTTCAAAAAATTGCTAAATGAAACAAACAGTGATAGCACAGTGGTAAAAAAACACTCAACAGGCATACAGTCAGGAATACATATCCATACTTGAAGTAGAAAAAGCCATCAAAGGCTTGAAATGTGGAAAGGCAGCAGGAGTAGATGATATTCGACCAAAAATGCTGAAGTATAGTAGGAAAAGTCTTACAGTAGCTGCACTGCATAGTTCAGAAGACCTGGACAGAGAGAGACAAATTCTCAATGATTGGAGTATAGCTCTCATTGTGCCCATACATAAAAAGGGAAACAAAACTGAATGTGAGAATTACAGAGGTATTTTCCTACTGACTGTTCCTGGTAAGATTTATGCAAGTATACTTGAGAAACAGTTGAAGAATTGTGGAAGAAAAGCTTTGTGAAGAACAATTTGGATTCAGGCCAAATAGAGGCTGTCAGGATCAGATCTTCACTTTACAAGAAATAGTTGAAAAATCTGTATTTAAGTTTTGTCAATCTGGAAAGGGCATATGACAAGGTGCCAAGAGAGAAGCTATTCAATATGCTACAGTTATATGGTGCCAATGGGATTATTATATCAGGCAATACTAGGTGTCAGACAAGGATATACATTATCTGCTCTGTTATTCATTATCTATATGGATCACATTATGAAGGAAAGTGGTATTAAATCTGATGTCAAAATTGGAGTTGTTAATGTCAGCTCTTTGTTTTATGCGGACAATGTTATACTTCTAAATAAATCTGCTACAAGTCTGCAAGATTCCCTGACTAAATTGAATAACTGTTGTAATAGATATGGTATGAAGGTCAGTAATAAAAAGACAAAGACAATGAAAATAGGCAGAATCATTGAAAATGTCAACTGCGTTGTGAACGGAGAACCTATCGAACAAGTAAAACCTTTCAGCTACTTAGGCATGATCTTTAGTGAAGATGGGAAGTTAAATATGGAAATGGACAACAGTATCAACAAAGTATGGTAGGAAGTCAATTGAATAAATTGATATGGAATATAATTGAGAAATTAGTCAGAACACTAAATTAGCTATATACAAGACAGTGTTCAAACCAGTTAAATTATGTGAGAGCTGGGTCAGAAGTAAAACACTTCAAAGACTAGAGACTGCAGATATGAGAGTCCTGAGAAAGATTAGAGGCATGAACAGATGGCATCAATGGCACTATCATATTAAAAACAAGAATATTAGGAAAGAACTTGAATTGTTTGTATCCAGGAATGGGTTAGCAGAGATAATCTCAGGGGGTATGATCACTTAAACAGAGGAGAGGAAAGATTAGCAAAACAAGTGTTCTCTGTCCAGCTGACAGGAAGAAGACCAAGATATAGGTAGATTGATACAGTAAAAAGTGCCACAGAAGATACAAATATAAGATCTGATAATGTGGGAGTCTTGACAAGTAACAGACTGATTTGGAGGAAAATTGTAGATAGGAAGTTAGTAATGATGTAAATTTTTTATGTAGTACTATGATATCCTGTACACCCCTTGAGGGCACATGGCAGGAATTTGATGCTGATGAGAGATACTACCAAGTATTTTCACAGGAGATGACAGAACTAGGTGTGAATGTGTCTAAATCTATGATATTGAGATGACTTCACAAATTAGGTTTTAAATCATGTGTGCTTATGACTTTCAAGCAAAAGGCAGCTAGAGTGCACTGGTGTATGCAAAGAATTTTGTGAATCAAGGGGACTGGAAAAAGGTACTTTTTAGCGATGAAAGTATGTTTTGCCTATGGTCATCAAGGGATACGTGTATGATGTCTTAAGCAAGAAGCATTAAAGAATGCATGAAATGTTTGGTGAAATTTGCAACCTCTGTCATGGTATGGTTTATATGATCACAGCAGGTCCAGATAGGCTGTGTATTATGTACAAAGAATCAATTCCAAGAAATCCTTGAGCACTTGATGTTATCAGCATTTAAAGATTTATGGGATAGTGATTTCCTTTTTCAGCAAAATTCAGCTTGTTGTCACACTTCCAAGACCACTACTAGATAGCTCAAAGAAAAGCAAATCAATGTAATTCCTTGGCTGACAAACTCACCAGATTTAAACCCAATTGAGAATTTGTGGTTAATTATGAAGAAACATCTTCAAGAAGTTCCCCGAGAGACAAAAATAAGCTTGTTTCTAGTCTGCAGACCATATGAACATGTTTTGACAAAAAAAGACTGGAAACTGATAATAAATAATATGCCCAACCATTTACAAACGGTACTAGTAGCTAAGGGAGAAGCAACAAAACAAAGTACCAATTATCACGTTGTTTACTTTTGACCATAAATTTTGTTAATTTATTTTTGCATTATTCTAATATTTTGAACCATGTTAAAAATTTATTCTAATTTTATGAATGTTTTCAACTAATTTATATTACATTTTTATGTGTTTACTTGGTTATATAATCTACAAAGTACATACATTTAGATTTTGCTAATTCATATTTGCTAATTATTTTCTAAGCAATAAACTAGAAACTTATTCCTTCTACACTGTAATAATGGCAGTCATATAGTAGATATAGACAGTTTGACTAATAAAAATTTTTACTTACACAAAACTATATTAACATCACACACTACTTGCTGTAAAATTACATGCAATCTTATAGCACAAGAAGAGTAAGCTGTTAGGAAATAAAAATTTTCATAGTAGCAGTATTATTTTATACACTGATCATTAACCACCCCTGCTGGCTATAATAAAAGAAATATATCAACATTCCCACACTTAGTATCTATGTTTTGGTGTATGGGAATATATATCATGCCTAGTTGGGTGGTTAACACCCTACTGTACTGAAACTTGTGAACTGTATTTGCTTACTGTCACATGGGACTACATCTTGTAATCATTTTCTATTTTATCAGTCATAAAAATAAAGCAATAATAAAATATATTTTAACTACATATTAATGGTGTCATAATAATATTAAGAAATATATCAGAACATAATTTAAAACAACATTAATCATAATGAAATCAGTCTTGATTTTCTTTTTTCTGAAAATATAAGCAGAATTATACATCAAATTTGTTTTTAATTATAAACAACTGATACTGATTTTATCTTCCAACGGGTGTGTGCAATTTTTTTTTTTGATTTTAAATAAGTACACAAACAGATATTTTCTCTTAGAATCAAATATCAAAGCTCTGGGTTCAAACAGATGGTAATGACAACCATATATTGTTCTAAATGATATCAGTTTCTTCTTCTTCATTGTCACTGCTCCTCCTTCTATACAGTTGTAATGAATTAAAAGCACTTGTAACTTCTCTGTCACTTACTGCCCACCTATGGAATCTAGTCCTTACATCTTCAGGCTGAACAATTTCTGAATATTTTGAAGTGCCAGGAAATCGGGAATGTAAGTCTGGTTCACCAGATGAACTCTGAGCAATTTTTTGTCAAAAATAAAAAAAGACAATATAATGGATAACAATTTATATTACTGTTTATATAACATACACTGCTTTGAAAGAAGTCAATGGACACTATAGTGTGAGAAACAATTAGCAATGGTTCACCTTAATAAGATGTAGGACTTTCTTTTGCTATGATGACTACAGCAATCCCATAGGGCATACTGTCCACAAAATTCCCATTGATCAATGGGAATTTTGGACCATTCTTCCTGCAGGCATGTAATGAGGTCATGGACTGTTGTGGGGTGGACATCCCTTAACCTCATTCGATGCTCCAGATCATCCCACAGAAATTCAAGAGGGTTGAGAGTTCTTGCTTAAAAAAACTTTCAATAATTTTGATATTTCTAAAATATCCTGTTAAGCTGTCCTTGGCAACTGCAGCATTCCTACACTACTGCTTGTCCATCAGGCAATGTGTTCCAGATACAGAAACATTCTTAACCCTCCAGAGGTCGTGCGCAGACTGGGAATCCGCACATTTGCTTTTTTTGCGTATATTTCTAAAGCGGCTGGTTAAATCTGGTTGTGTGTTTATGTAGCTTTGTATATAGGCAGGACATATGATAGTGTAGAATATTACCAGTCAAGTGTGAAGACTTATGTCCAAAAACCATGCAGTTACAGCAGTAGCCATATTATATGGTGCACTGTCTTGCTGAGAAGACAATGCAAAGAGAAACTGTAGAAATGCCATAAAGTATGAATCATTGCATTGTCCACAATGTTCAGATATTTCTCGTAGTTCATGGCACCATAAACAGAAGTTCGAGGCCAAACCACGAAAAACAGGACCAAACCTTGCACTACCACCTCAAAATTTCATAGTCGGAGTTATGCACTCTGGTAGGAAACGTTCACCAGGCATTTGCCACACCAAAACATGGAAATTTGCTTGGTAGAGGATGCAGTGTGATTCATTGCTCCATAACACAGTTTTCCAAGCTTCCACCTCCCATTGTACATGAAGTGTTGTCTTCAGTGGTGCAAAGAGCATGTTGGTCTGGGTATTGATCCCACCCATGGAAAACTATGTTGTGAGCCTCAGTTCAGAATATTTTGTGTAGATTTGTGTTCTCGTCTATGCCTGGAATTCTGCATTCGACGTTTCGGTCAACAGATGGTAGTTTTTACCTATCATCCTTCATAGCACATTTGGTGAGTGTAGTTGTTCATTCATTGAGGGTAGCACTTACAGTTGACTCCCTGCACTTCCATCTCAGTATGGTATTGCTGATTACTGATCTGGAATGGTCGAATGTGTTAACATGGCATCCTATCACCACCTACAACCGCTCTTTCAAACTCCATCAGTTTCCTTCTTGCAGCCATTTTACCTGGACACAGTGCAACTGTGTCCAGGTAACCCTGCCTATAGGGGAGTATCCATTGCCTTCTTTGCAAGCAATATATTTATATTTTGTCTATGGTTTCACAATCATGTAAGAGTATTATTTTAATAACTAATACAGACTTTATTGGCATTTTCACTAGTTAACTGTTGCAAATGGTGATGTTTAATGGTTACCTGGCAATAGATAAGTGTCTCATACAAAGTTTATGAAGAATTTGTATAAAAAACTGCATCAAAATAATTATGCAACTTAAGTTTTCTTATTTCTAAAAACATAATGTTGTTTATAACCAAACTGCTCATTACTGTTGTTCTTCTCAAGAATACACCCATGAGTGCTTCATTCCATATATCCCAGGTATATTAGAAAAATGAACTTTAGACCAACTTGATCCACTATTTAATGCTGGAGCTTACTAAAGTCTTACTATGGTGAAATAGAAAGATCAGTATTTGTATACTTAGAAGCTCCTAGCTCCAGATTTTCATTCTACAAACTGTCCTGATGAAAAGAAGCAATTAAAAGATATAAGATAAAACAGTCCTGATAGCCTTAGTTGCTTCGACTGTAACTGCATAAGATAACAGGAATCAGTTCTTGCTTATAGTAGCTAAATATCTTTTTTTACTGTGATAATTAAATTAAACGAACCAAAAAATTCTTGTTTAATCCTTTATCCAAGTGTAAGCAAAAAAAAGTTTGCATATGATGTATCTTCATGACTAGACTACTTGTATATAGGCTAGTGACTTAAACATTAATTTTCTTTAGTATCTCATAATTCAAAGCACACATCCTTTTGGCTGTGTGTATGCATTATGGGAAGAGTCACACTACTCAGACCAGTTATGACTTTTATTGAGGTCTCATCAGTGGGAACCAGACCCACACAAGACACCAAAGTTGAAGTAATGAAGAAGTCATATATTTCCCATATAGGAGCAGTGAAAAGGTGTAACACCTTATTATTAAAATACTCTGGATTAGAGATAGTTGTTGCAAGTTTTTTTCACTTCACGTGCAAATTTGTTTGCTTACACTTGGATAAAGGATTAAACAAGAATATAATTTCTTGGTTTCTTTAATTTAATTTATAACCAATTTAAAAAAAAACTTTCAATAATTTTGATATTTCTAAAATATCCTGTTAAGCTGTCCTTGGCAACTGCAGCATTCCTACACTACTGCTTGTCCATCAGGCAGTGTGTTCCAGATATAGAAACATTCTTAACCCTCCAGAGGTCGTGCGCAGACTGGGAATCCGCACATTTGCTTTTTTTGCATATATTTCTAAAGCAGCTGGTTAAATCTAGTTGTGTGTTTATGTAGCTTCGTATATAGGCAGGACATATGATAGTGTAGAATATTACATTTATGCAATAACAACTGTTCCCACTGAGACATTGCGCAGTCACAGATCCCACGCTACCCTTAGTGAATAAGAATAAGCAGTCATCAAAATTTTTAAAATTGGTAAGTACTTGTAAATTATTTATATTTTTACATACAGGCTTATATATTTACACAGGAAATATATTTTTTATATACAGGTATCCCTTGATATATGCAGTTAATTAATCCTCGATGGACACCACATATATCAAAACTGCATGTTAAGAATTAATGGGAATAATTATAATGAATCCTGCAAAATATAAAAATTTAAACATTTATTTTTTAAGGTGACATGTATTTATCTATTTTATTTATACATATTTGTTACATAAAAACTTATCTAACGTAAATTGAACAGTAGTAGCTTTTTTTTCCTTCTCCATGATTTTGCGATAAGAATCAATTCGTTTATCTAAACAGTGACTAATGTTCATGCTTCTCTCTACATTTGGATCTATCTCTAGTATAAGTTCTTTTGCATTCTCAATTGTCCTAAAGAATTCAAGTTTGTTGATAGCGATTTCTTCACTTTCCTTTTCCTCTTCGTATGCCTGTTGATGTTTGATTCCAAGAAGATCTTCGTTACTTAGGTCTTTCAAATGCAATTCCAATAATTCTCAAATATTTTCTGAATCGACATTCTCAAAGCCAAGAGCACTTCCAATCAAAACAATATTATCGATAACTTCGTTGACGGGATTAATAGAGCTATCAAAATTATTTGCAGATTCAGGCAAAAGATTCAAAGATGCAGATTAACATCTGCTTTGCCTTGTTTGCAGTACTCAGTCGCTTTATTTAAAATGGCTCGTATAGTTGATTCACCAAAGCCTAGAGCTCTTCCAATGTTTGCTTTGCTTTCTCCATTATCAAACCTTTTAATAATGTCAATTGTAGTATCCAGAGTAATAAGTTTTCGTTTATTACTCTTTTTCAAGGCGCCATGGTTATGAAGAGTAATGCTTTACATAATTTGAAAATTACATAATATGCCGTAAGCGTACACTGTAATACATATACATCTATATGCGCCATGCTCTGCTGATAAATTGAAGCACTGAGACTGAGGCCGAGAGTGAGTTACTAACGTTGGAGCAGACTTGTATAACATGATCTGATCGGTTTCATTGACCAAGTCTAATGCTTTGCTTATTTTCAAACTTTTTGGGCCGCACTAATGAAATTTGACACTGCATATATCAACTTTATGGTCACAATTTTTTGTGTACTAATCAAAGCCGCATATATCAAGGGATACCTCTCTGTGTATGTGGGTATCTATTTTATATATGTTCATATGGTAAATTATATTCTCTTTAGGTAAAATAAAATGGGTGACTATGAGAAGGAGCAAGAACGATTACAGAAGCTGATGAATGAATGCTTCGCTAATGATGAGGATGAAGACAATGTGGAAGAAATGAGTGGCAACAAAACTGAGCAAGAAGCTGATGAAGTGTCATTAGAAGTAGCTGAAGATAACCTGGAGAGTTTGGAGGATAGATTCTATCAGGGAAAAGACAGAACTTTATGGAGAGCAGTACCACAAACTAACAAACATGTTAAGACTGAGAGATACAATATAATCAAAGAATCATCTGGCCCTAAAAACGACACTCAAAATTTGCAGTCACCTCTTGATATTTTGAATTATTTTATAAGCGATTCTATTTTATCGATTATTTTGGAAAACACGAACAAGTATACTGAAAATTTAGCTAGTGATTACACTCGAGAACAAGATGCCAAGTTTACAACTCTGAATGAAATACGGGCTTTAGTTGGACTTCTATATATTGCTGGTACATATAAAGCAAACCGTTCGATTTTAGAACACGTGAAGAAAGAAAAAAAGCTAGACAAACTGGCAGCCTATTCGTGAAGTTTTTGATTTATTTGTTACAAAGTGCAAAAATGGATACAATCGATGAAAAATTGGAAGGTTTTCGAGGAAAATGTTCATTTCGCCAATACATACCAAGTAAACTGAATAAATATGGTATTAAAATGTTTACATTATGTGATGCCAAAATGTACTATATGGCTAATCTTGAGGTATATGTTGGACGACATATCGTGAGCAATTCGCCAGGTGACATTGTTGAGAGACTAGTAGAACCAATCAAAAATTCTGGAAGAAATATTACTTTTGATAATTGGTTCACTTCTTTTACTTTGATTGAAAACTTGCTAAAGAAACAGACTTACTGTAGTAAGAACAGTCCGAAAAAATAAAAGAGAACTACCTCCTGAATTATTGCAAGCAGATCATCCTATAAAATTGAGTATATTTGCTTTCAAAGATAAATGCACACTTGTATCATGCTGTCCCAAAAAAAAAAAAAAAATTTGTTTTGTTAGCATCAAGTTTGCATGATGATGACGGCATTGATACAGAGAGTGGAGCTTTACACAAACCTGAAATTCTGACTACCTATAACCATACAAAAGGAGGTGTAGATGTGGATCAGTTGTGTTCAACATACAATTGTGCTAGATCAACAACAAAATGGCCTATGATAGTTTTTTCATCTTGCATCAACATTGCTGGAATTAATTCTCAAGTTATTTACCATGCGAATAACACTGACAAAAAAAATACTGCGACGTAAATTTCTGCAAGATCTTGGATTCTCTCTACTACAAGCACATTTTGAAAGAAATGGTATCAATTCAAAGTTTGCCAAGAAATGTAAAATTAAGACTCGCAGAAATTTGTGGATCGCTCAAGAACAGAATTGAGAACGAAACTGCAGTTGCACATCTAGAAAAAGGAAGATGCTATTATTGTGATAGAAAAAAAAAACCGTGCATCTAAATATTATTGTAAGAGATGTTACAAATTTATGTGTCTTGAACATGCTAATCATGTGCAATGAATGTGTAGAACTTAAGTAAAAGAATGTTAATCCAGTTCTACACATTTATTGCACATGTAGCATATGCAGTGCTATTTCTAAGACATTTAATTATTTTTTTATTTCGTTTTCTCTTACAAGTATGTTGTAATTTGAATAAATAATCTTTTTTCTACAATACGCTTATTTATTATTCAAAACACCTTCAATTTTGTTAAAAATGAGTGCGGAATGACAGTCGGCATGCGACCCTTGATGCCAAAAATTTTCACACAACCTCTGAAGGGTTAATAAAAGCTAATTATTATTAAAAAGACTATACAAAGCTAATAATGCATTCTCCCAGTTCTGGGTAGTATGCTATTCTCCTGCATTGAAACACATCATTGTTATAGCATTTCATTTTGCATAACATTTTTTTAGCATCTGACACTAATGATAAAGCCGCTATAGAACTGAAATACCTGAATGAAATAAAATTTCACTTCGGTATATTTCAAAGGCTTAGTAACTACAAATAGAGAGAGGATGGGGGGAAGCAATAATTCAATATCTCACTAAAACAAGTAACTCTCTACCATCGTCCTTAGTAGTGGCTGTACACATGTTGCTCAGATAAGTCACTACTTTTAGTAGATATTGGTCATATCGTTAAACACGATTGGTGGTATTTTCTTTCTTTTTTTTTCCAGTACTATTCTTTCAAAAACATTCTTTGTTATGGCACTTATGTGTAAGAGAAAAATGGCAACCAAGACATTGTCTGATAACAACATGTGGGATGTGTTAGCATGTCTTCAATGTATTCATTGCTAACAGTGAATAGGTTTCTCAGATTTCAAATCTGAATGTAATGACATCATGTAAGGGTAAGTGCAGACCCAAGGGAATTGTAGAAAAGCATGTACACGAATGTCTGAAGTAACAGAAGTTTTGGGCATTGATCAGTTCAACTTAACCAAAATTTATTGGCATCAGTGAGACCTGGTTTTCAGATAAGATAGAGTAAACAGGAGGGATATTATTAATGATAGCTGCAGAACTTCAACCAAAAAAAAAAAAAAAGTTAAGGAAGATTGTAGATCTGATGAAAAATGGCTCATTTTCTATCTCACATGGGCTATCTGGTTTTATTTATTTATTCATATGGAGTTTCCTCCCTTTTTCTCCCTCATCCCTATTGGGGTGAGTTGAGCCCCCTCATGGGGGGGTTAAGTATTTATGGCTGTAGATCTGTGTGCGTGTTCACGGGGGCCAGTTTGCCTGCTTGCGGGATAAAAAACACCAGATAAACTGGCTGAAAAAACCCTACTGCCCATGCCCAAGACCAGCTAACTTGGCTATGGCTGAGGAAGATACTAAAATTCCTCACGTCTTCGAAAGGAATCAAACCTGGGACACTCCTTCCCCAGTCATATGGTTGTGAAGCGCACAGCCACTAGGCTAACCGCACGGACGGGCTATCCAGAATGAGAGAGAGACCAACTGGACAAAATATATTGTTGGGTTCTGCTATAGACCTGGGGGTCCAGAAGAAGAAGTGAACGACATGCACAATGATTGCAAGCTGAGCAATTATCACAGGAAACTTCAACTATGGTGATATAGATTAGAAGGAGAAAAGGGCATGTGGCAAAATGGAATTTATACAGTTACTGAAGAGCATGCCATGGAAGGGACAAGGGGGATGAGTGTTGGATCTGGTAATAGCATCAGAAGATCTGTCTATAACTACAGTAGCAACTCTACCTCAAATCAGGGAAAGTGACCACCATGCAGTCTTGTCCTGGGAGGTTGCTCAATATGTGGAAATTTCAATCAAGAAATGGTTTATGCAGAACTACAAAGCTGGCAATTATGACAAACTTAGGAGACAACCTGACAAACCTCTGTCAATCAGAAGATTGCTGGAACAGTGACATGGCATAAGAAATTATATAGAATGAATGTCATTAGTGCATGGGAATTGTTCAAGGTTTGCTTGAGCAAAGCAGTATCAGAGTGCATATCAAGGGTCAGAAGGATAAACCATGTATGACTAGCAATTTAAAGCAGGAGATGCAAAACAGAAAGCATTGTGTAAGGAATATAAACAACAATGTGATCAGCATGTCCATGAGCAATATAAAGCACAAACAAAAAGGGGCAACTAGTATGGGGAAGAAGGCTAAATCAGATTTTGAGAGAAAATGAGCTAAGCAGACCATAGTAAATCCAAAAGAGTTTTTTTTTGCTATGTAGCAAGTAAGAGAAAGAAGAATACTTAAGGAAAGATAACTTTACTCAGTACTGATGATAGGAAAGTGACATAAGTAGAAGAAATAGTTCAGTTAAGTGATCACTCTGTAGTTACTGAAGTGATAGAGATTGATGTGAGCATCAAGATAGATGAACTGAAGGTACTCGGTATACTGAAAAATATCAATGCAAATACAGAAGTGGGTCTGGATGGTATGTCAACTCGTGTTGACATACCATCCAGAACGTGCAAGTGAACTAGCGGTGCCTCTGACAAAGTTATTTAATCTAAGTCTCAGCTCTGGCAAGGTTCCAAGGGAGTGGAAAGAGGGTAAGATGGTTCCATTACATAAAAGTGGTTCCAAGACAGAATTAGCAAATTACAGTAATTTAGTATCTCTGAAGTAGTGGTTAAAGTATTGGTTAAAAGTAAAATTCAGGAATGGATGGATAGGAATATGATACTATATAGGGTGCAGCATGGCTTTGTAAAACCTGCCTTAGTAATTTATTCACATTTTATGATAAGGTGACAGAATTGGATAAAGAAAATGGCTCTACCATGATATTGATGTACTTTGCAAAGGCATTTGACAAAATACTGCATGGGAAAACTATTACATAAATTGGAGCAAATGGGAATTGATATGAAGCTGGTGAGAGTGGTGTATGGTGGAGTAGAATCAAGGCAAATGAGGGTGACTAGTGGAGTGCCCCATGGCTCTGTACTATGACCACTACTTGTTAATTTGTACATTAATGATTAGCAGAAGATGTGAAAGGGGGAGAGGGATATTGAGTCGTTTACTGATAATGCAAAAAGGAGGGCAATAGTTGATAAAGGTAATGTAGATATCTTACAGGATGATTTAAATAAACTGACAGTGAGGGCAAAGGATAATGGTTGTCAATTCAATGTAATGCGCTTCGAGATGAAAAGATTACATACCTCGTATCATATTGATGGTATTAGTTTACAGGTAACTGATGAGGCTAGGGATCTGAGGGTGATGGTGAGGCTGTATCCAAGAGATGGCAAAAAAGCTCAGAGGATTGCTTCGATGCTGAAGAACACATTAACAAGTAAATATATAGAGGTTATTACATCTCTATAGGGCTATGGTTCAGGGACCCCCCCCCCCCCAAACACACACACACACACACACACATTGATTACTGTGCACAGATTTGGTCACCTGTGTTTCTTGAATCGGGAGGTGGTGGAGACGTTTCCCTGACCAAGTGATCAAGCTCGTGACAGATCTATGGAATGTTCCCTATGAGGGCAGATTGAGGGGGGGGGTGAAATGCAGAGTTTAGCTGACAGGTGAATGAGAGGGGATAAAATAGAAACTTGTAAATTAGTAAAGGAATTCTATAAGATTGTCACACAAGAAATTTTTCAATAAATGGGTATTAGGGGGAAACTAAGGGGTAACACTTGGACGTTGTCTAAAGGTGCGAGACCAACTTCTTTACTTGGAGAGTAGTAAATGAGTGGAACAAATTGTCAGAGATGGTTGTGAGCACCCCGAACAGTGATAAATTTAAGGAAATTTATATACAGGAAATATATGATATGTATTGTGTTAATGAGTTTCTATAGCTCAGTCGGTATAAACAAAGACCTCTGGATGGAAAGACATGGGTTCGATTTCCATAAGTGACGTGAAGGACTTTATATTTGGTCTCTTTCGACAAAAGGTGAGGTAGAATCAATTCCAGGTTATTTCACCTGGAAACACAGATTTTTTTGTCCCTGTGAACACGCGCACACACACACACACATTGATTATAGTCGTGAATACTGCCTTTAAGGGATGCAGCAAGGAGTGACGAACGGCCGCATTAAATTCGTCGTGAACTAGGGGACTCTACCCGTTTTAAAGGGATGAATGAGATCAATCATGTGTTAATGGATAAAATTGGGTCTCTTACAATGAGTCTTTTGACACCATGGAGTATCCACATAAATAATAACATTAGATATTAACTAAATTACACTTCATGCTGTTTGGAGACCTAGTGTGGCTTGACATGTTTAGTAGAGCATTGTTTTTTTTACTTATCTAACCCCTACCAAACCTTTTACTACTAATGTGCTACAGGTTTATCCTAATTAAAAAATAAAAACAAATAACTTGCTGTAATCCTTCCCACTTCTCTGCTCAGCCTCTGCATTTATAACAGATTAACTGGTGCTCTTCAGGAAAGATGCAGAAATGTTTTCCATTATTAAACTACTTTTTCTATTCTCCTGATTCTGTCATCATCATCATCATCATCATGTGTCATCCAGGAGGTTGACTACCATGTTGTGACTCATAGTTGACTACGGACATAATGATAATGTGGTGAGGACCTCATCTCTTCCATATTATTGAAAGTATTCATGACTGTTGACAGGGCCAGTTTGCCTGTTCTGAGGGATGAAAAACCCAAGTTTCCTGGTGGAAAAAAAAAAAACTCTACATCCATATGAGACTGAGGAAATTTTTCTGTCAGTTGCTGTGATAAAGTTTCTGAATTTAGTTTTTCATAGAATAGAGTATGAAAAATTAAGTTTTTCATACTCTATTCCACTCAAAATGCTTGCTCGTTATCTAAAGCTGTTCTCTGCCAATATCAGTCCACCCTGGTAAAGAAATCTTGGGATATGCAGCATATCTTAAGTGACTTAAAGAGCTCCAATCTCACTCCAACTACAAGGAACCATTCGACAAATACAAATTGTGATTTTAAAGGACCAAAAGTAGAAAACTGGACACTTCCCCTCTGCAAATGAGTCCTTAGCTGAAGCTTATAGTTCAAGAGAAGAATCAAGCATAGTGCAGTGAGATTTCATCAAATATTCATTTTTCTGCAAGTGAATTATTATAATTTATTATGCAGTTATCTTCATGGAGTCAAAATGTCATTCATCGAGGAATCCCACAGTAACCATTACTCACACTACACCTATCACATCTTTCCTTAAACTTATTCACCACTCTTCAAGCAAAGAACCTAGTCTACACACTCTTACAACTTCCTGAGGTGATCCTCTTGTTCTCTCCCCAACTCATGTATTAAAAAATTTCTTTTGCATCAATCTTACTGAATCCCTTTAGTAATGTATAAGTTTCTAATATGTCCCCCCTCTCCTCTGCCTAACAAACATTGGCCTAGTTAGCTCACAATTCTTTTGTCTTTAGGTGGGAGCTGAACTTTACTACTAATGTGAGATCCCAACCTGAGTATTGTAGGCCTGAAGTACCTTGAAAAAGGTCCACGTTCGGTTTTTAGAGCAAGATTTCCAGAGTAATATAATAGATTTGCAATCATTTGTTAAATAAATAAACAAAATGCATGGTAAAGAAATTACAAGCCTAGAGAGATGAATGAATATATATATATATATATATATATATATATATATTCAATCTCATCTCCCTTATACCCTCTTTTACCTTGCGGTGTCGAGGGTCCATTGATCATCGGACCTCACTCCGTTTACAGGATAAGGTGGTCAGCCTTATGCCTCGGTGTATCCTATGGCCTGTAGTGTTGAGTTCTCAAGGCCAGTTTGCCTGCTTTGCGGTATGAAAAACCCCAGAATAAACTGGGGAAAAAACCCTGCTGTCCATGCCCATGGCTGAGGAAGATCCTTCAGCTCCTCACGTCACCGACGGGAATCGAACCTAGGACACTCCTTCCCCAGGCATATGGTTGCGAAGCGCATAGCCACTAGGCTAATCGCGCGAGGGTGTGTGTGTGTGTGTGTGTGTGTGTGTGTGTGTGTGTGTGTGTGTGTGTGTGTGTGTGTGTGTGTATATATGTATATATATATATATATATATATATATATATATAAATAAAAAATTTCACATTTGACATCCGTAGATGCCGTATGGTCACTGCTGTACCTCACATGGTTTTGGCAATGATATCTTCTGCTAGAATAAGTGGTAGGGTCGCAGATTCCCTTTCCACACTAAGTTTGTAAGACGATCACAAACATCCATGCCCACAGCAAGATTCAAACCTGCAGCCTCTTGGCTGGAGAACGCACGCTAACCATCCAGCCAACCAGGTCGACATATATATTCATCTCTTCAGGCTTGTAATTTTATATTATATATAAGACAGCCTCCGTAGCTCAGTCAGTATAGATGAAGCCCTTTGGTCAGAAAGACATGGGTTCGATTCTGTCAGTGATGTCAGGAACTTTTATCTGGTCTCTTTTGACTGAAAGGTGAGTTAGCTGGTCTCATACAGAGGTAGGGGGTTTCATCCCCCAGAACAAGCAAACCGGCCTGTTAACACATGCATCTACAGACCATAGGACACATCGGGAGACATAAGGCTAACCACCTTATCCTCGATACAGTAGTGGTTAAATGCAGAAAATATTCTTGCCACCGCAAGGTAAAAGAGGAGGGAAGGAATAATAATAAGAAAATATATAAGACATTATTTAAACTTCAGGTAAAACCTGAAGTTTAAATAATGCACAATGCAGAAGAGGCAATTGTAGTTTGTAATTGTAGAAGGTATTCATATAAAGGGAGTTAAGAGCATATGAAGCAATTCATCACAGATGCATGGTTGGTGATTAATGAAAATGAACCTGTATTTCAAACTGTTCATCTTAATGAGATTTTATATAGGTATACACAAGAATTTTGATATTTAATAAATATATAGCATGGTATTATATCTGGACATCTCAGGGTCAGTTCAATTATATACAAACTATGCATATCAATGTCAGGATTTTTTTTTTAATTTTTTATGAAATAAAACATTTTGAAAGAAGAAAAGGTAATGTTTTTTTGTTTTTTTTTCAAATATCTAAAAGAAAAAAACAAGATAAAATTTAAACAAATATGAAATTTAAAATAAAATAAATATAATAATAATTACCATGTTGGCTTTCTTGTGGTTGTCTTCTTTCTTCCTTTTCATTGTATCTCCAGCAAACCTAACATATGAACAATTAAAGATCAGGGTTTTTCTGGTTTAACAATCTTCCATCAAAAGTCACAAGATACATTTGGATCTAAACAAAATGTCTTTATTGAGAAAAATTAATGACACATTGCCCACTACAGCCCTTTGGCTGTAGTGACTGTTTCGAGGGAACACTAAAGAAATCTTTTGGAGTGTATCCAAATGTATCTACTGGGATGGGATATGCTGTAAATATCCTTTATGCAATGATACTTTCAAAGAGGTGCTTTTAGAAAAACATATAGTAGACTAGTATTTGATACTGTGGCCAATGTAGTAATTAAGAAAAGAGAAGGAACTCACTGATATTAGTTTTGAATAACTAAGTTGTAATTATTAGGATTAAAGTGAGAAGAAAAGCTCTTCAATTAAAAGGAGGAGTGCAGATTCAAATGGCTGCTTCTCAAAACAGTGACCAGAAAGTATTTAAAGAAAAGGCGGAGAACAAAATTAAGCTACCTATGTGACAAAGAATGTTGCAAATAAAAGAAAAAATATCCAAATTCATTAATTATCTAAATTTTTTTCTGTACAGAATCCATGCAGACTTTCAGGGCAATCCAAATCTAGAAGCACTGTTTAAGGCAGGGTGAATCTGGAGTGTATAGATCTGTTCTTGAAAGATTTAAAGTAGTGTTTCCCATATTTTAGGAAATTTTATGCAACCATATTTATTCAGGTTAGGCTGATTTCTAAGAGCAACTGAGTATTCTGAAAGCAATCTTTCTCTTCTAAATTTGCTGTGATGGAGCATGGGCAGTTTCTTCTAATTGATTTGATGAGTTGTATCCAAAACATGGTCAGCAAGGCCAAATGACCATAGTCATCATTGCAGCATTTTTTTGTTTTTCTATGAGGATGATGGCTGAGCTTCCTGTCTGCTTGCAAGAACAGGGAACTCGAGGTAAATCAGGAACTAAGAGCCAGTTTCAAGTGAGGCTTGAAAACTGTGCAGAAATTGTATTTCCTTAATATTCTGGCTTTTTTTCTGATGTGCCTCAAGACAAATGGGATGGTGATAGCATTACTAAAATCCTTCTGAAGAGAAAATCCTGGATTGGGGATTGATTCTTTTTTTGATTCTGTAGGAACTGAAACTATTAAATAGAAAGGTGTGGTGTATATGATTGAGTTCTGCTCCAAGACAGACTTCACTGGTTAGTGTTTTTATTAAAACATATTGTTGAGAGGGGGTGATGGGAAAGTTTCTGGACATATCTGCCAGTGTGGGTGGATTGTCCATATACTAAAACAGAGAGGCTACATTAGGTAGGCATGTTACCAAGGTGTATAAGAAAGGCTAAACTATCATTAGTTCTCTTTTCCATCGTAAATTGAATTCTAGGATGTAGATCATAGTGGTGACAGAGGAAAGAGTCTAATGTGTCTGGGCCATGAGGTTAATTATTAATAATACAATCTATTTAACACAACTGAGTATAACAATTTCCTAAACTTTTCACAAGATTAGACAGTCATCAATATTAAGGTTTGGTAAATGAAATACTTCCCCAGGGGCTTCCTTCTTGGGAGTATATGGTTAGCGGTCACAGGGTCCCGAGCTGAGCCTGACATTGCTTCCACTTACTTGTGTCAGGTTCCTTCTACAGGGTGTTCGGGATAAATTTGACAGTTTCGTAAGGAAAAAGAAAATCTTCTTTGTATCTATTAAATTTAATGAATTGACAAAAAAACATTACAGGCAGAGTTAATTACAATACTATCAACAAGATTTACTCAAAATAACCACCATTAGCATCGATCACAGCTTCAATTCTGCTTCGGAACCTCGAACAAGCTGATGCTACAGTCTCCCTGGGAAGGGCCGCAAAAACTGTTTTAATTTTATCCATTAACTGGGCTTTTGTATTACTGGAAGTGCGATTGGTGTCTTTTTCAACTGCGCCCCATACAAAATAATCCATGGGGTTAAGGTCTGGGGAGTTTGGAGGCCAAACATTTGGACTGGTGAAGTCGTAGAAATTTTCAGACAACCATTTTTGACTTTTCCCAGAGGTGTGGCAAGGGGCCGAATCCTGCTGCCATACATACGGCCTACCATTGGCTACCCTTGTTATCCAGGGCTTGACTACAGTTAGCAACTCCACGAACAAAGCCCGAATTCCAATGCCAGGGTTCTTCAACACCTGTTCCTGCAGATTTGCGAGGAATTCTGCTGTACGAACGCAATCAGATCGTCTGCTAGGGATCTTTCTTCTTGCTACATCCTCGTAGTCACCATTGCAAGTCTCTAGTTCATGCCTGATTGTTTTTACTGTATTCAGGGAGCATTGGGCAGCAGTCGTAATATCCTTATTTTGATGGCGGGCACGAATCATCATGATACAAGTTATTCTCTTCCATGATTCAGGTGGGTTCCAGCTATCCATCCTTTCTGACATCTTGTATATGAATGAAGAAGGGTCCAAACTTTTAAATGAAGAGAAGTGTGTGTTAATACATGTAACTTACGGAAAAATATAATTAATTATAAATATGTCAAATTTATCCCGAACACCCTGTATATTCTTTCCTATATGGCAGTGGTGCTCAACCTTTTTTACTATGCGAGCTACTTTTCTATAAAAAGTTATTCGGCGACTACTCTCTTATATAAATCACGTTCCCTCCAACCCGATATCTGATTACGCACAAATAAACAACACACACACACACAAAAAAAAAAAAAAACTAAAAACTTTATTTGTGCATTTAAAAATTTATTTATCACTTTTAATTATTTTAATACAACAAATAATTGAGTCCGGAACAGACCACTTGGCCTATAAGCCTGGAAAGGAAGAAGAAGAATACAACAAAAAACAAACAAATAAATATATTGGAATAAAATATTTATTTCTCTATTTTGGAAAACCAAAGTTAGAAAAAACAACAGATTGATTAAATTATTTAAATTAAATTGATTAAAAATATGAAAAGTTATTGTGAAATTTGGCAGTGTTTGGACCTCGCAATATTTTCATAGTCAAGTTGATATGAAGAAGTGGCCAATCACAGACAATCATCCAAATGATCATTTGTAATTTGGTTTCTTAATTGATTTTTTATGATGGTCATATTTGAAAAAGCAGATTCTGACAAGTATGTCAATCCGCGTAATATTAGTTAATATTGGGAATTTTTCATGTGCATACTTCCAAATGACTACATTGTTTATTGATTTTAAATGTAAACTATTCTAAATGTTTATTATCTCAAGTTCTACTTCAGCTTGGTTTATATCAAACAGCCCACTAATTTTATTTGAAAATTCTGTGATGTTCAAGTTTTCTTGAAATGTGTTATTCATAAAAGATACAATCATTTCAGTTTTATTAAAATC
This sequence comes from Typopeltis vanoorti, assembly GCF_054136105.1. Taxonomy (NCBI): domain Eukaryota; kingdom Metazoa; phylum Arthropoda; class Arachnida; order Uropygi; family Thelyphonidae; genus Typopeltis; species Typopeltis vanoorti. The sequence continues at coordinate 122,597,246 of NC_143558.1, forward strand.
TTTAAATCTTGAATTTATTTCTTCCTCAACTAATTCTATTTCACGAATCAATTCTTTTAAATCATAGCGAAGCATTTCTTGATTTTGTTCAAAAAATTTTAATAAACATGGGAGGTGTCTAAATTCGTGGTCATTTATATTTTTCTTTAATAAAAGTAAGTATTGTTGGAAAGTTTTATTGAACTTAACATGGCAATTAAATTTTTATCTCTACCTTGTAACTCTACATTTAAATTGCTTAATTTCGTACAGAAATCTACTAAAAATTATAAGTGTAACAACCATCTTTTATCACTCAATTGTGGATAAATATCTCCTTTTTCATCAAGAAAATTTTTTATATCATTAATTAATACAAGAAATCTTTCTGAAAATTGACTTCTGCTGAGCCAGCGAACATTATTGTACAACAGAAATTCCCTATCATCATTTGCCTGTAATTTAAATAACCGCTGTTGCAGGGCTTTTCCTCGAACAGAATTTACAATTTTAAATGTAATATCCAAAACATCATTTGTGTTTAATCTTTTACTACACAGTACTTGTTGGTGAATAATACAGTGGTACGTTTAAAAAATCCTGATATTTGTCATCGTTTTTACATAATGAAATGAAGCCTGATTTATTACCCATCATTGCAGGAGCACCATCAGTAGTAATAGACACAAGTTTAAAAAGTGGAAGTTTGTGTTGTTTCACAAATTCATCAAATGCCAAAAAAATGTCTTCTCCCAATAATGGTATAATTTTCAAAAGTTCTTCTTCACTTGAATATCTTAAAATACTATGTGAATAAATACCATTAGCTAAGCAATATCAGTGAAGTTGTTTGATTCATCAAATTGTAATGAAAACGCAACACACTGGTGGATGTCTGACATTAACCTGACCTGGAAACTTTTCTCCAGCAATTGGAACTCTTCTTTGCGGCAATTTGAAACCTTGTCTGCAGCCTAGAAGTAGTCTCTCTCTAGCGACGTCTTGAACCGAGAAGCTCCTCTCTCAAGCAACGTGAATCCGGGCGGTCTCTCTGACGGCAACTCTGGAACCGGGACCCCTTCTGCTTGCTTCAGTCCCTTTTTATTAGGTCTCCTCTGAGACCTCGCATGAAGTTTGGCAACGCCCAAAGAATTGGTATGAGTCTTTCATCTTAAGTTTCAAGTTTGGCACACACCTTTTGTTCTCCTCTGCTTTCTTTGGATTGTAAGTTGCCAGCCATCGGAAAGTTGTTTGTACTCTGACTGACTTCGGAGATCTTTACATTTAGAGCCTGCAAGCCTTTCTCATACAAGTTTCAATAACAATCTTTCTAATGCCACCATGTACAGCTTCGGCGACAAAAACATTGCCTTTGTTTTTAACACTCTAACATATTCTTATTAAAGCAGTATATACAGTTAGCTTCAAAAGAGTTATTTACAAAAACATCTAATGCAAACTATACCGAGACAAAGTTTATTTTTTTACAATATTCACATGGGACTTAACCTAAGTAAAAAATCGATGTAATGTGCTTTGGAATATTTAATATTTAAGCTACAATCGAGTTTTTACACTTTGCTTATAATCGTATTCACTCGGCTCGCTGTTTGACTTCCACTGATCCAAATTAATTCATTTACCCAGACTTTTCGCTCTGCGATTGACGGGTTGAACACCCCTGCTATATGGTTTCACTTGGCTGACTCTTGCTTGCTTTGACCCCGAGAGTGTCTTTCCTTTTCCCAACTTCTACTCTAGCTGGTAGAGGGCAGCAGCTCTACTAGTACTTGCTGGAGCGCTGTGGTGGAGAAGGCAACGGGAAACCACTCCACTAATATCCCTAGAAAATTTTAGTAGCAATGAATAGAACTTATAAGGGGGCAACTACCAGCCTGGCAAACCAAGGTGGTGTCTCTTGGCACAGAGAGGAAAAGAACGTGCACATAGAAATGGATACAACATCAGGGAATAAGGATGCTTCAAGGGCTGATGTTCCTCTTGATCAAACTCTAAAAGTGACATAAAACAAGCTATAAACAAATTGAAAATGAAAGATTGTCAGAGAATCAAAATTGCAACATGGAATGTGAGAACAATGAACAGATGTGGAAAATCTCAAACAAGAAATGGACAAAGGAAAAAGTGATATCATAGGGCTCCGTGAAGTCAGATGGGAAGGAATAGGTGATTTTTATAGTAAGAGTAATTTACTCAGGTGGAGATAAAAAGGAAAAAGGAGTTGCACTTGTTTTTAATAAAAGAACAGCAAAGAGCATCATTAGCATAAACTGCCTGAATGACAGGATTATGGTGGTAAAATTGAAGGCTGAGCCGGTGGACGACAACAATGCAGGTATATATGCCAACAAGTCAAGTGACCATTCAGATGAGGAAATGTACGAACAATTACAATAACTAATTAAGGAAGAAAAAATAAAAGACTATATGATTATAACAGGAGATTGGAATGGAGTTGTAGGAGAAGAAGAGGATGGGAGTGTAGTAGGAAGATAATAGAATTGATTACATTATAGTAAAGCAAAGATGCAAGAATAGTGTAAAAAATGCATGCACGTATCCTGGAGCTGATATTTACTCTGACTACAACCTACTATTCATAAAAATAAATGTGAAACTAAAGAAAATAAAAGAAGCTACGAAAAGGAAAAATGGAACTTAGAGAAATTAAAAAATACCAAGGAATTTGGAAATAGATTGGAGAAAGAATTAGAGGAAACAAGTTTTGTCAAAACTGAAAATCCAGAAAAGAAATGGGAACAAGTTAAAGAGAAAAGCCAACTGCAGAAGAAGAAATTGGATATGTAAGAGCTAAAATAATAAAAAAAATCTTGGATAACTAATGAGATTATTTCTCTAATGGAAAAAAAGAAGAAAATGGAAAAATAAAGACACCCCAGAAGAGAAAATACAATATAGAACCCTGAATGACAAATTGAGAAGGGAAGCAAAAAAAAAAAAGAAGAGAAGATTGGCTTAAAAAACAATGCAAAGAAATGGAAAATTATGAGAGAGTGGGAAGGTATTATCTTTTATATGAAAAAGCAAGAAGCATGAATTGCAAGAGAAATGGAATTTGAGCTAGAGGCATAGAAAATAAGAATGGAGAAATCATAACTGAAGAGGATAAAATCCTAATGAGATGGAAGGAGTACATTGAAGATCTATATGACAAGGAAAATAGACCAAATGAGTTGCCATTAGAAGATATAAAGAAGGTAAATGAAGACGATCTAGGTCCAGAGATTTTTAAGACAAGTAGAAATGGCCATTAAAGAACTAAAATGTGAAAAGGCAGAAGGAATAGATGAAATGCCTGCAGAATTCCTGAAACAACTTCAGAAAAAAGGAACTGAAGAAATAACCAAAATAATAAATTTAATTTATAACAAAGGAGAACTACCAAAAGATTTTATGATCTTAACATTTATATTCTATACCAAAGAAAAGTAATGCAGTAAACTGCAAGGATTTTAGAACAATAAGCTCATTTCCCATACATCAAAAATACTTATGAGAATCTTAACACGAAGAATTTCATCTAATTCAAAGTGGAAGAATTTCTTGGAGAAGATCAGTTTGGTTTCAGGAAGGGTAGAGGAACAAGAGATGTGATCGGACTGTTAAGAATGGTTAGTGAAAGAAGTCTGGAAGTGAATAAGGAAGTTAATATCTGTTATATAGATTTTGAAAAAGCTTTTGGCTTAGTAAAATGGGATAAGATGGTGGAAGTAATGGAAAAACTTGGTATAGATTGGAAAGACAGAAGGCTAATTATTTCACTATATATGAGACAAACTGCCATGGTGAGAGACATATGAGTAAGACAAGGCTGTTCTCTGTCACCAATTTTGTTTAACATGTATTCCAAAGCAATGTTAAAAGAAGCACTGGAGAATTCGGAAGAAGGAATAAAGATTGGAGGTAGACAGATATTTGCAATAAGATACGCAGATGACAAGGCATCACTATCAAATACTGAAACAGGACTACAACATCTGTTGAACAGATTACTGGAATCCTGTATCAATTATGGAATGAAAATTACCATCAGAAAAACAAAGGTAATGAAAATAGCAAGGAAAGAGGCAAATATGGATATCAGCATAAATGGGGAAAAATTGAATCAAGTAAAGACATTTAAATATCTAGGAAGTGTCATTAGCAGTGATGGAAGATGTAAAAGTGACATAAAAGCAAAAATAGCAATGGGAAGAGATGCCTTTAATAGAAAATGGAATTTATTCAGAAGTCAAATGGATAGAAACCCAAAGAAAAGACTAATAAAATGTTATATGTGTGGAGTGTTGCTCTCTATGTAGATGAAATTTGGACATTAAAGAAAGAAGAAATTAAGATTTTGGAAAGCTTTGAGATATGGATTTGGAGAAGAATGGAAAAAATCAAATGGACAGATAAAATAACTAACGAAGAGGTCTTAAAAAGAGTAGAAGAAGAAAGAAGTCTGTTAAGGAGGATAAAAAGAAGCAAGGAAAACTGGATCGGATATATTCTGAGAGGGAATAGAATCATCAGAGATTCCATCGAAGGAAAAATAGACTGAAAAAGACCCAGAGGAAGAGTAAGGAAAACAATGCTAGATTACATACTGAATGGAGACAGGTACACAACCTTGAAAGAGAAGGCTCAGAACAGAAGATAGTGGAAGGAAAGTTTCTGCTACTAAAAGAACTGCTCAATTGCAGAATACTCAAGAAGAAATGAAATACTTCCTTTGAATATGATCAAACCTTTGAATATAAATGATACCTTGGATATATATATGAAAGGTTATGTATGTAGATCTGTGCAATAGTTTGATACTACGGTTTGCATTTTCAATTCTATGCTATTCTTGGGTTGTATCCAGGAGAGCATAACAGACTGTGAATTTGGTTAATTGGTTTGAAGGTGTAAATACGTTGGTATTTTATTATTATTATACCGGCACCTCCATGGAATCCGAAGACTCATCGCACGGGACCCAATCTATCATACCTCTCTTGAACCCATTAACAGAAAAAGCACTCACAAATGACTCTAGCAACCAATTCCGCTCATTCATTGCTCTCCAAGCAAAAAATCTAGTCCTCATGCCAGTACTGACCACACCTTTATTCAACTTCCAGGAATGACTCCATGTTCTGCTGCCTATAGCCAAATGCTGACACATTTCCCCTGCATCTATCCTATAAAATCCTATAAGCAATTTAAATGTTTCTCTATCCTCTCTTTTTCTCTTATCAACCAACATCTAAAATCTACACACCTTCAATCTATCCTCATAGGGCACATTCCATAGGCCACTCAACATCTTGGTCACTCACCTCTGAATCCTCTCCACTGCTTCCACATCCCCAAGAAACCCAGTTTACACATTTGGTCCAGCTAGTTTCCAATTTTTTATCCCATCTAAAAAGTAGGAGTTGTCAAATTGTACAAAATAGTCATTGACAGCCTTGATGACATCCTCGTTCGAAGAAACTTTTTTCCCACCAAGTCAAATTTTTAAGTTTGGGAATAAGAAGTCACATGGAACCAATTTGAACCTCAATTCATCCAATTTTGCCATTGCGACAGCTGATGTGTGAGATGGTGCATTCTCTTGATCAAAGAGCACTTTTTTGTGTGCCGATCTTGGCCGTTTTATCTTCAGTTTTTCTTTTAACTTTATTTTATCCATATTGACGTCACCATCGATATAGATAACATCATCATCCTCTATACTTCGTATCCAACATATATTTCAACGTAATATCAGTGGTATTAATTTTAATATGCACTTCGCATCCATGGTAATCTTGATGACTTTGACCAGTTAGGCGGTTAAACGGTCCAACAATGATGCAAATAGACTCCCATTATTGTCTTACCCTTTTCCAAATAGCCTATCATGATAATGCCTTGGGAATCTCAAAAAACAGTGTCCATCACCTTCCCAGCTGACAAAATGGTCTTTGCTTTTTTCTGTGATCTTTCACTGAGCACTGTCCACTGTTTTGACTGCTGCTTGGACTCACGTGTGTAGTGGTGGATCCAAGTTTCATTTACAGTCAAGAATTGATGCAAAAAAAAACAGCAAATTGTTAAACACCACCAAACACTTATTGAAATGTCTTTTCGCATGCATTTTTGATCGACAGTCAACAATCGCGCACACAGCTATTTCATGTGCAATTTTTCATGCAGGATGTTATACACCCGTTCAGTTGATATGACTACAATCTCAGCAATCTCATGCACTTTCACTCGGTGATCTTCCAAAATGATACCTAGGATTTTGTCAATCATTTCCTTCATAGTGACCTCATTTGGGCGTAAGGAGTGCGCCTCATCTTCAATGGATTTTGGACTACATTTAAACTCATTTATCCAAAAATAAATCAGATGCAGTTCATGGGGACTCGGGACCAAACTTGGCTTTGATCTGCACAGCCATTCACATCATTGCACAAAACTCGTTTTTCTCCATTTTAAAATGATCATGTGCACACGATCATTTTAAATGTTTGCCAAATGTTCTCTACACATCACATGTGGCTAAAATTTGCCAGGGGTCATGAAAAAGATGATACATGCTGAACACTGGTATGAATGAACGAATTGTGTCCCGTCTATTTGGAAATTTAAGAAACTTTTCAAACAATCCTCATATAGTATCATATTTTTATCTACCATTCTCGAATTCTCTTTTTTTACCAATTTTTTAATGCTTTTACAACCACGCCTGATATGCTAATTGGTCTATAATTTGCTACTGTAGTCTTAGAATCTTCCTTATGCAAAGGAATCATTTTGCCTTCTTTCCACTCCCTTGGAACTCTACCAGAGCTGAGACTTAAATAAATAGCTTAATCAAAGGCATTGTCAGTTCTCTTACACATTCTCACAAAACCCTAGCTGATATCCCATCTAATCCCACAAATGTATTTGCATTGAGATTTTGCAATATAGTAAGGACCTCCACAATTCATCCATCTCTGTTCCCACATTAGTGTCTGTCACATAGGTTAAAGCAGTAACCTCGCTAGGAAGATATATGCTTGCAAAGTGGTCACTCAGTAACTCAACTATTTTAACCCCTTCCATCTCCTCGTGACCATCATCATTCATTAAGGTTAATCTTCCATAGTCATTCTTCCTCTTACTTGCCACATAACAAAAGAACTCTTTGGGATTTCCTTTGGTCTGCTTGGCTAAGTTCTTCTGATAATCTGATTTGGCCTTCCTTGACATACTGATCACCTTTCTATATATATATATATATATATATATATATATATATATATATATATATATATATATATATATACATACACCCTTAATAATAATAAATATATAATATATAAAATAATATATATAATAATAAATATATATACCCTTCAGAGCAGTTTTTTTTATTCTGCAGCTCATGCTTAATGATATTACTCATCCAGCTAACTCCTACCCTATTAACCCTTCTTACCTAAGGTATACAATTTAATACTACTTCCTCTAGATGACCTTAACTATATCCCATGCACTACTAACATTCTTACTCTGTAGTGTTTTATGCCATGGTACAGATTTTTGCTTTTTCCTAAGCATGTTGTAATCACCTGCTTATAGTTCCACAAATACCCTTTCTTGATAGAATGTTCCTTATTTTACAATCTCCCAAGTCAAGACTGCATTGTAAAAAAGCTCTCTCTCTCCAGACATCTAACACCGCATGGTCACTTTCACCAATTGGAGGCAAAGTCGTCAACTTGGTTATTGATAGATCTTCTGATCCTATGACCAGGTCCGATACTCCCAAAGTAATTATCTCTTAGTAGGTGCATTAAATTCTATTTCCTTTTTGCCATGTGATCTTTCTTCCTTCCAGTCTATATCTCCATAGTTGAAGTCCCCCATAAATAATCACTCGACCTGTACTCATTGTACTAATTTGACAATGCAAACTATATATTTTGTCTTACTGGTCTTAATCATGCACCAGATTGCTTCAAATGAACAGCCACCCTCCCCCATCCTATCTTCTCTGAGAATACTAAACCCTTCACACTGAATTCCTGTAACTACATCATTTGCTGTTAGCGAAGTCTCACTAATGCTTATAAATTTTGGCAAGGTTGCACTAATTAATGCGAAAACTCGTCCCTCTTGTTCCTGATACTTCTGGCATTAGTATATAAAAACGGTAACACCCCCCACACACACCTTTACTTTTTGAATTGACTAACCTATTCTATATTGTTGCTTGAGAGACGATTCCTCACTTGGTCATTTTCACACTCACTCACTTCATGGTTGCATTCACACAAACTCACTTGCTTCCATCCTAATTGCTTAAGTTTTCCTGAATTTGCACGTCGGCATGCTCGGTGAATGAAGCTCTCTCCAGACATCTAACACCAAAACCATTCGGATGTAGTCCATCCACATTGTACAAATCCTTCTTTCCGTCAAACAGAGACCACAGATCCACAAATTCTACATCATTTCTTTTGCACAGTCTACATATAGACTCATTGGCTATCAATGTCCTCCTCCTCAGTTTGCCTCTATCATAGCAAGGTAGGAGACTTACAGTCTTCACCTTCTCACTCTTCAGTTTTGCCTCAACTAACAACTCCTTTATATCCTTCCTCATAGAATACTTTTTGCCTCTCAAATCATTGGTACCAACCAAGACAATAATTTCCTTCAACTTACCTTTTTTGCATCCGGATGGCGTGGCTAATATTGTGAATTTTTGCACCCGGAAAACACTAATTTGTCATTCATTAAGTACTCCCCTGATTATTGTGTCTCCATACATACTCTGTATATTTTATCATACTTTTTGCTACTTGTTCAGAGATACCTTTGATGTAAGGTAGAGGAGTGCTGTGCAGTTCCACTTCTCCTGGATGATGGCTTATTATTATTATTACTACGTGACACCTCCAGGGAGTCCAAGGACCCATCGTGGGAGGGCACACTACATCTCATCCTCTCCACTACTACTTAATTCTTCAACTACGACACTACTATCATTAACACCATCTATCGCCCATCACCAACAACAGTATTCTTTGTCTGTAAACTGCGTGTGCTCTGAAGGCCGATTTGTCTGTATGCAAGACGAACCTGAGTTTCCGGGAGAAAAAAATCTAGTGTCCATTATCACTAAGGATTTTACGATACTGCATTTCTGAGATGAGTGGTGTGCTGATGAAATGTAATTAAAGCATCTTGTAAAGGTCAATTTTCAGTAGACAGAAGAAGAAAGTGATCCAACTGGATTCTGCAGGATATGAATATCAAGAAAGGAAATTCCTCTTGATTCTTTTTCAAATGCAAATTTAATGAGAATTAAGATAAGTGGATTGTTGATTTTTTTTCTAAAAATGAATGGAATTCTGGTGGCTCTGTGTGATTCCATAATGCAAATATGTCAGCAAAGGTTCTTTCTTCTGGAAAGTTTGCTAGGTTAGGTGATAGTGGATAGTAAGTAATTCTTCTATTTTCTTCTAAATCTGTTAAAACATGTGCATCAGCTATTCAGCACAAATTTTTCTTTACTTCATTCATTCCTTCTACTACTGTATTCTGTGGACGATGAATGCTCCCTCTTTTTCTATAAGTTATATGCGAAATAAAGTTATATTTCCTTCTATGTTATATGTGAAGCATTTAACATAGAAGGAAAAGTTTTAATTAGACATTAAATATGTTACATTAGAACAGTAAAGACCTCATCTGCTTTTGGAGAATATATATGACAAGTTGATTTTAAATGATTGTGAATGTTGAAAGAGAAAGTAGGAAAAAAGGAACAGTTCAAGTGACCTTTTGAAAAAACTGTTGATTAAAAACTGCAAGTGTTATTTCTCTCACTTAAGAAGAAAAACAGGAGTATTCGAAATTGATGACTTAATTTCCTAAGTCTGAACTTTCTCTTACTGTAACTAAGAAATCTACAGTTATCTTCTAGAATTTTATAAAAGAAGAATACTATATAGGTATGAGAACTTGCATATTTTACTGATTCAGATATTATTATTATTTTCTGGACCTACATGGAGTCACAAGACTCATCGCAGGTCAACACTAGCGAACAGAAAAAAATCATCCACAGTCTGCACATTCATCCTCTCAGGCAATACATTCCATGATCCACCAGTCTCCTTGCAAAAAACTTACTTCTTACCATTTTACTCACCACCTCCTTTTGCAACTTCCAGGGTGGCCTCTTATCTTTGTTCCTTTCCCTCATTCTACTGAATGAAAAATCTCCTCAGTGTTAATACACTAATAACCCTTCAACAGCTTAAATGTCTTGATCATACCCTCCCCCACCACCTTCTATCCACCAAACTCTGCAGTCTGCATGACCTCAGCCTAGCCTCATAATCAATGCTTTAAAGTCCTGACATCGTTTTTGTCATGCATCTCTTCACTCTCACCAAGGTTACTTCAACCCCTTAACCCGGTGTTAGATCTGAAATAGGCGACTTCAAACTTTACTTGACATCACCATTCCAGAATCTAACAATTAACAAAAAAGATACATGCATACTTATCCTTTAACACAGAATAAATATGTTTTTTGTTTGAAGCAACATCATGTATGATAAACTGTGAATTTTGTGAATTTTAATTTATATCTAAATGTCTATGTAAGTCAGAAAAAGGGGCAAAATAAGAGAGAAATTATTAATGAAATATTGTATATGAAAAAATGCGTGTTATTCAGCAACATAGGGCAAAGGTCGCCCTAATACTGTAAAAGCAGGGTAAGCACCCGCAGGCATCGCATCCAAGAAGGCATCATGACGCATGCGTTCCCGGAAACAAGAAGTCCTGTATGTTGATCGGTGAAGTCACCCAGACGGAGACCAATGGGTGAAACGATAAGAAAATTCAAACTCAGAAAGGTGGCGCTCTAGGAGAGCAAATAAAACCTGCAACATGGAAGTAAATCACCCCGTTTTTTTCTTGTTCCTGAACTTCTCTCCGTGTGCTCCAAGAGTTCTTCGCAGCTCAGCTCTCATTTTTGAGGGCTGACTTACGATAGGATCCGGCATGTCACCGCAGTAGATTTCAGCAAGATTAACCACAGGCCGTGATGAGAAGATCACTGACGTAAAACCTAAGCAGAAGGATAGCGCCCAGCCCAGGCGAGCACATGTAACCCACGTGGCGATAAGATCGAGACGACCAGAATCGAAACAAAGAATGAGGGACGGCAGGAAACCGAAAAAGGAACAGATAAGTACTCTCACTTGTTCTAGCCCCTTTTGAAAACTGACTAACAGTGTTGAAAGAATGCAACCTAAAATTTGTAATGAAAGAAAGAGTGAAGATCTATGTAAATGACTGTTTTTTTTTTAAGCGAACTTTAAGGACTTTCAGCTAGATAGAGATTCTGTCGTGTTTATCCCGAGAGAGGTTATAAATGTGCTAAAGTACCTTAATGTCCAAATGAGCTGTAATTATAAATGTATTATATATTGAGTTAATGAATTTGCTAATGTTTTGAAGTAAAGTGCATAATTGTTTTAAGAGTGAGAGAGTGAATGAATGATAGAAATTTAACATTAGATTTGATGACCAATTTAACCTGTATGGCATTATTTATTGAACTTAATAAATGTTTTGATTCCTTACTTATGTGTGTTTCTGATCATGATGACTGACCCTTCATAAAACATCGAACCTGAGAATGTGCGCGCGTGTGTGTGTGTGTGTGTGTGTGCGCGCGCGCGCGCGCGGGAATACCCCAATTGAAAGAAAGGACACGACTGCAAACAAGAATAAAATTAAGCCAGAGAGCCCAAGTTTCTAGGAATTTACATTGTTAGTGGCACCTGATATTCTATGATTACCCTAAAGGCTGAGTCTATCTCTAACCTTAAGGCCCAGGCTGGCACAGTTAAAAATAAATTTGCCTGAGTGACCAGGATAACTCATAGAATTCAGGGAACAGGTAAATTTCTGGCAGCCCTTAAAATTTAAGCCATGTAAGATAAAGCATAAAAGAAGCAAGACATAAGGCTAAGATAAAATTAATGAGGATCGCATAACAATCGCGCAACCTACTTAACAAAGAGGTACATGCGATAGGACTTGATATAGCGACTATAATAAGAAAGGATAAAGTTAAATAAATTGTCCCGATATATCAATACAAAAGAGATATGGGAGGTCACAAACCGGGGACCAGATATGAGCACAGAAATCCAGATGTGTTTAATCAAAGCTTTATACTTTATCCTAGATACAAGCATATCAACCTTAGAACACATGCCATTTACAGACAAAAAATACTGTTGTTGGTGGTGGGCAGTAGATGGCATTGACATTGGTATGTTGTGTGTAAGTGGAGAATTAAGTAGTGAGGGAGACAGAGAGATGTGTGTAGAGGAGTAGAGTGTAGTTCCCTCCTGCAATGAGTCCTTGGAGTTGTCACACAATAATAACATCCACATCGGACACTTGCATAGAGTAATAAGAATTATCAAGAGAGGTCTACACTCTTATGCAAAAATATCAATAAAATGTACCTTACACCTATTCACCATTTCTGCACTCACCACACTTTCAGTCATTACATTCCACTCACCAAAGAGTCTCCATGAAAAGGACATGCTTCTCAGCCCCCCCCCCCCCGGTCACCTTCCCTATACAGTTTCCAAGAATGGCCTCATTCCATCCCAGTCTACCCTCAATCATATCCCCTTTCCTTTTTCAGTTAGCAAGCTCTGCAAGTGGCATTCCCTTAATCTATCTTCATATCCCACAAATAGACCAGAAACTGAGTTAGTGAACCGTCTATGGATCTTCTCTAATATATCCTCATCCCTTTCAAAACCAAGCTCTGCATGAACAGCAGTCCATATACAAAGGAACCATAACCTCATTGTCATAATCCTTTGTGATCTTACAATTTTAGCAATGTGACCCTTAAACTTCAAGTCTGCTAACCATCACTCCCTGACCTCTTATTTTTTTTCTACTGCATTCAAAATTTCTCTAAAAATAGTATACTCTGCATCCTAACCTTACTTGCCAAATTTCAAGCCTTCCACTTTGTAACATTAAACTGACAGCTCCCCTCCCACAATCTACTGAGATCTACCTGTAAAGCCACATCTGCTCTACTCCTCATAATGCTTTTGAACTTTGAATCATTCAGCAAACAAATGCATATCGCCAGTAAAGCCTGTCCCAATATCATTAAAATACAAATTAAACAAGAATATATAATTTCCAAGACAGACCACTACAATATTCTGTTACTTTCCGCTTTTTGATGCCACTTCCCATAGAAATCCACTGATACCTATCAGACAGCCAATTACATATCCATCTCATTAGCTTCATATCCGATCCCATCCATTTCAATTTTATTACCTGCTTGTCATGTGGTAATCTATCAAAAGCCTTTGAAAAATTAAAGTATTTCGCTGTATAAGGGTGATCTGAAAAGTTCTTAGTCTCAACCATAGATAGCAACACTATCAGCAAGATTTTTTTTTTTCTAAGTTGGTACATCTGTCATAAGTATCCACATGAAATTGCAAGTCATATTCTATCAAGTCATTTGTTTTATACAGCTGTCTGAAGCAAAAGTGTTGTCTGTATCCCTTGAAATGGATAAAATTAAGTATCGTGCGGTAATAAAATTCTTTCTGAAAGAAGGTTTAAAACCAAAAGAAATTCATTCGAAGTTCATAAAAGTTTATGGGCACTCTTCTCCTTCATTTTCGACAATTAAGAAATGGGCTGCCGAGTTTAAGCTTGGTTGTACCAGCCTTGAAGATGATCCATGTGAAGGACATCCAAAAAAGTGTAACAGTACCAGAAATCATTGATGAAGAGCATGATATGGTATTGGATGACCGGCAAATCAAAGTGCATGAAATTGCTTAGACTATAGACATTTCAAAAGAACATGTAGGATACATTTTGCATGAAGAATTGCACATGAAAAAATTTTGCGCAAGATAGGTGCCACATTTGCTCACAGCAGATCAAAAATGAACTCGCATGAAAATCTCTGAACAGTGCATGGAGCATTTTAACAAGAATAAAACTGATTTTGTGCACTGATTTATTACTATGGATGAGACTTGGATTCACCATTACACACCAGAATCAAAACAGTGGACAGAAGTTGGTTGTCAGCACCAAAGAAGACAAAGTTGGTTCCATCAACAGGAAAGGGAAAATTAAGGGATCTGCAATATGAATTGTTTGAATATTCACCCTATTGGTGTTTTGGGATGATAAAGGGATTTTGTTTATTAATTATCTTGAAAAGGATAAAACAATAAATCAAAAATGAACTCGCATGAAAATCTCTGAACAGTGCATGGAGCATTTTAACAAGAATAAAACTGATTTTGTGCACTGATTTATTACTATGGATGAGACTTGGATTCACCATTACACACCAGAATCAAAACAGTGGACAGAAGCTGGTTGTCAGCACCAAAGAAGACAAAGTTGGTTCCATCAACAGGAAAGGGAAAATTAAGGGATCTGCAATATGAATTGTTTGAATATTCACCCTATTGGTGTTTTGGGATGATAAAGGGATTTTGTTTATTAATTATCTTGAAAAGGATAAAACAATAACCGGGGAATATTATTTCAATCTTTTAACAAGAGTAGACGAAAAAATTCGTGAGAAAAGACCCAGTTTGAGAAGAAAAATATCATCTTTCATCAGGACAATGCACCTGCCCACAAAAGTGTTTTGGCAATGGGAAAATTAAGGGATCTGCAATATGAATTGATTGAACATTCACCCTATTCCCCAGATTTGGCTCCCTCTGACTTCTATCTCTTCCCAAAACTAAAACTCCTCCTCGCTGGTCAGAGTTTTTCTTTGAATCAAGAGGTGATTGCAGCTGTAGAGGGATGTTTTGCTGATTACTGAGAACCACTACAGGGACAGGATAATGGTGCTAGAATAAATGTATTAGCCTTAAGGGAGATTATGTTGAAAAATAAAAAGAATTTCGAAATTATAAATTCGTTTTTTTCATAAAGTTACTTAAATATAAAGAGCTAATAAGCTTCATTTCGGCAATATAAACATTATTTAAATTAAGGGGATAATAAATCCCACATTGTTTTAAAACCGAATAAGAAACTCAAAGATTGGAATCAGAGAGTTTCTTGCCGAATATAGTATAGTAAACTATAAAGTATCGACGACACTAGCGTGAGCTAAATGCAAGTGACCCTAGCACGTAGTGCAATACCGGAGAAGTCGTAGCAAAGTCGGTAAAGTTTTTGCCGAAATGAAGCTTATTAGCTCTTTATATTTAAGTAACTTAATGGTTGCACCTGTTTGGAAACTCGTATAGCAGATTATATAAGTTCTTTTCGCTATACACTTTGGTATTAGGTCTAGCTACTCACTGATGAAGCCTCAAAAAAGGCTGAAACCGGTCTGGGTAGTGACCTCCCTACCATAATGTAATAACAGCATACATTTCCTAGGAAATGTGTTTTTACATTATGGAAAATACTTAAGAATAGCGATCAAAACTTTACCGACTTTGCTACGAGTTCTCCGGTATTGCACTACGTGCTAGGGTCACTTGCATTTAGCTCATGCTAGTGTCGCCGATACTTTATAGTTTACTATACTATATTCGGCAAGAAACTCTCTGATTCCAATCTTTGAGTTTCTTATTCGGTTTTAAAACAATGTGGGTTTTTTTCATTGTTAGGCTGAGAACATTTTAAACCACCCTCGCATATGCGTCCCCGGTTATTCAATGAATTCTTCATCTTATTGTAGTACATAAGCAAATTGATAAAACATTATCAATTTGCTTATGTACTATATAAGCAAATTCTCCCCCCCCCCCCAAAAGAAGCACATGCTGACCATCATAGTGAATACTGCTTTTATCTACCAAATTCTGAATCCTAATCCTTACCAACCTCTCTAACATCTTAACAACAAACTCCAGAACACAGATTGGCCTATAATTTATAGCCTTCGTCTGGTCTCTCTTTGAGACCTGTCTTATTGCGACATTTGTGTTAAACAGCTGTGCCATTAATTCCCTAGAGTATTCCCTCCAAACATGTCGTGATGTTAATAAGACAGTAAGACTGTCTTGTTAACATCAAACTTACTTTATTCCTTATATACCTCCTGCTCACTGACCATCAGTCACTCCACCTTCAGAATATGAAGGTGGAGTGACTATATATCTTGATAAATATATCTTGATAAACTACTCACTGAATACTTCGCCTATTATCCTCTGCATCAGTTACCAATCTACTAATGTCATTAACTAACATCATCCTACCATAGTCATTTTTCCATCTACTTGCCACACATTAAAAGAACTCACCAGGATTTTTCTTAGCATGATTTGCTAGTTTTTGCCCACACTGTACTTTTGCAGTCTTTACCAACCAAGTCACCTTCCTGGCCTACTCTTCATGCAACTGATCATTATCAATATTTATTCATCTTGTGTTGCCTCCACAGTGTGTCTTCTTCTAGAGTTCATGCTTAATTCTTTCATTCATTCATTTTATCCCTAACTTTATTTAGCTTTTTTCACCTTTGGAATACACTAAATATTCCACTGTTAAATAGCTGTTGATCAATGCTCAAGCATCTGCTGCTTTTCCAACCCCTCTTTCTATGCTTGTCTCCTAAGCTTTTCATAATCACCAGATGTGTAGTTCCACATACATCCCTCCTTCACAGATGCTCTCATATGACTGGCTATAACCCTGCTGATCACTTCATGGTCAGTCCTGTCAACTGGAGAGAGAGGGAGATATTAGACACTCCCATTCACATCCTATGATAATTTGATCAGAGCTAAGGCTCTCAATCCTTGTGGGCCCTTCATTACATATTGCCACAGATAGTTGCCCTTTAAAAACTCAAAAATTCATTCTCATTATTCTCTAATGCTATCTCTTCATTCCAATCAATATTGCCATAATTAAAATCACCCTTCTCCTGCTCACTAAGCCAAGTTGCCTATACGGTTACCTCCACCCTCAACATTTCCTGGCCAAAACAAAACCCGAACTAAACATCTCAACCTATCAACATCCACCTCACATAATACTGCTTTGCACCCACCACCACTATTTTCCCCTTGTATCAACTTTGTGTGGGCATAATTCCCCTGCAAGAATCAGTTGCATCCTCTCTTCCCTTTTGCTTTTCCTACCTCCACATCATACCCTTCCATTTCTATTCCTGTCAGGATATCATTTTCATCCAACTGTGTTTCACTTATTTGAACTTACTTCTGAGTGAATAAACTCATTCAATGCATCAATTTCATCACCTTCATTTTTGATACTCTGGGTCAGGGTTCCAAAAAATACAACTGAAATTTACCAGAAAGAAAAAAAGTTTACTCACCTAAGGTATTGGTCTATTTTATATAAATATTGTTTTAGGCGATGTGAAAAAGAAAAAAGTTATTTTAGCAAAGCAAAGTAATACATTCTTAAATTCTCACAATACATTATATATAATTATACTGAAGTATGCTTTCATTTAAGGTGGGTTTAAAATGAACGTTACAACACAGCTTATCACAACTCAATTTGTGTTTTCTTTTGTTTGTTGTTCATGAGGAAGGGTGGATTTATATAAATTATCCATGAATGCTAATTTAACAGGGAAGATGATAAAATTCACAAAAACAAGAAAGTACTGGCACTCAATGTAAAGCCAGACTTATTTTTCACAACGTACTCAAGTCAGATGATATGGTCTTAGACTTGATTTTGCAAGATAACTGTATTTTTTTTTAAATAACAGTATTAAAAAGAATCTACATTGTGTAAAATTTACACGTATTTAATTACTAAGGATAATACTATATTACAGTTGTGTACCTGCTTAATTACATTGTGCCAATTTTAATATTTGTATTTATAATTACTGGTTAATTTTGTTGATGGAAATGTAAGAAAAGTACAATTTGTATTTTTTTAAAAATGAATTGTCTATTATTAGATTGTCTGTGTGTTGATTATAGTGGTGTCATGTATTTGAAGGATTAAGTGAGGAAGAGAGTGAGTTGAAGTGGACTAGTGTTTGCTCCCACAATGAGTCCTTCGACTCCTTGGAAGCAGTGGCGTATTTAGGTATTTCCTTCCCCTAGGCCCGCAGAAAGTGCCTCCCCTCACGACCCAACCTCCAGTGACTGAAACTGCATAGAATCCCACTTACTTCACATTGCATAACTTTCTTCTGGGTAGTGTCATTTTCAATTTTGGACAAAGTAGAAATTATTTCCTTCCATCCCTCACGCAGACTCTGACAGGCATCATCACGAGCTGAGGTAATGAGTAGGCAAAGGATGTTTGATTACTTTTGCAGAAGTTTCCAGGTGCTTTCTTAAAACACTCCACCGATGTATTGAAGATGTGAAAAATACGTACAGTTTCTGAAGGACATCAAAAAATGTGGAAGAGTACCAACAGGATTCAGTAGCGCAAGTACCAATTAGAGACAGAGAATGTCCAGCGTATGGTGTGAATTCTGACAATGGATTTATTTCAAGAATTCTTGCTTGAAGGCCTGTGTACTTGCCTGACATGTTACTAGCATTATCATATGCTTGCCCTCTGCAATTTGCTACATCAATTCCAAGCTCATTTAGTGAAGTCAAAACTGCCTCTTGTAACGCTTCAGATTTGTGACTTACGTTAGGAATGAAACACAAGAAACACTCCACAGGAGTTCCATGTTCTTTCACATATCGTACAATGAAGGACAGCTGATCAACAAGAGACAGGTCTGGTGTTGAGTCAACACTTATGGAATAGTACTTAGCTATTTTAAGTTCTTCCACAATTAATTGGATTACTTTCTCGCCCATTATTTTAATAAATTCCTCATACATGGCAAAGGAAATAAAGGAAACAAAACTTTTCCTTTTTTCCCGCTTTTGGCAATGTGCTCAACAAGAAAGGGATCAAATTCACTAATCCTTATTGCCTTTGTGTCAAGTTACCCACAACAATACAGTAGCTTTCCGTGCAATTGTCTCAGTCAGTATAGTTATGCAGAATCTGATTACATGCCAATATGCTTGCAGACTAAACTTACAATGAGGAAAAGAAAAATATTTCTCTACTTATGAGTAGATGCAGCATATAAAGAACATGTTATAATTACAAAAATGAGAGCCTGGAAATTTCCACCGCCCCTCAAAATTTCCGCTCTAGGCCAATGCTTGGAAGTGTCGTGTAATAATAATAATTACATATGTCATGTGTAGTGTATATACATTTAAGTCTATCATTGAACTAAATGAATGCACTGATTTGATTAAAAATGTATTTATTGGAAATGATAAAATGCTATTTAATTTAACTGCATATATGATATGAAAAACTTACATATTTTCTGTTTTACTAAATCACTTAAGGAATTGACAACGTAGATATGAATATAAATTAAATTACACTTTAATAAATATTTCGGCAATGTCACATTGCCATCTTCAAAAGGAACTTACAAAAAAGGCATGCACGTAGGCACTACAACACAGTAACTGAGAATGAAGTGATGAAGCTTTTGTTCTCCTAAAAGTCCTGATGGTGCCCCCTAGCAGGCTAAGTAGGTGTTCTTGGCTGTTAGGCTGAAGGTCTGCTGATGTAAGCCTCCCAAATTTGGGGCAGTCTCATACAACCAAATTTGTTGAGGTTTGGAGAGTTTCTTAGGGCTGAGGCTGATTCCACAAACGGTCTTTTGAATTTGTATTTGCTACGGTGTATTACTGTAGCTTTCTTCCACCATATTCTGTGGGTGTATCCAGAGCATGGTCTGCAAGACCAGAATGGCTGTACTTGAAAAGAAGTTACCAACAGACTAAGGCCATTTAACTCTATACCCCCCCCCCATATTTATGGACTCCCAAAAATACATAAAGAAAATGTGCCATGACATCCCATAGTGGATGGCATTGATTTCCCCACATACAAATTAGCTACACATTTGGCCAAAGCACTCACACACTATACTGGCAACACACCATCACACATAAAAAACTCAGCCCACTTCAAAGCCAGCATAGAAAACCTTACACTCCAACATACTGACATAATGGTCAGCTTTGATGTCTCCTCCTTATTCACAAATGTCCCGCTCAAGGAAACTTTAGAGCTAATCCAAGCTAAATTTTCTCCCGATATCTCAGCCCTATTTCAGTTCACAATGAACTCAAGCTATTTCGTTTGGCAGGGAAAATTCTACAAACAAATAGAGAGGACAGCCATGGGTTCACCTCTCTCCCCACCCTTGGCCAATTTATTTATGGAGACCTTTGAAGAAAAAGCCTTAGCCTCTGCCCCACAAAAACCAACCACATGGCTTCGCTACGTTGATTATGTGTTTGCTATTTGGCCACTTGGCTCTGATACACTCCCTCTCCTTCTTAACACACTCAAACAACCAGCACCCCAGAATAAAGTTCACCCTGGAAAAAGAGGAAAACAACAGCCTCCCTTTCCTAGACACACTAGTCACCCACCAGTTTGATGGAACCTTGGTTTTCTCAGTTTATAAAAAACCAACCCATACAGGCAGGTACATTCACCAACAATTCCCCCCCCACACACACACACACAACAATGTGCAGTAGTGAAAACACTATACAACAGGGCTAAACTAATCTGTTTTAATGACATGGCCCTAAACACTGAACTAAATCACATCCTCAACACTCTCTCAGCCGATGATGGCTACCCCCCCCCCCCCAAAAAAATCCAAAAAATATTGAAACCTACAAACCCCCTCCACAACAAGGATTACTCTAAATCCACCACCATTCCCTACAACCCTTATCCGTTCCACTAAAGACCAACCACTTCACCTAGACCTACCTGGTGTATATCAGGCCTCTTGCAGATGTAAACTGTCTTATTTTGGCCAAACAGGCAGGACAGCGAATATCAGAATTTCGGAACACAAGGACTACATTCGTTTTCACAAATACAGCCATTCTGGTCTTGCAGACCATGCTCTGAATACACTCCACAGAATACGGGGTTACAGTAATACACCGTAGCAAATACAAATTCGAAAGACTATTTATGGAATCAGCCACGGCCCTAAGAAACTCCCCAAACCTCAACAAATTTGGTTGTATGAGACTGCCCCAAATTTGGGAGGCTTACATCAGCAGACCTTCAGCCCAACAGTCAAGAACACCTACTTAGCCTGCTAGGGGGAACCCTCAGGACTTTTAGGAGAACAATAGCTTCATCACTTCATTCTCAGTTACTGTGTTGTAGTGCCTATGTGCACATGCCTTTTTTGCAAGTTCCTTTTGAAGATGGCAACGTGACGTTGTCAAAATATCGGAAATATTTATTAAAGTGTAATTTAATTTATATTCATATGTACGTTGTCAATTCCTTAAGTGATTTAGTAATGCATAACCAACATATAAGCCTGTCTACAAGGATAATTTCTGTTTGCAAGTAAAGTTATGTAACTATTATACATGTCTGCTCATTTTTATCGCTTCATTACCAAACTGATAACCCAAAGTGTGTCATGTAGTAGAGCAGCCATAGAATAAAAAGAACCCTATAATATTGCTCTCAGGAAAATGAGATATTTATGTTAGGAGATATGGTAGGTTGAGTTTTTAATTATTGCGAAAAAACAATCTTTCATACAAAAAAAAAAAAAATAAAGTACCTTCAAGAATATAAAAAGAGAGAAGTCAAAATGATTCTCTTACGTTATGACTTTTAGAGAAAACTGGCAATGAAAATTGCAACTGTTTCATCAATTCTTTTAAAAGAGAATGATGTTCAAATTAAGAATTTCAGTCCAGAAGTTTTATTTCTGACTCTCTGAATATAAAACTTCTCTAATAAATTTGGTGGCAGCCACAGATCACATAACTTTGGGAATGGAATTTTTTTAAGTATAAATTATTATTATTATTATGAAGAGAGACCTCCAGAGAGTCAGAGACTCATCGAGGGAGGTCACACTACACACACCAGTTATGACACTTATTTGTTAAGGGGGGGGGGGGGGAAAGTAGATATACAGTCCTTAGGGAGGCAGTTGAATGTAAGAATAAATATAATATGCCAGAGCAAATAAGGACAACAAATCAGAGTGGGATAGTTAATATAAGGCATCAAGGTAGGGTTGGGGCTAATGGGGGGTCTTAAATTCATGTACACTAATGCTAGGAGTATTAGGAACAAGTAGGAAGAGTTTTTGGCCGTGGTGGGCACTTCCAGACCACAGGTTATTGGTATTAGTGAAACATGGCTGACTGTAGATGATATAGCTAGTGGGATTGAATGTGATGGGTATAGTGTGTTCAGGAATGACAGAGAGAATAAAATGGGGGGAGGAGTATTGTTGATGATAGCTGATGAGCTACAGCCAAGGAGAATAGAAGTTGAATTGCAGGATAGAGAAAAGAGCACATTTGAGGCCATTTGGTGTGAGATTGTGGCTAGCAGAACTAAATATACAATTGGGTGCTGCTATAGACCACGTGATGGAAAAGATGATGGTGACAGTATGCACAAGCAAATAGAAGAAATGAGTGGAAGGGGGGTGATTATTATGGGAGATTTCAACTATGGTCGCATTGATTGGAGTCAGGAGAGGACACACAAGAGGAAGGAATTGGATTTTATGCAGTTATTAAGGGATAACTATCTGTGACAGCATGTAATGGAAAATACTAGGGGTCAGAGAATGCTTGACCTAGTAATTACATCTGAGGATTTGGTTGTAACAAATATGACCACATTGCCACCAATCGGTGAGAGTGATCATAGGGTCTTGACTTGGGAGGTGGCTAAAGGTTAGAATTTTCATTTAAGACAGGGTACATGTGGAATTATCGGGCTGGAAAGTATGACAAGCTTAGGAGTTTGGTTCAGTGCCATGGCATGTACAACTGCAAGGACTAGAAGTTGATTGTGCATGGGAGGTAGTTAAGAAATGCTTGCATGAAGCAATGGCTGACTGTATACCTAGAGTCCGAATAATAAATCAAGTACGGGTTAAATGGATGAATAACACCATTAAGCTTGAGCTGCAAAAAAAAAAACAACTATGGAGGGAATTTAAGGAGAAAGGTGACCGGCAGGCACATGAACGGTATAAAACGCAGGCCAGAAGGTTAACGAGTGTGGTAAGAAAAGCAAAAAAGGATTATGAAAGAACATTGGCCATGCAGGCTAAAGAGAATCCTAAACAGTTTTTTAGATATGTAGCAAGGAAAAATGTACATGGCAGAATGATTTTAAAGAATGCCGATGGTAGTAAGGTAACTGAATCAGCTGATATAGTTGAGTTACTGAGTGAGCACTTTGCAAGAATATATCATCCAGGTGGTGACATTGCAGAAACGAATAAACCAGTAGATTATAGGGGAATTGTGGTGAATGAAGTGGAGGTGAGTAGTCTATTGCATAATCTCAATGTCAATACATCTGTGGGATTGGATGGTATACCAGCTCGTGTTGTACAAGAAGCAGCTAAAGAATTGTCAGTACCCTTGACCATTTTGTTTAATTTGAGTCTCGGGTCTGGGTTAGTCCCGAGGGGGTGGAAAGAGGGGAAAATAGTTCCACTGCATAAAGGTGGTTCCAAGACTGCTGTTGTAAATTACCGACCGATTAGCATATCAGGAATCATTGTCAAGGTCTTAGAGAAATTAGTCAAGAAAAGAATACAGGATTGGATAGATGAAAATGGGATATTGTATGGGGGACAACATGGTTTTGTGAAGAGTAGATCATGCCTCAGTAACTTTCTCACATTTTATAACACAGTGACGGCTGAACTGGATAGGGGTAATGGGTTTACAGTGGTACTACTGGACCTTGCCAAGGCCTTTGATAGGATACCACATGGAACCCTAATCAGTAAACTGGAGCAGATGGGGATAGATATAGGGTTGGTGAGACGGATAGGAGGGTGGTTGAAGGAGAGATACCAGAGAGTGGAGTCTAAAAGACGTCTTGTGACTAGTGGAGTGCCACAGGGCTCTGTTCTTGGACACTGCTTTTCAATTTGTTCATCAATGATATAGGAAAGGATTTGAGAGGAAGTGTTCACTTGTTTGCTGATGATGCAAAGTTGGTTAGAGCAATTGTGAGTGCACAGGATGTCAAAATTTTACAGGATGATTTGGATAGTTTGGAGGACTGGGCTAGGAAAAATGGATGTCAATTTAATGTGCCAAAGTGTAAGGTTATGCACTTTGGGGTGAAAAGAATAGCAGCAGTATATCGCATTGGTGGAACCGTACTCCAGGAGATAGATGAGGCCAGGGATTTGGGAGTGTTGGTGGATAGCGAATTGAAGTTTAGGGGGCACATTGCAAAAGTAACTAAAACAGCTCACCAAATCACTTGGCTTCTGAAAAATACTTTAACATGCAGAGACAAGCAAGTTGTTGTTCCTGTGTATCGAGCCTTGATAAGACCCCATCTGAACTACTGTGCCCAGTTATGGGCACCAGGGTTTCTTCGTGATGGGGAGGAAGTGGAGAGGATCCAGAGACGAGTGACCAAGATGATAGCAGGTCTGTGGAATGAACCTTATGAGAATAGGTTGAAGATTTGTGGGTTGCAGAAATTGGACGATAGGCAAAGGAGGGGTGATATGATTGAGACATTCAAATTACTGAAGGGTTTTCATAAGATTGATCCAGAAGATATTTTTGAAAATATGACTGGTGGTGGGAGGACTAGGGGCCATGCATGGAAGCTGGGCAAGAGTGTGGTTGACAAGGGTGTTAGAGCTAGGTTTTTTACTTGGAGAGTGGTGAATGAGTGGAATAAGCTTCCAGAGTCTGTTGTGTGAATGTCGAATAGTTTTTCTTGACACGATGTTAGGGCCTCCCTCGATGAGTCTGTCGACTCCTTGGAGTTGTCCGGAACAGTAATAATAATAATTCTTGAATTCATTCACACTGCTTGCACTGACAACATCCAATGGCAATCCATTCCCATCACGCACCACCCTCTGAGAGAAAAAATTAGGCCTTACCCCCCTTCTTAGTGGCCTTCATTCTCAGCTTCCAAGGATGACCTCTCATCCTTTTCCCTCCCTCCATAAATTGAAAAATTTCATCAAGTGAAATCCTGTATGACCCTTTCAAAAGTCTGTAAGTCTCAATCATATCTCTCCTCTTTCTCCTGTTTGCTAGTGTCTGCAGTCTACAAATTCTCCATCTGTCTTCATAATTAGTATTCCACAATCCTGATATATCATTTTTAACACTCTCCTTTGTACTCTCTCTCCAATATATCAGAATCACAATGGAAACCGGGAGAGCAGACCTGCACACAATAGTCCAAGAGGTCTTATCAAGGCCTTGTAAAGAGGCAAAATAACATCCTCATCTTTACATGTGAACATCCGTTTCAGAATTGCAATTATCTTTTGAGTTGTATTTGCAATCTTTGCTACATGGTCCTGAACTTCAACTTCCTATTTATTAACACTCCAAGATCCCTAGCCTCATCAGTTTCTTCTAGACTAATCCCACCAATATAATACAACATTGGATATCTAATCATGCTGAAGTGAATGTTTACATTTACTGACATCCATTTTCCCATGCCCACAATTTGCAGAATGATTTGAATGCCCACTATTCAAATCATTCTGCAAATCAGCAGCATTCCTGATTACCCTACCTATCCTATCCTATCTGTGCATCATCAGCAAATAGCAGTACATCACTTGTCAAATCCTTCGCAATATCATTAATGTACAGATGGAATAATAGTGGACCAAGCACTGATCCTTGTGGTACACCACTAGTTACCTTAAATCTTGCAGACTCACATCCCCGTATACCACTTTTTGATATCTGTCAGTCAGCAATCCTCTTATCCATGCTAATATTCTATAACCCAAACCCATTTTCTCCAATTTATGCAGGGGTCTGCCATGCTGTATTCTGTAAAAAGTCTTAGAAAAATCCAAAAGTATCCATTTCCCTTGTATAGTTCAATGGTTAACATTGTTATAGAACAAGGGTGAAAAACCCTTGGCACACATGCCAATGACATCTATTTTTTTCTGGCATGCAACCCAGAACTCACCTTAAATAATAATTAAATAAATAAATGCATATCCAACATCTTCACTGAGTTGTATATTTTAACTTAATGGAATACAATTTTATTAACTAGAGCAATACCAAATAAATAAAGATGCAATAAAGAAATAAACACTATCAACTGTTTTAGTAATAATAAGTAATAAGAAAACGATACAAACATCCTATTTCCAACCCATCTATCCCCTCCATATACTGACGTACATGTTTTGTCCCATTCAGTTGTTGCATCATTCGCCAGGTAGGGTAGTCAGACGTGGCATAACTCCTTTACCGTCATTTTATATATTTTTTCGTGTTTTGTAAAGAATTTATCGGTTTTCTGAAGTGTGTATATGTGTGGATTTAATTAAACCATAAGTCATTAAAATATGGATTTAGTGTCAATTAATGTTTATTTTATTAGATATAAATGCAAATTTTCTTTACATTGCCATATCATCAATGGTAATAAACAGGCATTTAAGCACCCACGACCTTCCAACTACATTTCATAGCCATAAACATAAGTTACTGTTAAAGCTATGTGAAATGTATTATCAATATTCAGGATTATGATGTGTTATCTGCAGGTGATTAGATGGCATGTGCACCCTTCTCTTTTATTGGCATGTGTGTAGGTAGGCTTATAATTGTACTAATTTTTGGTGTTTGATTATTGGAAGGTACAGCAATCCCTCGATTAGTGCACTTAATGCGTTCTTTAAAACAGGCGCATTAATCGGAAACGCACTAATCGAATATAATAACCTATGGGAAAAAGTATAATCTGTTCCTCGAATTTCTTTTTTGAACCTTAATTTTTTTATAAAAGAATTCAGATATGTCTCAGGGCCTAGTTAAAGGAAAACCATGAAGCCGAAGACAATAAAACATATTCAGAATATAAATTTTATTATTCTACTTCTTAACAAAGAATTCAGCTAACGTAGTTTGGCGGGCATTTTGTTTCTTTTTTTTTCATACAACCGATGGTATGGCCTTATTGCCTCTTCTACTCTAATGCAAATTTTACTGCCTCAGTCTTCATCAGGGTCAGCCTCCAAGCATTGCTGCTTAAAAATTTCGATTGTACGAAAAATATTTTCAAATTGTTTCTGTGAAATCTCTTTTGGCTGACTATCAGTGGTTAAATTTTCTTCATATTCTTTGGGATCTTCCTGCTGTGCATCTAAATTTAGCATGTCAGAATCACTCAATTCTTCAGAATGAGATTTAATTAACTCTTGGACATTATCATTGAAGGGGAGAAAGAAATGAAGGACGTACAAATTGGTCGTCAACACACGAAATCACATGCTTTATAGATAAAATTTCCCAACTGTTACCACTTTAAAAACTACAATGATCATAAAAGAGAAGTTAATTTTCCGACATGTAATAATAAACAACCCATCCCAGAAGATGGATTGATTACCCTATCATCGGAATGGATTCTCCTTTTTGTGACATGCGCAGAAGTATCGAAGGGTCTCGAATCTGTGAGCGTACTATAGCAGACGACAAATTTTGGCGGTAAAAATTTGGAACATAGTATAAATAGTGCAGTATGCCATTAAAAATAACTTTGTGAAATGTTTTAAATCGGTAACTAAATTATTTCATTCTGGTGAGTGATTTTTTAAAATAGCTAAAAATGTATAGATAAAAAAAATTTTAAATTGTAACATTTATTTTTAAGATGTATATGCGTGCACTAATTGAATTTGGGTATCGAAAAAAATGGCGCACTAATTGCACAGGATAATTATGATAGTACCACATGAAAAAGCTACACCATTAACTTCTGGTCAATAAATTTCCTCCAAATTAATTTATTATCTGTCAAGACGCCAATATTATCAGATCTTATATTTCTGTCTTTTCAGTGGTGCATACTGCTGGTGACTTCTGTTCTCTTAAATTCAGCACCTCAATACATCGTTCTGATATCTGTTAGTCAGATACTCTAGTATCCATGTAATAGTTATTTTGCATACTCTTCCTTTTGAGTTTGTATAACAACATCATATGTGGAATCCTGTCAAATGCCTTGGTAAGATCCAGAAGTATCATGGCATATCCGTTCCATTTATCTAAGTTTGTTTTTTTTTATGTTGAGCCCATACACAAGAGGTTGGTTGATCAATCTATAGTACATTAGTACCATGTTTGGGTAGTGGGTTGCGAAAGGAGGAACTTGCTCACATTTGATTTAAATGACTGTATATTATATTCCTTGGGAAACACAACAGGTAGAAGACTGTTCCACAATACAGCAGTTGCAGAGATGGAGGAAAAGAAAACTTGTTCTGTATGTTTCTAGGTATACTGTGAAGGGATGTTGAGAAGCAGCTGCACGTGTTCCAACGAGCTTAATACACCGTGAAGGAATTATTGATGTTATTTCAGATGAGCATTTCCCATGGAAATATTTGTAGAATATACATATTGCAAAAAACCAAACGTCTGTGCGAAAGTGTGTGGGGGAGGGAGAGTTGGTAAGAGATATGTCATTAATAAGTCTAATTGCTTTCCTCTGTATTGAAAGGATTTTGAGGTAGCTTTTTTGGGAGCCCCATCCCATATGTGAGAGCAGTATTCAATAGCTGGGCAGATTTGTGATTTGTATAATGTTAACAGCTGTTCAGGGGGTGAAGTAATATCTTGAGCAAAAGAGAAATCTTAGTTTTTTTTGGAAGCTGAGGATGCAATGGTTGTGATATGTTTATGCCAGGGGAGGTTCGATGTCAGGGTAATTAATTCCACAAAGAGAAATTTCAACTGTCTGGAAATTTGGGTATAGTTAAAAAGAATACTGGGAAAAAATGGTTCTTTTTTATAGGAAATAGGACAGAACTGGGTTTTTATTAGCATTGAAATTGGAGGATGACTTGGAGATCAGAATTGAGGGTGGTGGTTGATGTTCTATAAGTTGAGGTGAGTTGTTCAGGATAAGGTTTATCAAATGAAAGAGAGAAGTGTAATGTGCTGTCGGCTGCAAAACTGTGTATTGGGTCGGAGGGCAACTGAAGTAGGTCATTGATATATAGCAGGAAGAGAGTTGGTGAGAGGACAGAACCTTGTGGCACCCCAGCATTAGTTGAACAATGAAAGGATAAGGAACCATCCACCTCCACACATAGTGTGCATTCAAACAGAAAGCTGGCAATCCAACTACAGAAGTCCTGGGACAGACCAAATAATGGTAGTTTGCTTAGCAAGCCTTTGTGCCAGACCCAATCGAAAGCTTTGGAGATATCAAGTGCAACCACTTGAGAGTCACCAAACTTCTCCAGTCATTTATTAGGTGGGTGGGTGCCTTCAAGGTAGTGTAAGAGTTGGGAATTGATGAGTTTTTCCCATTACTTTAGACAGGACTGAAGCAAGCAAGATAGGGCAGTAGTTGGATGGCAGTGACTTCTCGCCTTTCTTGGGAATGAGTTGAATATAGGCCAATTTTCATTTGTGGAATAGATTCCAGTGGAGTATATTTAGGCGACATAGAACAGGAGTCAGTTCTGGTGCACAAACTTTCAGGACAATTGAGGGAAATGCCATCAGGGCCAGGAGACTTTTTTGTGTCTAATTTGGACAGTGTTTTTCTGATCTCATCCTGGTAAGCATATATAAGGGGCATTGTATGTTGGGTGTCTGGAATGGTTGGAGGACATTTAGCATTGTCAGTTATGCATGCATTGGAAGCAAAGTGTGAAGCCAGAAGAATGGCTTTTTCTGTGGAGGATGATGCAAGAGAACCATCTAGGTGTGATAAGGGTGGGAATAGTGTTGGGCAGAAGTTACGACCAACTGCTTTGGAGAGAGACCAAAAGGCTCAGCTGCCATTTGGACAGGCTGTTAGTTCCTGCTTTTTGCTTTTTCAAACTCTGTTTTGGAAGCATTGATTTTTTTTTTTTTGCATCTATTTCGGGCTTCAGTATGAACTCTAAAGAAAGATGGGGTTATTAATTTCAGCCAATTACCATATGTTTGGTTTTTCGTCTGTACAGCCTGGAATGGCAGTTCAGAGTAGAGTGTGGAATGTATGTTTCCATGCCGGTGTGGATTATTTTGGTAATAAGTTTGGTGCATATTATTGTTATTATGTGACACCTCCAGGGAGTCCAAGGACTCATCGAGGGAGAGTGTGCCAACAGCATCGAACGATTGTTTCGCTTCCAACTACTAACCATGCTCAAACTAGCTTAACTTTTTGCGAGTCATTAGTAGCAGAGGCTCTACCAATCAACCAACCTTTTCTGGCTGTTTGGGTTGGAAGGCTGGAAGCAATAGTCCAACCATGGGAATGTAGCATAGAAGTTGCAAAGGCTGTCCCACTTGGCAATGTTATAATGCCAAACTACTCTTGTATGGGAGTGGCTGTGTAAGTGTTGCAGCATGGGGGAGGAAAGGAGCACTAAATTGTGGTCAGAATTACCCCCCCCCCCCAGGGAACACTATTTTCACTGTGTATTTGGAGGGGTCATTGGTGAGGAAGAGATCTAGGGTGTTTGGGGAGTGGTTCAGGAATCTGAACAAGTTGTGTAAGGTCGTTAGGGATAGAAAATGTTTCAGCATCTCTGCCTGCAAAATCTGTATAACTGGAAGAGGAAAGCCAGCTGGTGTTGTGGACATTAAATTCTCCTAGGAGGATAATTTCACCATTGGGAAAGTCGGATTAGATAAAATCGATTTTTAAGGAGAGGAAGTTAAAAAGCTCAGAGTGGTTGGTTGCATTGGGGGAGCAATATAGACAGCATATGAATTTGACTGAGTGGGGAAGGGATATTTTCAACCAAAGAAGGTCGAAGTTTGGGGAGAGGGGATTCTAGATTGGGTGTTCTCTATAGCAAGGTATGTCAGAGTGGTGGATGTATGCAAGGATGCCATCTTTGGGACAAAAGGAGTTAAAGAGTGATAGTTTGGAAGATTGAGATAAATAGTGCTGGGGGAGGTGAGATTTGAGTTTCTGCCAGAAAGAGTAGGTGGGGTTTGGTAGACTGAAGGTGGTGGTGGATGCTATTAAGGTTAGAGTTTAGGCCATGGATGTTGGTGAAGTTGGTATACAAGGTTCTGTGAGGCATATATTTGACCACAAGGGTCTTGCACATTTCCTATGCAGTGCCTGCATACTGGCATCATTTGATTCTTGCACCAGTTTGACTTGCTTGTAGTTGATGAATCTAATTGGTGTCTCCATTTTGACATTTTTCTTCTTCAAGTTCTCTTTGAAGCTGGCATCCCTGTTCCCTCTGGAAAACGTTAAGTCTGGTCAAGCAGTATGCATGATTGAGAGCAAGTGTCTTTGAACTTGTTGTTGATTGCTGATATTAATTTTGCTGTGCTTGTTGGAGTGTCACAAAAAGAAAGTTCCTTCCATTCCTTTCTTTTAATTTATGGCCTGAAAGGATGGTGCATTTTTCAGGTAGTTTGTTCATGTCCTCTTTTAATGATTTTCCGTTTTCTGTTGGAAAGTTCAAAATAACAGTGTTGAATTTTTTGGTTTTGGCCTCCGCGAGTCATATAACGTTGATGCTATTAGGTCGCAGAGTTCATTCACAGGCAAAGGTGAGCTTGCATTGCACTGGTCGTTAATTTGTTCAAGATTAGCTTCCACTGCACGTATTTTGGAGAAAAAGGTTTCATTCATGGCATTGATCCATGAGCACAATACAGCACACAAGGTTATCTGTCGAGTTTAAGTTTGCTGTCACTCTATTACAGAGCATGAGTAGATTGCTAAAGCAAGCCTTTAGGAAGTCTGTCATCCTCTATAGAGATTACAAGTGCTGTCTATCCTCCTCTGGAAGCAATTTCTAATCAATCTCTCCAAATCCTTGATAACCATGCCAGAGATACTGACCAGTTTATAATCTGTTGCATCAGTCCTAGCTCCATCCTTATATACTGAATTATCATGCTCTCCTTACAATAATTAAAAATAAGACATATGATATGATTCAAGTTAAACAACCAGGTTAGGGGTACTACCAACTCTCTTGCACATTCCTTCCGCTCATGCCATAATCCAACTCTGTATTCTCATCAAGCCCTTCTAATAACTTCAATACCACTACTTCTATCTATATTTTTATATGCACTTTCCCTTCCACATCCAGTCAGCTAATGCTACATATATTTCATGATATTTATCGTCTTTATGCAAACAGTGCTTGGTGGGTGATAAAACATATCTTTTTCTAATTTGCTGGGTAATTACAAAACACTGCTAAAAAACAATACAAGGCTCATACCCTGTTAAATGCATTCACTTGTTAATCTTCACTCATGTGCTAGCCTATATTCTTTCACTCACCCTTCTGAGTACTATCAATTAAAATCATAAGTTCTTCACTACCTTTCATCTTGGTGAGATGTCATTCGATCCTCAATTCCTATTCTCTTCGAAAGAAACCCTCACACTTACCTGAAACCCACACTTTCTCATTTCTCATATTTGCCCTCCCAATACACCATCATCATCAAATTCCTGATATGTACCCTCAGGGTGATGTACAGGATAATTATGATAGTACTACATGAAAAAGTTACACCATTACTAGCTTCTGGTGAATAATCTTCCTTCAAATTAATTTCTGTCAAGACTCCAATGTTATCAGATCTTACGTTTCTATCTTCTTTAAATTTAATTTAATTAAATTTAATATATCAATCCACTTACATCTTCGTTTTCCTCTGGATCTTTTTCCCGCCATCCTGGCTAAGAACAATTGTTTTGCTAACCTTTCCTCTCCCATTCTGTTTAAGTACCCATACCACCTGAGATTAGCTCTATTAACACATTCCTGAATGCTAACAATGTTAAGTTCTTTCCTAATATCCTCATTTTTAATATGATACTACCATTAATGCCATCTGTTCACACCCCAAATCTTTCTTAGAACTCTCATATCAGTGGTCTCTAGTCATTGATCAAGGTGTTTTATTTCTAACCCAGCTCTTGGATCCATAAGTTAAAATTGGTTTGAACACTGTCTTGTATACAGCTAAATTAATGTCTTGACTAATTTCTTTCTTATTCCACATAAATTTATTCAGCTGATTTCCAACCATAACAGCTTGAGTAATTCTGTTGTCTATTTCTATATTTAGTTTATTATCTTCACTAAATACTGTGCCTAAATAGCTCAAATGTTTTACTTGTTCTATAGGTTCTCCATTCATAACAGTTGATATTTTCAATCAGTTGATATTTTCAATGCTTCTGACTATTTTCATTACCTTTGTCTTGCTATTGCTGATTTTCCTACCAAATTTATTACAACAGTTATCAATTTAGTCAGACAATCTTGCAAACTTGTACTGGATTTATTCAGAGGTATAACATCATCTGTATAAAGTAAACAGCAAAGTTTCATCACCAATTTTGATATCAGTTTTAATACCCCTTTCCTTCATAATGTGGTCTATGGAGATAATGGGCACCCATGTCACACACCTGATTTTACTTCAAATAATCTCCTTCAATTCTAACTGCTAACTTATAGGCTTAAATAGACTATGTACTTGATATAATGTCCCATTTACACCATATAACTGTAGCGTTTGTAAGAGCTTTTGCTCTTGGCACTTTGTCATATTGTAAAGAGATTGTCTCTATTTTTTATTCTCTATAAAGAAGATTTTTACTCCGAATGTTTATTATTTACACAAGGGCTGAATTCCGATTGGTGCAATGACTTTTAACCGTTTCTTTTAGAATTCGGAAAATCACTGACTCAAGACCAAATACAAAAAATATACACATTCAATAAAACTACATAAATAATTACAAAAATCACTGGATCCAAGGCCTTCTAAAATAAATCTACACTTTTGAGAATTTCTTATCCAAAAATATTAAAATCACCCATTCTCTAACTTATTCTCTTACTGGATTGTTTAATATATACCTAATCACATCTACCAGACTAAACACCTTGTTTTCACAATAACAAAATATTCATAGACAGTTTCTTTGTCAGGGCCTTTTCTGAAAATATAAAATTTTCTTCTTTTTTTCAATAGGATCATTTTTTTTTTCCTCCCTTATATAAGCACACAATGTTATTCCTCCTGTCTCACTGAAGTATGAACATTTCTTAACTCTTGCAATTCTACCTCTGTGATGCACAATTTACTAATTTTTGTACCAGAGGGGGAAAAAAAAAGTTTCTTCTACTACTTTATAAACAACAGATCTAAGTAGAGCTCTTTATGTTAAACCACATTATAGTTTCAAATTTCAACAATTGCTTTTTACATAGCAATCCAGTGTCCTTAAGACAGAAGATGAAATTTTCCATTCAGTGTTTCCTAGAACATTCAACTAGAAAACCCAACGCCAATATCTTCTTTTATTAACTAAACACTTGTTAACAGTCTCAACTCTTCCAGTTTAAAGACTCGCAGTTTTATGATTCTTTTCAGAATCTTGTATTAATATTCTGTAGACTGTCACAAAAAACTTCCTGAGGACAAAATTCTCTGGTCTGCATTCTTAAACTTCTATTAGTTCTCTCTTGTTTTCCTCATCACACCGATACTGAACGTTCTCTCTGTTAGCTGTCAGTCACACGCATTCCCTGTAAATGGCAAGCAAGAACTTGAGTATAATGGATGACACGTTGTCTCCGTTAACGTCTTTTCAAAACACAACACTTAATAATTTTAAATTACAATAAAAAGGATTGCAAGTAACACAACTATCAGGATCTGGTAAGTACATCAATAACGGACACATCGCAAGTGTCAATATACATGTTATGAAACCAAAACTAATAATACACTAACATAAACAATTTCTAAAAATATTCATAATTTTAAATTATGATTATTTTTACAATATGCCTTTTCTAGATCATCAAGACTTAAATAAAAATCCTTGTTATATTCCCAAGAGTTCTCAACTATTTGTTGTAAAGTGAAAATCTGATCCTGACAACCTATATTTGGCCTAAACTCAGTTTGTTCTTCACTAAGCTTTCCTTTCAAAATTTTTCTTAGCCATTTCTCAAATATACTTGCATAAATCTTATCAGGAGCATGCCATAGGGAACTACTTCTGTAATTCTCACATTCAGTTTTACTTCTCTTTTTATAGATGAGTACTAAGAGAGCTCTGCTCCAATCATCTGGAATTCGGCCCTCTGAGCAGTCCTTCTGAATCATACAATGCAGTCACTGTAAAAGCTTTATACCTTACCTCCATATTTGAACATTTCTCATTGAATTTCATCTACTCCAGCTGCCTTTCCACATTTCGGGTTTTTGATAACTTTTTCTACTTCAAGTACGGATATGTATTCCTGACTGCAATTCCTGTTGGGAGTTTTCTACCATCATATTGACAATGCTTGTTTCATTTAGCAGTCTTTCAAAGTAATTACTCCAGACATCTAGAATATCATTATCTTCAGTTTTCATGTCACCTTTATTATCTCTGATTCCTTTTACAGAACTCTTTTGTATATTGCTAAATTCTTTTTTTCAATAGCACCCAGAATATTTTGCTGCCTTCCTGATATTTGTTTTCTATGTTTTTACCAAAGTCTTCCCAGGACTTTTGTTCAGATAGTTTTATACAGTGCTTTGCTTTCTTACATTTTTCTCTGTATTCTCTAAGAACACAAGCTGACTTACTTGCCAGGGACTTTCAATATGCTTTCTTCTTTTCCTTCACTGCCTTTTTAACTTCCTGAGTCTGTCATGGAGTTCTGATTTCTTTTTTTTTTTTTTTTTTCAGGATTTGCCATTAAATCTCAAAGGTTTGGTCCTGGTTTTCAAATTCTTTCATTTTTTCGTCAATGATATTTGTGTATTTGAGTCTACAATTCACCTCTGAAAGCTGCTCAACCTTGATTTATTTTAAAATTTTCTTACACACTCTTCTTTTCTAAATGAAATTCAATTTAATCCTGTTCAAAACTAAATAGTGATCGCTTCCTATTTCAAATCATGTGTATACTCTTGCGTTCTGAACCAGTGAGAAAGAAATCACTATCAAGTGTAACATAGACTTTTTTTTTGTTTGTTTCTTGCATCTTCTCGCCATGTGAATTTGTGTGCATTTTTACGTTGCAACATAGTATTAGTAATAACTAATCCATGTCCTGAACAGAAATCCAGCAGGCATTTACCATTATTATTAGCTTTGCACTTTTTTCCAAATTTTCCTGAAACATTTTTATATGTCTGGTAATCATTTCCTACTCTGCTGTGTAAATTTATATCAAGCACAAACTTTTCGTTTTTCATTGAGCTAGCTGCCTTCTCTAATGCCTCAAAAAATTCCTCCTAACAAAAATCTTCAATATTCCTTGGGGATATACATTGATATGACTGTCAGTTCCTCTGTAATCTGTGCATGTATGTGTGCACATATACCAGTCAAAAAGGGATACCACATTTAGTAACTGCAGGCACAAAATTTTTGCTTTCAGAATTTCTAATTTACAGTCAATAATTTTTGAACTACTGTAGAAACAAATTTTATGATGAAGCATTTCTTTTATTTAGTAATTACTCCAATATTACTCTAACCATTCCAACTTAATACACTAATTAGTTACTTTTAGGCTTGTACTTGTGGACAAACTGACTGTGACATTAGCAAGTTGCAGAAGCATATTTGTTTAGAGTGTCTTCTTTCTAGACAGTACAGTCATCTAAACTTGTGCAAATGGTGATGGATTTTTGTAGTTATGGGAATCAAACCAAATTAATTTTGAGCCTGCAATTTTACAGATTATAGCTAGATGAAAGAAAGCAACATTAATATGAGAAATATTACATTAGTATTTTAGTGCCTTTATATACTGAAAATGTCACTGTCAAAATTAAAGTGAAGAAGAACTGCAAACTCATTTAAATTTATGTGGCTGGACAAATGTCTGAAATGGCAATGCCAACATCAAAGAAAAACATTCAAGTTGCACTTGAAATATTTATTTATATGTGATGAGCATGACAGAGTTGTGTATTTGTATTGTCAAGATGCTAAAGTGCTGGAAAATATTCAAAGTCAATTATTTCCACAGGATGATATGTGGAGGCTTAATTTTTGGAAGCATCACTTGTCAAGTAAGTCATTTGAACAGTATAGCAACACTAAGAAACAAAATCCATCATCTCGATGTGAACTTACCAGCATGATCACAAAAGTCCAGCTGAAAGGGAAGAGTAACTTATCAGTTTCGAATGAAAAGAGTTTAACCCAGAACAATCAAGATACTTGTTCATAACATTCTTTTGGCGATTAGAATGAAGAGATCTGTGTTTTCTGTTCAAAGTATAAATGATCACATGGCTTGGTATGTGAACACAGTCGATAGCTGGAGAAGCAAGAACTAATCTTTCAAGTTCCTGAATATCATAAATGCTGTCACTCAAAATTATGCCATAAATGAAATAGCAGCTGCATTTCACACTTTAGTGGCTGATCAAAGTATCAATATATCAGTGACCAAACATTTGATATTCTACTTCAAATTTAGATCCTACATCTGTTACACTATAACACATATTTTTGAGGTTCATGAAATACAGCAATGCAAAGCTGAAGAGATCAGCTTTTTACAAAAAACACAAACTTGATCTCACAAACATGGTTATGTTTACATTTGATGATGATGATGCTGTCATGAATGGAGTAGCTAGCCAACTAAAGGACACAATTCCACACTGAGTCCAACAGCACTATGTTGGACATTGGGATGACCTGATTATCAGTGAAGCATGGAAAAAGATCAGACTAATGAGGGACACTTTAAATATTGATGAGAATTATCCACACAGTCAATCTTCAGCAAACATGTAGATTTGCAGAAATAGTGTATGCTTCTGAACATAAATCAGTGGCTTTCAAACCACTTAAGGCATTAGTTGTCTAGCAATTTTCTGCTTCAAGGCATTATTCATAACTATGATCCTCTTGCTAATTATTTTGAGAAAGAGAATGATCCTGTAACTAAATACTGCTTTGCAGAAGCAGTATTTATCCCTGGAATATCTTTCTCTCTCTCTCTATGTTCACTGGGCATCTACAGATGCCGTATGGTCACTCTGATGCTCGATGATGTTCCACACCAGGCCTCACCATGTAGTCCTGTTGTTTGCTTTTCTGGCAGCCTCAACTCTCTGAAGATCAGTCACTCCACACACGCCATCCATCCATCTCATTGATGGTCAACCTCTGCCTCTTTTTCCAGGAACTTTACCTTCTATTACTGTTCTAAGAAGTCCTCCTTCCATCCTTTCTATGTATCCAAAATATTTTAACTTTCTTCTGTCAATATCCCTAAGGAGCCTTAAAGTTCTACTAATCTTTTCTAACACCCATTCATTTGTATGCCTTTCAGTATATGATATCCTCAACAGCCTTCTGTAACACACATCTCAAAAGCAGATATACATTTCTTATCTGACTTCTTTAGGTTCCAAGTTTCGCATCCATAAGTCGCTGTTGGAAAAACAACTGCATCTAAAATCCTCAACTTTGTTCCCATGGAGATAGATCCATCCTTCCAGATTTTAGACAGGTCTCTGACTGTTGTTTTAGCCATTCCTAACCTTTTTCTGACATCTTCTGAACAGCAATTCTTCACATTAATAATGGATCCCGGGTACTCAAACTTGCTGACTTCCTCAATTCTTTCTCCATTAAGATACACTTGTTTCTCAAGAGCTTCTCTGTTTGTTTTTCCTTTGAGAACCATGATCTTTATCTTGCTAGAATTGAGTTGAAGTCCTCTGTTATTACTGATCTTGTTAACTTTGTCAAGAATTAGTCCTAGTTCTTCCATGTCATTACAAAGGAGTACTGCATCATCAGCGTACTTCAGATTACTGATCAATCTACCTCCTATCATAATTCCTGTCCTGAGTTCATCCAATGCTTCACGCATGATGTCCTCTGCATATATACTAAACAAGTGAGGAGAAAGTAAACATCCTTGTCTCAACTCCTTTTCCAACTTGAAGCCAGTCAGTCAATCCAACACCTGTTCTTACTGTGGCTTCTTGCTCCTTATACAAGTTGGCTATCAACCTGATAGTGTGTTGAGGAAAACCCATTCTTTTCATTACTTCCCACAGTTTCACATGCTCAACACAGTCAAAAGCTTTAGAGTAGTCTAAGAAACACATTACCAGAGGGAGTCTGAATTCTTTATATTTTTCTATGATCTGTCTAAGGCAAAGGATCTGATCTCTGGTGCCCCTACCTCTCCTAAAACCTGCTTGTTCCTCAGGCATCTCTGTCTCAACTTTGGCCTCAATCTTATTTAGCATGATCTTTAATAAAATTTTGCTTGCATGAGATATCAAACGAATTGTTCTATAATTGGTAGGCAGTCCAAAACAGTTTGTAAGTTTCATAGAATTCTTCCCTCTCTTCTTCAGGCCTATCTGTGTGGGGTGCATAAACTACCACAATTGATACATTGATAGGCTGAGCCTTAAGTCTAATGGAGAGTATCCTATCATTAATGGGGTTATAACCAAGAAGGCTTCTTGACTGAGCTGTCTTCAGTATCACAGCTACCCCATGATGTTTTGAGTCACCACCTGAGTAAATAACTAGCTTACCATCCTGTCTTTTGAAGTGACCTTCTCCATTCTATCTGGTCTCTGTAATTGCCAAGATGTCAATTTTATACCTATCTATCTCTTTTATACAGACAATCTCAAGAGTACCCATCTGTAAACCCCAGACATTCCATGTGCCTATGTAAAATTCCTTTCTAAGATTAATCTTATACATTCTGTCTTGCTCAGTCACAGTATCACTGACTTTTGATGGAGACTGTAATATACTTCTCGAACAGGACCCTCTGCCTAAGCCCTGAACGCGGCTCTGAATATTCTGCGCGACAGCCGATGCAGCATGAGATGCGTTATTAGGCACAATCATAGTAGCATTTTGGAGTGAAGTCACTGCAAGAAGAAAGTGGTAGGGTTGCAGAGGCCCTTTCCACATAAGATGAAATAGCAAAATAGGAAAGATTCATCCCTAGCCCTCAAGTACTCTAATAGCATTGGGGGGAAGGTCGCAAGAAGAAAAGAAAGAAGGGGAGGGACCAGTCTACAGAAAATATAACAGATGTATATTACATGAAGTAAGGCATGGTCCAGCATGAGATACCTCAGGTTTGCCATGCCTGAACTCACTAAAGTGAGCCCTTGAGAAACCTGGAATATCGAGTAACGAAATTTTTGAATGATTTTTTTTCAGAATTGCCATCATTAAACTACATTCCTTCAAAACCCTAATCTGATGTTTGTCAAGGAACTTCATTTCACAAAAGCAAAGATTAATAAACCCAGAGAACAGTATCTTTGTGATGCTGTTTTATGGAGTGAAAATGTAAAAGCACTATTAAAAAAAAGTTCTCAACAAAACAATTTAGTAGATCCCACAGTAGTATTAACTTTTATAAATGCTGTTTGATTTCATCTGCAAGGGAGATTCCTTGAGGTGGAAGAACGGGTTGTATCTGAATGCACATCAATACAAAATTAATAATGGAAAAAACTCATGTACAAAGATTATTTAATGGTATAATTTTCGCCTATGTGTCACAGGAATCTTCAGTACATTAGCTCAAAATTAAACACTAACTGAAAATTCCAAAAAGCGCCACCTAAGTAGCTGGTGTAAGCTAACTAAAAAGGTCAATAACTTTCCTAAAAAATAAAAAATAAAATAAAATAAATACAATAAAAAGTTAGGAAAAATTAGCTGATTTGTAAAGTACTATCTCCCATAAAGGGGATAGATGTAAGCCGTCGAATCTGTTTAAGTTAGGAGAATGAAGATGAAGTAGAGTTTCACATGTTTCTTTATAAAGGCGTTCCATGAGAAACTGACTTTTGTGAAGAACTCTTGTCTTTCTCCAATGAACTCTCTGTCTAGTGAAGATGGCATGTTCTGCAAGTCCAGACTTTTCAGGTTTAAAGTATTCAATATAAGATTGGTGTTCTTCTAGCTGAATAGAGGTAGATCTTCCCTTTTGTCCAAAATAAGATAATCCACAAGAGCACGGAATCTGGTAGACACCTGGATGATTAAGATGTGGAAGCTTGTCCTTAGGAGAAGTGAGAAAGGTGGAGATTTTTCTAAACAGTCGAAAGGCAACAAAAATATTCAGTGGTTTTAAAACTTTTGATATATGTTCACTGATGCCTTGCACATAAGGGATAGTAATGCACGTTATTTCCTCTGTGTTTGAAGAGGAAGACATATTAGAACTACTCAAAGTTCTTTTAATGAAGCAATTCTTATAACCATTAGATAGAAAGGAAGAAGTTATTCTTTCTGTAAAAGATTGTCTGAAGAACAAAAGGAGTGGGCCCAATGAACCGGTGTTTTAATAGTTCCTGCCTTTTGACTGGGATGGTGATGAGATTCTGCATAGATATAATGGCCTGTATGAGTCTTCTTTCTATAAACTGAGAAATGTAGGTTACCATCTGGTTGGCAAAGAATTAGAAGATCTAAAATGGCTAACTGCTTATTTGATTCTACTTCTAGGGTAAACTTGATCCTAGGATGAAATGCGTTTAACTTAGTGAGAAATTGTTGAAGTTCATCAGAAGAGCCATTCCATACAGCAAAAATGTCATCAACATATCTGAACCAATGAGTAGGTCTGGGAGAAATGTTGTCAAAGATAAGTTGTTCAAAATGTTCCATAAAGAAATTGGAGATAGCAGGAGAAAGAGGATTACCCATTGCTGTTCCTTCAATTTGTTGATACAACTCATTTTTAAAGGAAAAATAACCAGAATTTATTACAAAATCAAATACGTTTACAATGTCTGAAGGAAATTCCTATTGTAGTAATTCAATACTTTCCGAAAGAGGCACATTTGTAAATAAAGAAACAACATCTAAACTGATCATGATATCAGAAACGTCCAAATGGAGATCTGAAATTTTATTTT
Organism: Typopeltis vanoorti; assembly: GCF_054136105.1. Lineage (NCBI taxonomy): Eukaryota > Metazoa > Arthropoda > Arachnida > Uropygi > Thelyphonidae > Typopeltis > Typopeltis vanoorti. The sequence goes on from NC_143558.1 coordinate 122,639,284, forward strand.
TGAAATCCAAAGTATTTTTTATATAAGTATCAGTTCTTCTAGTTGAAGAGAAGAGGAGAGTAAATTTGATAAAAATTTTAGAGATTTTGTAAGTGGGGCAACCTATACGATCTACGACTGGTCTTAACGGAATGCCTGGTTTATGAACTTTTGGAAGACCATACAATCTAGGTGGACGACCGAAGGTTTCAAATTTTTTCTTTTGATCTTCATTCCATGTAGATACATTATCTATAAGAGAATTAAGTCTCCTCAATTGACTCCGGGTAGGATCCGATGTAAGAGGCCTATAAGTTGAATAGTCGCGAAGTAAAAGAGACATTTTTCTCTCATATTCCTTCCTATCTTGAATCACTATAGCCTTCGCCTTATCAGCTTTCGTAATAATTAAATTGTTATTCTTCAATGATTTCAATGCTTTAAACTCAGAGTAAGAAAGATTAGGACGAGGAGGCTTGGCATGAAAAAGAATTTGTGCACATTCAAAACGTAATCTGTTGGCTGTTTTTTGGGATAAGGATCGAATACCCCCCTATGTTATGAAATAAAATCCATAATTGGCACCTTATTCAGTGTAACAGCGAAATCATGTCCTTTTGATAAAACAAAACGTTCACAGTCTTTAGTGGATGCCCGGAAACATTTATAACTACTTTATCTATACCAATAGTATTATTACTGGATCTAGATATGCTGACCAGTGATTCAAATTTGCATTTTAGCTTGTCATGAGAATCATTAAAGACCTTTAAGTAAGAACTCGAAGATATGCGCATTACAGTAGTAAAAGTTTCAACCGTTAAAAAAGATTCCAGAGCATTTTTTATATCCATAATTTCTCTATTTAAGAGGGCAAGAGATTTTTTAACTTCGTGTAGCTGATTATTTAAGAGAGACTTACTATTTGAAGTAGATCCGATGAGCTTTTGGGGACCTAAAAACTTCTTTTATTTTACAACAGGTTGGAATAACCTGGGCCATCTCACATCGTTTAAATAATATTAATCTGTTAATGCATTTGGCCTTGCAGATTGTTTGGAAATAGACTCTCCATGAAGTCTAGCAATAAGTTTTAAAAGAGGTATACCATAAGTAGACATATCAATACAAAATTAATAACAGAAAAAAACTCACGTACAAAGATTATTTAATAGTATAATTTTCGCCTGTGTGTCACAGGCATCTTCAGTACATTAAGCTCAAAATTAAACACTAACTGACAATTATCAGTTAGTGTTTAATTTTGAGCTTAATGTACTGAAGATGCCTGTGACACACAGGCGAAAATTATACTATTAAATAATCTTTGTACGCGAGTTTTTTTCTGTTATTAATTTTGTATCAATATGTCTACTCAAGGTATACCTCTTTTAAAACTTATCTGAATGCACAGCATTCTTGAAATCTTCGGTTTGACATTGGAAACTGAACAGATTATTTCCCTGTGCTCATGATACACAAGTTGTCTTGGTGAAATGGATGCTGTTGTCAACTGATACAATGATTTCAAATTATCCAGACATGGCGAGGTTTGCACATAAGAATGAATATATGAGCCAGCCTGGTTGACAGAGTGGTTAGCATATCCACTCTCCAGCCAAAAGGCTGTGGGTGTGAATCCCATTGTGGGCATGGATGCCTGTGATTGTCTGTGAAAATACTACAGGTAGTGGTAGTGGGCAGTAGATGGCATTGGTGTCAATGATACAGTTCACTGTAGTTGGTGGATTGAGATGTGGAGACAGAGAGCTGTAGAGTAGATGCATGCCTTCGATGAGTCTGGACTCCTTGGAGGTGTCATGTAATACTAACATTCAAGAGTTAGCAATACTTAGTATATATTGGAGGAATGATTTACACCTTAAGCTCAGATTATGAGCAAGGCTTAAGTTTAAAAAAATGCATTAAAACCACACTCTGCAATTGCTTGGAAACTGAACATTTGGACAGAGTGTACACCGCATGGGTGTGTGGCAAAAACCTCAGGGAATTACGAACTATTTTTGTACCTCGGAGTTTAAAAGAGTATGAACCACATTAGTAGTAATAAAAAGGTACAAAATTTCTTGTTCTAGAACCACATAATTTATTTATAAACTACATGTATTATGGTGGTCTGAAAAGTTCTCGGCCTAACAATGAAAAAACGAATTTATAATTTCAAAATTATTTTTATTTTTCAACATAATCTCCCTTAAGACTAATACATTTATTACAGCGATGCTCCAGCACCATTATTCCATCCCTGTAGTGGTTCTTAGTAAGATCTGCAAAATAGCCCTCTACAGCTGCAATCACCTCTTAATTCAAAGAAAAACGCTGACCAGCGAGGAAGAGTTTTAGTTTTAAGAGATAGAAGTCAGAGGGAACCAAATCTGGGGAATAGGGTGGATGTTCCAACAATTCATAGTGCAGATTCGTTAATTTTCCCATTGCCAAAACACTTTTGTGGGCAGGTGCATTGTCCTGATGAAAGATGATTTTTTTTACTTCTGCAAACCGGGTCTTTTCTCTCAAATTTTTTTCGTCTAGTCTGGTTAAAAGATTGGAATAATATTCCCCAGTTATTGTTTTATTCTTTTCAAGATAATTAATCAACAAAATGCCTTTAGCATCCCAAAACACTGATGCCATGACCTTTCCTGCTGATGGAACCAACTTTGTCTTCTTTGGCGTTAAACAACCAGCTTCTGTCCACTGTTTTGACTGCTGTTTGGATTCTGGTATGTAATGATGAATCCAAGTCTCATTCATAGTAATAAATTGATGCACAAAATCAATTTTATTCTTGTTAAAACGCTCCATGCACACTGTTCAGAGATTTCCTTACAAGTGCGATCTACTATGATCAAGCGTGACCCCCATCTTGCGCAAAACGTTTTAATATGCAATTCTTCATGCAAAATATATCCTACACATTCTTTTGAAATGTCCATATTCTCAGCAATTTCACACATTTTGACTTGCCAGTCATCCAATACCATATCATATACTCGATCAATGATTTCTGGTGTTGTTACACTTTTTGGACGTACTTCATGGATCATCTTCAAAACTGGTACGGCCATGTTTATACTTGGCAGCCCATTTCTTAATTGTTGAAAACAAAGGAGAAGAGTGCCCATAAACTTTTATGTACTTCGAATGAATTTCTTTTGGCGTTAAACCTTCTTTTACAAAGAATTTTATAACTGCATGATACCCAAATTTATCCATTTCAAGGGATAACAGACAACACTTCACTTTTGCTTCAGACAGCTGTATAAAACAAACCACTTAATAGAATGACTTGTAATTTCAAATAGATGCTTATGACAGATGTACCAACTTAAAAAGAAATTTCTTGTCGATAGTGTTGCCATCAATAGTTCAGACCTCCCTCGTATATGCAGCATTTAAGTACAGGGTGTCCCAAAATTCACGCAAGTAATTTTGATAGAAAACACAGGTTTTTAATTAAAAATTGTAATTTCTTATTGATTCATAAAGTATACAGTATAGGGTTATGCAAGGAATAGCATATCGGGTAAAGGGCATCCACGGCTTTGCTGGCACATACACACTCTTTTGTCGAAATTTTCCGTGACCATTTTGCATAAATGTGGCTGAATTTCGTTGATACAGCGCTCAATTTCCTCGTTTTCAAGACGTGGGTGGTCATGGGCTTGTTGGTATAAACCTTAGATTTCAAAAAACCCCAAAGAAAAAAGTCCAACAGCATTAGGTCACACGATCTGGGCGGCCAATTCTGATCACCAAAACGGGAAACTACACGCCCAGGAAATGACTCATGCAGTAATTGAATTGTTTTTCTCGGGCTGTATGGCATGTTCTTGTTCTTGTTGAAACCACGTCATCCACATCAATATCTTGCAATTTAGGCACAAAAAACTGGATTATCATGTCACGATACCGAGCACCATTAACTGTTATTGCCTTACCAGCCGCATTTTCAAAGAAGAATGGACCGATGTGGTCCATTCTTCTTTGAAAATTGTCACTGTTTGTGCGGATTTTGAGCTGGAGGCCCAAAATCCGCACCAAACAGTGACACGTTGAGGATGCATTTGTATCTCAACAATCACTCGTGGATTTTCTGAACCCCAAATGCGACAATTTTGTCGATTAATGAAGCCATCAAGATGAAAACGAGCCTCACTGCTGAAGATGATTTTGTTCAAAAAATAAGCTTCCACTTGTTGTTCCATAATCCATTCAACGAACTCTCTTCGCTGTGTGTGGTCAGTAGGCTTCAGTTCTTGAGTCAATTGAAAACTTTGTAAGCATAAAGATGCAAATCTTTTGTGAGAATACGCTGTAGAGAGCTTCTCGCCCAATTCAAGACCACGGTGCCGAATAGATGTTCCTGGACTCTCAGCAACACTCTCTCACGAACTGCTTCGATGTTTTCTGTTGAACGACGGCCAGAGTGTATAAGATCACTAATTGATCCAGTTTCCTTGAATTTTTTAATTAATCTTTTCACAGTTGATGAAGTTAAATCACTATTCCGACCATATTTTGTACGAAAATTGAGAACTGTAGCTGCCAAACCTTCATTATTTTTAAAATATTGCTCAACAATGAAAATGCGTTGTTCTTTCATGTAGTGCTCCATTTGTAATAATCCTGAACTGTCAGCTGTCACGCTGTCTTTTTTTTCTCGTTGGTAACACTTTACCGCACAAATGGTGCTAAATTTAAATCTTGCGTGAATTTTGGGACACCCTGTAGAAGGAAGAAGTAAACATTTAGGTTTATCCTTCCTTCTGGTTGCTCCTTACTTCATGATTGCTTTTACGGAAATATTTAGCAAGAAACATACAAGATCTTTTACGTTCAATTTTAAACGTATCAAATTAAGAGTTTGTGGCATGTGACTTTTACTATTATGAACACAAACGTACCACACACATTGAGTCTGAAAGTGGAAATGCACACATGGATCAGCAAAAATCAGACATTATATTGGCTATAATGGTGTTAAGATCTTAAAATATCTTAACATGATTTTGTGCATGGAAAATATTGTTAGAATAGGTAATTGAAAATGAAATAGATATAAAAATATCGTTATGTTAATAAAATTAGATTTATTGTAAAATATCAATAAAATGACATTTTACAATAAAAAGAATAAAGCAGTAGTGCTTATAGTTTCACTATTGGTGGTTTAGATAACTAGCGAGGACATTAAACCTAACCGTTCCTCATGGTTCGAGTCACTGGGTGGAAACAACCTATCATTCAGCAGCATGAATAATCAGCAAGATTTACATACCTTTCTATGCCACTGGAAATAAAATACAACCTGCAGCCATTTTTTATACTGAATGCACTGAAATAATCATCAACTTCATAGCAGTCAACAAACGTTATCCAGTCTGCATTATTGAAATCTTCAATTTGTCTGTAATACCCAGCTGTCATGACGTCATTCACACGACGCATTTGAGAGAATACAGCATATGCTCAACTTTGATGTAGAAAATGAACAGCTCATGCACATGAGAGGACGAGAGGGAGATTTTGAGATATGCATAGAGAAGAGATTAAAAAAAAAAAAAAAAGGAATAGAGAGATAAATACAGGGTGTCCCAAAATTCACACAAGATTTAAATTTAGTGCCAATTGTGCGGTAAAGTGTTGCCAACGAGAAAAAAAGACAGCGTGACAGTTCAGGGTCATTAAAAATGGACCACACACAACGAAGAGAGTTCATTGAATGGATTATGGAACAACAACAAGTGGATGCTTATTTTTCTAACAAAATCATCTTCGGCGATGAGGCTCATTTTCATCTTGATGGCTTCGTTATTCGACGAAGGGGGTTCAGAAAATCCACGAGCGATTGTTGAGAAACAAATCCATCCACAACATGTCACTGTTTGGTGCGGATTTTGGGCTGGAGGCATCGTCGGTCCATTCTTCTTTGAAAATGCAGCTGGTAAGGCAATAACAGTTAATGGCGCTAGCTATCGTGACATGATAATCCAGTTTTTTGTGCCTAAATTGCAAGATATGGATGTGGACGAGATGTGGTTTCAACAAGACTGTGCCACATGCAATACAGCTGGAGAAACATTTCAATTACTGCATGAGTCATTTCCTGGTCGTGTAACTTCCTGTTTTGGCGATCAGAATTGGCCGCCCAGATCATGTGACTTAACGGCATTGGACTTTTTTCTTTGGGGTTTTTCGAAGTCTAAGGTTTATGCCAACGAGCCCACAACCACCCATGCCTTGAACGAGGAAATTGAGCGCTGTATCAACGAAATTCAGCCACATTTATGCAAAACAGTCAGGAAAATTTCGACAAAAGAGTGTGTGTGCCAGAAAAGCCGTGGAGGCCATTTACCCGATATGCTATTCCATGCATAATCCTATACTGTTTGCTTTATGAATCAATAAGAAATTACAATTTTTAATTAAAAACCTGTGTTTTCTATCAAAATTACTTCTTGCGTGAATTTTGGGACACCCTATATAAGGGAGACTTGGAAATAATTCCCTTTAAGAAATAAGGAATGAATGGCTGTATTTTGTGGATTTCTTATATGTTCAAGTTCCTATTGAGAGGTTTATATATCTTCACTCGAGTGAAGATTAAATGAAAAGCTATTCTTTATTTGTGTAGGACTGATAGTTATCAAGGAAAAATGCTGGAAAGTTCCATATATGCTGTTTTCTAGTTCCATACTGGACAGCTGAGTTTTATGAAGAACATTTGATATTTTTGGTAGTTATTTTAAGTAGTAACTGAATATGCTAGAGAAGTGAGGCATAAGCTTGAGTACGAGTTCACAACTCAGGTATGAGTTGTCATTTTGCTTATGTGATTGTGTGCAAAAATAATTTGTTGCTGCATAAAATGCTTAAGTTCACTAGGTGAACTTAAGCATTTTATGCAGTGTGCTATGATTTTCTATAGAAATATTTGCCACGTCTTTTTTGTGAATGTCTGAGTCTCTGACTAAGATATGTTGCTTGTCCTTTTATCATTTTGGAATCTATTATTATTCCAAAATGATAAAAGGACAAGCAATAATGACACTGTTTGTTTTAATTTAATGAAAATACCCAAGCCAAACAAAGATGGTAAATAGGCAGACACTGAGGCTTCCCAACAGTGTATCATAATCAACAAACATGGGTAACTGAGAATTTTAGTGACTTTGCTATTGGACATATTATTTACTCAAGACAGATGGGTCATTCTATCACCCAAGTGGTAAGAACCCTAGGATTCTTGAGGGCCAACTTATCAATGGGTCTACCACAAATATACTAACAATGGATGATCCGGTGAGCAAATGGTGGCAGACTACATGCCATTGATGACTGAGGCTGACATAGACTATCCAGCCTTGTACAAACCAACTTCAGGGCAATGGCAGCAAAAATCACATCCAGTTTCAATGTTGGAGGTCCAAGCAGCATCAGCAAGCGAGCGAATGGTACAATGTACACTGCATGCTATCTGCTATGGGAACTGACACCCTAAACATGTATCACTGTTGACAGCTCGTCATCAGGAACTGCACCTTGCCTGGTGTCAGGGCCATCAAATCTGGAACCTATGCAGAGTGGACCAGAGTTTTGTGGTCTGATGAATCTCATTATCGATTGTATCAAGTTGATAGGAGGGAGGCAGGTGTGGCGTTGACAGCATGAGTCCATGACCCTGCTGTGCCAGGTCAGTCTGTTTGAGGAGGTGGTGGCACTGCAATGTTTGGGGAGCCTTCTTATGTAACACATTAAGTCACTTAGTGTGTCTGGAGAGGTCCTAAACACTGCAAGCTACCAGAATACTGTATTTACTCGAATATAACTTGCCCTCGCATATATCTCACACCCCTGATTTTACTTTACAAAAAAAAGAAATTAAAAAGTTTTGCATATACCTTGCACACAAAAAAAAATGTTTAAAACTTTAAGAAATAGATAATGAATGTTGTTATAACAGTTGCAGATTTTTGGAATTTGGTTATAGAGAATCAGTATTTCAACTCGCCAATCATCAGCTGGCTTTTCTTGTTGACTTGTGCAATCTTTTGTTAATACCACACCAATCATATGCGAGACCGGAAGTAGCAACAGCAAATAGTAGATTCTTGGAAAGTCAATACCCATTTTCATTTTTTTTTTTTTTTAAATCATGGTGATCTAAAATGGGATTTTAGATCACAATTTATCCTTCAGATCACCATGATTTATCCTTGTCCTTTTATCATTTTGGAATCTATTATCATTCCAAAATGATAAAAGGACAAGCAATAATCACACTGTTTGTTTTAATTTAATTCATTGTTGCTAAGATTCAAATATACCGCGTGATGAAGGTGAGTGGCCGATCACATAATTGATAATTAAAATTTAAATACATCATCATCAAATTCCTGACTTGTACACTCAAAGGGTGTACAGGATATGATAGTACTACATGAAAAAAATTACATAATTACTAACTTCCTATCTACAATTTTCCTCCAAATCAGTCTGTTACTTGTCAAGACTCCAACATTATCAGATCTCATATTTCTATCGTCTAAGGCACTTTGTACCGTATCAATCCACCTATATCTTGGTCTTCCTCTGGGTTGTTTTGCTGCCAACCTAGCAGAGAACACTTGTTTTGATAATCTTTCTTCACCCATTCTGTTTAAGTGACCATACCACCTGAGATTAACACAGTCCTGGATGCCGACAATGTCCAGTTCTTTCCTAATATCCTCGTTTTTAATATGATATTGCCATTGATGCCACCTGTTCACGCCTCTAGTCTTTCTCAGGACTCTCATGGCTGCAGTCTCTAGTCTTTGGTCAAGTGTTTTACTTCTGACCCAGCTCTCAGATCCATAAGTTAAAACTGGTTTGAACACTGTCTTGTATACAGCTAATTTAGTGTGCCGACTAATTTCTCTCTTATTCTATATGAATTTATTCAACTGACTTTCCACCATACCAGCTTTGCTGATTCTGTTGTCTATTTCTATATTGAATTTACCATCTTCACTAAAAATCGTGCCTAAGTAGCTGAAATGTTTTACTTGTTCCACAGTTTCTCCACTCACAACACAGTTGACATTTTCAATGATTCTGCTTATTTTCATTGTCTTTTTATTGCTGACCTTCATACCATATCTATTACAACAGTTATTCAATTTAGTCAGAGAATCTTGCAGACTTGTAGCGGATTTATTTAGAAGTATAACATCATACGCATAAAGCAAAGTGCTGACATTAACATCTCCAATTTTGATATCATGTTTAATACTACTTTTCTTCATAATGTGATCCATATAGATAATGAATAACACAGGGAATAATGTACATCCTTGTTTCACACCAGATTTAACATTAAACCATCTTCCTGTACTTCCTTCAATTCTAACTGCTGACTTACAACTCAAAGACAAAGTATTGCTTGATATAATGCCCCATTGACACCATATAACTGTAGCGTATTGAATAGCTTCTCTCTTGGCACATTGTCATATGCCTTTTCCAAATCGACAAAACATGAATACAGATCTTTGTTATATTCCCATGCTTTCTCGACTATTTGTCGTAAAGTGGAGATCTGATCTTGACAGCCTCTATTTGGCCTGAATCCAGCTTGTTCTTCACCCAGCTTTTCTTCCAGAATTCTTCTCAATCATTTCTCAAGTATAAATAGATCTTGCCAGGAACACTTAGTAGGGAAATACCTCTGTGATTCTCACATTCAGTTTTATTTTCCCTGTTATATATGGGTACTATGAAAGCTCTACTCCAATCATCAGGAATTCGTCCCTCTGTCCAGGCTTTCTGAACTATGCAGTGCAGCCACTGTAAGACTTTTATACCAACATACTTCAGCATTTCTGGTCGAATATCATCTACTCCTGCTGCCTTTCCGCATTTTAAGCCTTTGATGACTTTTTCTACTTCAAGTATGGATATGTATTCCTGACTGCATGCCTGGTCAGTGACTTTTTACCACTGTGCTTCATTTTGTAAATAATGTGAGAAATTATAAATTATAATGAGGATTTAATTATAAACATCAATTTATTTTTTTCCTCAAAAAAATTAGTTTTCAAAAATTCCCGCATACATCTCACACCACGATTTTTAACTTTAATTTTTGGGAAAAAAGTGCAAGTTATATTCGAATAAATATGGTATGTTGGCTGATCACTTGGACACTTTCATGGCCTTCACACATCCTGCAGCTGATGGTCTGTTTCGGCAGGACAATGCACTGCACACTAGGCCACAACCATACAGGCATAGCTGCTTGAGGAACACTCAAATGAGTTTGGGACATCCAGTGCCCCCCCCCCCCAAGATCCCTGGATTAAAATCCAATTTAATCTCTCTGGGATGCTGTAAAATGCGACATCAGATACGTGTATCTGGGACCATCTAACACACACACACACAGTTGTGGACAATGCTGCAACAGGCATGACTGGAATTGCATATGGCATCTTGTTAAGGCAATACCTAAGAGTGTAGGCTATTATTTGAGCTAGAGGAGGACTGACACACTATTAGGTGAGTATCTCTAACATTTTGTCCACTGAGTGTATTTATATATAGAACAGACTCCTTATAAATCAACAACAGACTCAGCTGCAGTCATAAATTTCCCATAGCTATCAAACTAGTGTCAAACCTGAATTTTACATATAGCACAGAACATGAAATCTGCACCCTATCAATAATAAATGTTCAAATCACTTACAACAACAACAAAAAAAAAATAATAATAATAACAACACATAAATAAGAAACAAGATAAAACAAATAAATAATAAAAAAAAAAGTTAAATATTTTTAATCATACCTATTTCTACTTCTACGTGTTACACGTGGGGTAAATGAAAATGGCAATATGATGGAGGGGGTTCTTCTTTCTTGAGCATCCTTAGCACCAAGGCATGCAGATTTAGGTGTCACAGTATAATCAGTTAGTTCCTCGCTTTCTTCATTAAGATCACTTCGAATTGCCTATTGAAACACAAAACAGAAATCAGGGTGATGCTAAATGTTTTTAATCTGCACAAAATCTTCCTTAAATAAAAGCATATTTTTAACTTCAATATTTACAAGATGAATTAAGATTACCACATCTACACCTTCAAAGAATATCAAATATATATAAAATACAGCAAGACTATGGGGGACTGAAACAATAAAAATCAAGTGAAGGAGGTTATCATTAACTTATTATGGAGAATGGAGGTGAAAGTGAGCACAGCAACTATTACCTAATGTGAACTGGATTTTAAATAAAAGTTACTTTGTTTACAAATATTCAAGGAAGTAAGGTCTGCTGTTGGCTGAAATTTGTCAAAAGGTTTGGAAGAAAATATACTGGTCTAGAGAGTGGAAAACATCAGTATTCATCCCAAAAAAATCAAATGCCAGACATTGTGATAATTATAGAACCATCGCTTTAATTTCACATCCAAGTAAAGTTATACTGATAGCGATTCAACAAAGGTTGGAGCCATAGAGAAATGCCACAAGAACAGGTTTTAGGAGAGGTAGAGGAACTAGAGACCAAATAGCAAACATGAGATGGATTATGGAAAGAACAAGAGAATTTCAGAAGGAAGTATTCATTTATTTTATTGATTATAAGAAACTTTTGATTAGGTGGATCGACAACAGACTGTGGATTGTGATGAGATCAATGGGAATACCTGAACATGTAATTCTCTTGATAAGAGAGCTGTATGACAACCAAGAAGCTTCAGTAAAAACAGTCTTTGGAGAAACAGACAGTGTTCGAGTGGAAAAGGGGTTGTATACTGTTCCCGTACTTTTTTTTTAAATATTTATAATGAATAAGTTATGAGAATGGCTGATTTAGACTGGTGGCAGGAAAATAAATAATTTAAGATATGCAGATGATACAACCCTCATAGCAGAAACTAAGGAAGATCTAGAGCAGTTGATTCTATTGGTTAAGATGGTAACTAACAAAGCTGGGCTTAATTTAAACATCAGCAAAACAAAAGTGATAGCTTCTGGTAAATTAAATGAATTTATAATAAAGGGAAATAAATCACTGAAAGTCATGATTTACTGGAGGTCCAGAATCAGAAATGATGGTAAACGTGAAGGTGAAATTAAAAGAAGGATAGTCATGGGAAAAAAAGCGATGTTAAACCTGACAAAAACTATGAAGGATAGAGGTGCGAGTAAGGCCATGAAAGTTTAGAATTTTCTGATAGTATATATGAATGTGAAAGATGGATTATTAAGAAGAAAGATAGAAAGCGAATCGATTCAGTTGAATTATGGGTGTGGAGGAGACTATTAAGAATCTCATGCAAGAATGACCAATAAGAAGGTTTTAGAGAATATAAAGACAGAATGCTCCTTGGAGGTAGTGATTGCTAAACAGAAATTGATGTACTTTGGACATATTATGCGAGCTGATGGATCATTGGAAAAGGCAGTTATATTGGGGCAAAAGGAAATACCACAAAAAAGTTGGATGGACTTACTAACTTGAACTTAAAGAACTTACAATTACTGAAAGAAAGGATAAGAGGCCAAGCAGGATGGAGAGCCTTTGTTCACAAGATTACCAAGAGTCGAAATCGACTGGATGGCACATAACAACAACAAAGGGCCTGCTAACGTTAACAGTCAAAGTGCTCCTTCTTATTAATTCTTCAGCATGTTTTGTTTTCTTGTTATTTTCTGGTTTAATGTAATAAATAAGTGGCACATCTGTATATAAAAACAAATGAAATATTTCTTAGCAGTATAATACAAGGTAATAAATAAATAACACAGCATAAGCCTGTTGAGAAAACCTCTGTAAAAAAGAAGTATAAAAAATGTAGTAAAATTCATAAAACATCATAAAAAACAGGTTTTTAAAAGAATATATGCAATAAAAAAAATAATGTATATAAATTATATAAGATGTTAAACACTGATGCTCTGTAAAAATTTAAAAAACAGGGTGACACTTGATGATTCTCATGAAATCCGAGTGTATTAAGTTCAGCCGGATTATGAAAGTAACTAAAATAATGACTACACTTGTTGGCAAAACAAATGCAGGCAATTAAATTATGAATGATGTCCAGTGTTGCACAACTCACATAAAGGCATGTCATCATCCATCAATAGGAAGGAGTACATAAGATACCTATTACCTATGCAGGGCTAAGCAAAAACAACTTCCTTTTTATGGACTCTGCATAGACTGCACTGCCATCATTTAATTTCAGGCTTGATTTGGCAGAGATTATTACTGGTCACTCTCTCTCTCTGTGTTCCATGATGACTGCCACTGGTATAAAAGCGTGTTTGATAATCTCTCTGCAATTGGTATATATGGAAACTTAAACTGACCTAGCTGCAGTATCTGCAGCCTTATTTTCCTTAATCCCAGTCTAACTTACAACAGAAGCATACATCCAAGTACAACTTCCATAACTGAGAAAGGATAGGTTGGATTTGAGAGAGCACTGAGCATACTTATTGCCCATGAAGAACTCTGTAGATCTGTATACATTATGTAACTTTGGTAGCAATGCAATCTTATGTATTTAAAATTTTTTACTAAATAATTTAAGGAAATTACAACGTCAACTAGGATATACATTAAAATTAATTTTAATATACTTCAATATTTCGGCAACGTCACGTTGCCATTTTCAAGAAACTTAAAAACAAGACACGTGCACGTAGGCACAACAAACAGTAGTGAGGAAGAAGCAGGAAGCTATTATTTCTCCTAAAGTCCTGATGGTGCCCCCTAGCGGGCAATGTTGGTATTCTTGGCCAATTGGGCTGAAGGTCCTCTGATGTAGGTTTCCCAAATTTGAGGCAGTCTCATGCACACAAATTTGTTGACGTTTGGATTGTTCTTAGGGCTGAAGCTGATTCCATGAAAAGTCTTTCATATTTGTATTTACTACGGTGAATTATTGTGGCTTTCTTCCACCGTATTCTATGGCAGGTATCCAGCGCATGGTCAGCAAGACCAGAGTGGCTGTATTGGTGAAACCGGATGGAGCCCTTGTGTTCTGAAATTCTGATATTTGCTGTCCTGCCTGTTTGGCCAAAGTAGGACAGCTTACAGCTGCAAGGGACCTGGTATACACCAGGTAGGTCTGGGGGAGGGAGGTTGGTCTTTAGTAGAGCGGATAAGGGATGCCAATTTTTTATATGGTCTGTAACAAGAAGACATGTTTTTTTTAGGATTTTTGTAATTTTTTCCGAGGTGTTCGGATATAGGGTATGGTGATGGATTTAGAGTAATCCTTGTTGTGAGGGGGGGAGGGGGTGGTTGTGGTTTACTGGTTTCAATTTTTTTTTGGGGGGGGGGTAGCCTTTGGCTGAGAAAGTGTTGAGAATGTGGTTTAGTTCAGTGGTTAGGGCATTGTCATTTGAACAGATAAGTTTAGCCCTGTTGTGTAGTGTCTTAATGACTCCATATTGTTGCGAGGAGGGGGTGGTGGGATTGTTGGTGAATGTATCTGCCTGTATAGGTGGGTTTCTCTACAGACTGAGAAAACCGAGGTTCCATCAGGCTGGTGGGTGACTAGTGTGTCTAAGAAAGGAAGGCAGTTGTTTTTTTCTTCTTCCAGGATGAATTTGATTCTGGGGTGTTGGTTGTTTAAGTGTGTTAGGAAAGAGAGGAGTGTATCAGAGCAATGTGGCCAAATAGCTAACACATTATCAACATAGGGAAGCCAAATGGTTGGTTTTTGTAGGGCAGAGTGTAAGGCTTTCTCTTCAAAAGTCTCCATATAAATGTTGGCCAAGGGTGGGGAGAGTGGAGAACCCATGGCTGTCCCCTCTATTTGTTTGTAGAATTTTCCTTGCCAAACAAAATTGCCTGAGTTCATTGTGAACTGAAATAGGGCTGTGATATCGGGAGGAAATTTAGCTTGGATAAGCTCTAAGGATTCTTTGAGTGGGACATTTGTAAATAAGGAGGAGACATCAAAACTGACCATTATGTCAGTGTGTTTGAGTGTAAGGTTTTCTATGCTGGCTTTGAAGTGAGCTGAGTTTTTTATGTGTGAAGATGTGTTGCCAGTATAGTGTGAGAGAGCTTTGGCCAAATGTTTAGCTAGTTTGTACGTGGGGGAATCAGTGCCATCTATTATGGGACGTAACGGCACATTTTCCTTATGTATTTTTGGGAGTCCATACATACGGTGGGGGTATGGAGTTAAATGGTTTTAATTTGTTAGTGATTTCCACAGGCCAAGAAGTGACCTTCTTAAGTAGCCTGTGGAGTTTTCTAATTTGTGAGTTGGTGGGATTGTACTTGATAGGGAGGTAAGTAGCCCGATCTAACAATAGAGCTTTCAGCTTACCTGTGTAATCCTTTTGGTTAGGCAATACTGTGGCATTCCCTTTATCAGCTTTGGTGATTATTATTTTCTTGTTTTTCTTTAATTCTAGTAGAGATTTAATTTCCTTACTGGGCATGTTGGCTTTTGGTGGTTTAGCTTTGGTCAGAAACTGGATGTGGCTTGTGTTCTATCGGAATATCAGAATTTCAGAACACAAGGACTCCATCTGGTTTCACCAATACAGCCACTCTGGTCTTGCTGACCATCGCTGGATACCTGCCATAGAATACGGTGGAAGAAAGCCACAATAATACACCGTAGTAAATACAAATATTAAAGGCTTTTCATGGAATTAGCTTCAGCCCTAAGAAACAATCCAAACAAATCAAAACAAATTTGGCTGCATGAGACTGCCTCAAATTTGGGAAACCTACATCAGAAGTCCCTCAGCCCAATCACCCAAGAATACCAATATTGCCCGCTAGGGGGCACCATCAGGACTTAGGAGAAATAATAGCTTCCTGCTTCTTCCTCACTTACTGTTTGTTGTGCATGCATGCACGTCTTGTTCTTAAGTTTTTTGAAAATGGCAACGTGACGTTGCCGAAACATTGAAGTATATTAAAATTTATTTTAATGTATATCCTAGTTGATGTAATTTCCTTAAATTATTTAGTAAAAAATGCATAACCAACGTCTAAGCCTTTCCATGAGAAATATGTATTTTAAAGCAAACTCTATAGTGTAGCTATATAAAATACTCTATAGTATTTCATAAGCAAACTCTAAAATGTAAAGTTACATTTTAGTGAGATCAGGGCAGATATTATACTGTGTCAGAAGACAGCATATGATTCGATCAATTAGTGCCTCTAATTTTGAACCATCTGTATAAATATGTACAAAATAAGAGTATCAAATTCTGTGTTGTCTACCAGTAGATCTTTGACCTTCAAGAGCTGCTAGATAACAACAGGAAGTTTTGGGAAATTTTTGGTAACCTGCAGGAAGGAAGTGACATGGTGATATGTATGAATACCACAGTCAATATGTGTTTAGTGGTATCTGAGCTATGTCTCTAGACAATCTCTAGACATTGTTTATCCCAATGTCAATCTCTAGACATTGGGATAGACAATGTCTAGAGATTGTCTAGAGACATAGCTCAGATATACATTATAAGAGAGCTTTTATTCGCCAAACAAAGGGTTGTATGGCAGTCTGATAGGTGTTGCACAGATTCTCCCACTGCAGAAGACAGTTAGCCATGTGGGATGGTCTGGTAAGGACTTTATTTTTGTAGCATATAACAGTGGTTCCTTTGCCTCGAAGTACAAACTAGGAATCAGCAAAGTTTGAAATGCGCCATTTGCAATTCATATGGCTTGATAGTAACAGGATCTAGCCATCATAGGGTATACTTTCACTGGCAGAAGCATAAACTTGTGACCCATAATTTAGTTTCTATTTCTATCTTATAATTCTGCAATATAGATGGAACAAAGAACATCTGTCTGTCTGTACACCAAGAGATGGAAGATAAGGCACGAAGGATGTTCACTGCTTTTTGGCACTTATCTCATAACTGATTGTAAGCGAGGAAACTGATTTTGCTGTCAAATATAACTCCCAACAACCTGGCTTCTGGTGCAACTGGGATAAACATCTGTCCTAATCTGAGTTCTGGGTTTTGATGAAGATTGCATCTGCAGCAAAAAAAAAAGCACACAAACCATCTTCTGATGTGAAAATCTGAACTCATTTGCAAGATGATCGATGGCATGCTGCAGCTGTCTTTCACCCTCATACTACATAAACGAGAGCAGACAATAAAAGTCATCCACATTGGGGGCATTACTTACGGGTTCCAGGTAATTGTTCACTTATGAGTGAACCCTGATTGTAAAAAGCATGACATTTAAAACTGAACCATATGGGAAACCTTCCTCTTGGGTATAAGTTTGGGAGAAAGAGTGATTTCCACTCAGAAAAATCCATTAGATAAAAAGTTCTTGATAAAAAGAGGGAGATTCTCTTTGAGACCAAAGTTGTGTAAGTCTTTCAGTATTCAAAAGCAGCAAGCAGTATCACATGCTTTTTCCAAAGAAAACTGATACTAAGTACTCTCATTTTATTAAGGCATCTCTGAGAAATGCTTACAGCCAGACTACTAGATTATCAGTCATTGAATGATGTTTACAGAAGTTAGATTGTGTTCTGGATGAAAGGTTGTTTTTCTCCAGAAATCATAAAAGACAAAATTTAACCATTTTTTTTACCCCCAGAATCTTGCACAGGTAGCTGCTAAGACCAATTGATTGATAGTTTATTAGTGATTTTGGATCATTTCCTGGCTCAAGAAAGGTAATAATAATAATAACAGCCTTTTGCATATCTGAAAATATGCACAGACAGAAAATTCAGTTGTCAAGGTACACAGTTGATGCAGAGATGATGGAGATATTTAGCCATTTCACAGCAAATATCTACTAGAATAGCAGTTGGGTAACATTTAACCAAACAGTTTTAATTTCATCTTTTGTGAATAACCTGTTTGCTTAAATGTCACCCAACTGCTATTCTAGTAGATTACTATTCAATGAAAACTGAATTGATTGTTTTAGTGCTTTGCAATTTTCAACAAGGAACTCAGGAAGGTAGGTGGGGAGAGAAGTGCTGCTGATGTATTAGAAAAAACTTTCCTGAATGTACTGAAAATTGTGCACAACTGTTACCTTCTAGAATGAAGCTGGTGAATGGTGTATCTGCCTTTCATTTTCTGGATTTTGTCCCAGACGGCTTTATTGCTGGTGCCTCTTGTTAGGGAAGATATGTATTGGATGCAGAATTCTTTTTTGGTTCTGATGACAGATTTTTTCTTGGTAAAGCTTAAACATGTTTGAAAGCAGTCAGGTCTATTACTGTGTCATATCCAGAGAAAATACCCCAAGCTTTCTTCCAGGCTTTTTTTGGCTGCTGTCCAATCGTCAGTCTATCTACCTTGGTTTAGGAAAATGTGTAAATTGACTGGATGTTTTTCAAGAATTGCATCTGTGGCAGCTTCTATAATATACTCTGCTACATGATTCAGTGCATCACTGATAGGAGAGGAGCCGACCATTGCAGAACTGAATTCTTCTGAGGAAAAGGTGCAGTCAGCTTGCTCACTTTTCAACTGTAATATCCATAATGTAGTATGTCTCTTTCTTTTAAGGTTACATGGTAATCAGCATTCATATTTATGAATTTAGGGACACAAGACACACATGTTGAAAAGATTATTTTACTGATTAATAATAAAATAACTTGACGTTTCGACCCCTATATTGAGGTCATCATCAGAAGGATACATGTGTATAAGAACCAAGCTACATGCTGTTGCACTCTATACAGGTAAATTACATCTACATTGCTAACAAATCTTTTTTCCTTAGCCTGCCCTCTAGTGATAAAAAAATTTTTTTTTTTTAAATTACCAATAAAGACTACAATAAACTCTGCTAAAGTCCCCACGTACTAGGATTCTTCTGGAATTATACTGTTCATATTGTTATATTACGATTATCTTCTGGATTTGTACAGTACAGGTTGCTATTGAATGTTCGAGGAAAAAAAAAAAACCTTCACATTGAGATTTTTCCTTGTGTATACATAAATATGAATAATGTAGTATGTGGTTGCCCACATAGACACACACACACAAAAAAGAGGATACCATGGGAAAGTTATCACTTCCAAATATCAGTTTCCCAATTGAACAGTGAGATGAGGGAGATTAAACAGATATTTAAGTTGATGGCAGTAAATCTTTGAGTAGGCATATAGAAGGTGTTGCTTCCTGGGTTTAAGAGGGAGAGACTGTTGTCAAGCATATGCTCAGCAACTCCTTCCCTGTTGTTTCTTTGGCTATTACCCCACAGTGATGTGTCTATTTAAATCTACTATTAAAAGTGGATGGTAACTGCAATATTACATCTTCAAGGTATTAAGTGGGACTTGCTGGAAGGGGTATGTTTGCCCACAAGGATGGCAACTCTTCTATGGGCAGGTCCATTTCTTCTCTTGTCCTTACAAATATGGTAACATTTCATAATGCCAGATCACTAAATTAAATTTCAGGTATGTTTCCTGCAGGCAGAAGCATACTGGTATAATTACATTTCTGCAAGAGATTCTTCATGTCATTAGCATTTTGCTGGAATCCAAGGCATTATAGAGATGTTTTCATTATGTCTTTTTGATGGTGTAATCTGGCTTCTTTTTTTGTGAGGTTTTATTTTCATTAGTCTTGGATTTTTTCTTTTTTAGAAAATAGTGGATGGTAATCAGGGACCATAATTTCTTCATCATGAGATTGTGACACTGGACTCCCTCCAGAACACTAGGTACATACACAGTGTGCCCATTAAGTAATGAGTTTGATTTTTTACAGGACAGCCCTTTGAATAAAAGTAATAAACATGTTTATAGTTTTTGACCACTAGAAAGTGTTATAATTGCAGGTGCAACTTTTGAGCTGGGTGATGCAGCAGTTTCTGTGTGGCAACCGGTGATGTAAGAGTGTGTGAGTGGAGCATGTCAGAAGCTGCATCATGGGGCAAACAGCTGTGATAAAATTTTACTGTAAATTAGGAAAAACTGCAACAGAAGTGTATCAAAAAGTGATGAATGTCTGAGCTATTCACAGGTGTTCTGCTGGTTTAAAGAGGAAAGGGAGTACTTGAAGGATGAACCACATTGCGGACAGCCAGTTTCTGAACAGACAAATGAAAATATGGTGAAAGCTAGGGAAATTGTTGCCCATGAAAGGCAAATAACCACTAAGCCACTTGCTGTACAATTTGATATCAGTAAGGAAACAGCCAGATTAATCTTAGAAAATGATTTGCACGAGAGGAAGATTTGTTTGAGGTGTGTGCCACGCACGTTGACACACGAACAGAGAGAGAACACAGGTTGAATGTTGTCAAAATTTCACCTATGCAGTTAATCAAGACCATGATGTGTTGCGAAGAATTGTTCACTGGTGATGAAGGTTGATGTTATCAGAAACACAACACTAGAGCATGGAATAGTGTGGAACGTCTTCCTTGACAGAAGAAAGTCAGGTTGCAAAAATCACCTGTCAAGACAATAGTCAGTATTTATTTTTTTTCCCGATGATGCTAGAATTATCCACCATGAACAGTTCTTTCCTGAATACGACATTTCAGGAAAGAACTGTTCCACAACAACAATGGTTTCTGCTGCATAACAACAGTCCCATGCACTGCATTTGAAGCAGTTTCTGACTTCAATGTTGGTCTAATATTCCCGCCTATTCACCAGATTTGGCTCCCACAGACTTTTCTACTTCCTAAAGGTGAAATGTGCCTTGAAAGTGAAGCACTTCAGTGATATTGATGATATCCAACATGGTGTTACCCAGAAACTGAGGGAGGTTCCCATTCAGGACGTCTTCCACTTTGAACACTTGTACAACAAGTGTTCGAAGTGGAAGAGATGTAAATGTTGTGTGGAGTTGGAGGGAGATTATTTTGAATCATGCAATTGACAATTCCAAATATAGTTCTTTGTTTTGATATAATAATTGTTCTCTCATTACTTAACAGGCACACTGCATATTAATTGTTTCCTCTTGTTCAGAAGGAACAAAGTTATCCATGCCATCTATTAAATTATTGGGAGGAGTGTCAAAGACATGTCTCCAAATTCTTTAATACCTGGCCATTATAATGGAGCATATAACTCTTTTGCAAGAATGACACAAAGAAAAAAATAAAATTTTTCAGGAAATGAGTTTGAAGTTTTGAATCAATAATTATAACTGTTTAATACTCTTTACTATGGGGAAATGATTGTATTTGAGTAATGGTATTCTTCCAGTAGATAGAATTCAAGGTTCCCTTTCAATTTCTGCATATAACTTAAAAAATTTCGTTTTTGAGTTATGTCATTCTTCTTGCAAATGAGATATATATATATATGGATCATCACATAGAGGAGCCATTTTTGGCATGTCCTTTGGAGTGAGCCCACAACGATTTTTCTTTTATGTGCTCTAAAGAGACAGCAAGCAAATGATACTATTCAGGGATGTTGAAGTTATGCGAAAGTAGAATCGACAAGTGTCAATGTTTCTACTGACACTTTCTTTACAGCTGCCTTCTTAGATTAGAGGGTTTACAACATCCAGTGGCACTGCCTCTTTGCCTCATAGTATGGGATGTACTACTCAGTTTTTATGTTCTGGATCTCTTTTTTATCCTTCCACCCTTTGGATGCTGGGGAAGTAAGCAGAGTGATCTTCCTTACAATTAGGGAATTTTGGTGTTTGTTCTTAGAGTCCTTGTTCTTGTGATCTTTACTACTACCTTTATTAGACACAAATAGCAGCGCCATGACATGCAGTTTGAGAATGACCATACTTTTCACATTTAAAGCAATGCCAAGTTCAGGATGTAGAGTCTCACTGGGAAGTTTAAATATCTGGCTTTTACAGATTTTGGTGGTTTAGGGGAGTGTGTTAAAAGTAATGATGATGATCCTGCTGACTATCCGATCTCAGGTGACCATCCCTATGTATGAGTATTCTCCTCATGACTGTTACTGAAACTACAAATCATCAAATGAACATATATGACAGTAAACAGCCTATGTAGCTCGATAGAAGTGGTATTTGCACTCCACAACCTGAAAAAAAAAAAAAGACCTAGATTCAAATCTAGTTGCTGACTAGAGGAACATTTTCTAAGCCTTTCTTTGACCAGTTCCTGAGTTAGTCGATCTCTTGCACAGGCAAGCAGGTTTTTCCTCCTGGAAACTTGGGTATTTCACCCTGTAACCTCAAGAAAATTGACCGTAGAACCCACACTATCTCAGACAATAAATATATGGTATTAGGATTAGGAAACATGAGATGGTGTGCTGTCCCCCCCCCACCCCTCTTCACCAGATGCCAGATATTGTTAGTGATAGTCATGGACCAGCTATCTCTAATTAGCCTCCAGTGGTGATTAAACTTCTTCCTCAGTCTCCAAAAAGTTAGATTGGGCTAAAACAGCCTTCCCTACTGTTAGGGAATCAAAGATGTTAGCAGTGAATGAAGTGTATTCATAAAAAATGCAGTTTTTAATGGATTAACTTGTCATATAATTGAAGATTAGCATGATATTCCTTTCAGTCAGTATAATTTATAAGACTTTAAAAAACAGAGTGAAATTAATAATAAAGTGGGCAATAGTGGGCAATAATGGGCAATAATAAAGCAATCCCTTACTCACCACCAATAATGGTGGTGAGTAAGGGATTGATGGCGAAGTGCGCATGACTGGTGATAAAACAGTAAGAGTAAATGATAGCAAAAAAAGGCCGCAACATTTGAAAACTGAATTGGTGAAGATGGGGCAGATGCAGAGTGAAATGAAGAAAAGTATAGATATGTATGGAAAGTGAGGCACTGGATATGAGGACTAAGTGAGCAAAGGAGTTGGCAGTGGTAGTAAGGAAAAATGACTTGACTAGAAACAAGAATGTAAGATTGGATATCAGAAGGTTGTTAAGAAGGAAAAAAACATAATAGTGTGATAAGAAAGGTAGTCAGTATGTTGCCCAGGTAGGACAGTGATGAGATGAGATGGAGTGTACGAATTATGAACATGTTAGCAGAAATGTGCGAAGAGAAAGAAGAGCAGTTCATTAATGTATGGATTGAGTTTGAAGAAAGAACCGAACAGAATAAGAGTGATGGACTGCATTTAATGGTTTTGGTGTGAGTCGTTTGGAGACTGCTGATGGAAGGGAAAGTAACGAGTGCAGAGGCTGAATCTGAGGAAGTAAGAAAAGATGTGAAAGAGTAGAAGAGTAAGGAAGGAGAGATTGAAGTGGTGCTTATGAATAAAAAAGTGGGTAGCATGAGTGCAGAGAATAAGAGAACAAATGTGCAAGACAAACAAGGAGACTGAGAGTGGACAAGGAAACAGCATGAGAAAGGGTAATGCTCCAAAAGGATGTCAATATGTATGCAGACAAAAAGGGAAGGGGATGAGCTGAATGTAGGGAAAACAGCTGGATTTGAAAAAGGTTCTGAGATGAGTAAGGAGAAAAGAAATGGCTCAAGGAAAAAAAGGAGAAGTCACATCTAATAAGTGGTATCAGTCAAACTTGCTACAGATACAGGAATGAGCTATCATGTTTGTATACGAATGTAAGAAGTATCAGAAACAAATGAAATGGTTGCATTGATTTTGTTCAACCAAAAATTGTTGGAATAAGTGAGAGATTGGATGAGAATGATATCCTGACAGGAATAGAGAAGGGCATGACATATGGTATCTAGATTATTCACTGAAAACAAATCAGCAAAAAACAATTCACCAAAAGGCAATTAATCAAATAAACAATTAATCAAAAACACATTTATAGAAAGGCAATTCGTCAAAAACCAACAATTCATTAAAAAAGCACAATTTTTAAAAAACCAACAATTCATCCAAAAATCTCAATTTGCCAAAACTACAAAAGAAAAGCTAATTTTCTTTTATGAAAAATGTAAAAAACAACAAAATAATTATTTAAAAAATATAAAAAAATAATTATATTCTTTCAATGAAATATGAAAGAATTCATAGAAAAAATTATAGGTGAATTATTTTTTTGATGAACTGCCATTTGTTAAATTGTAAGATTAATCGTTTATTTGACAAATAGTTTTTCAACGAATCATCACTCAATGAATTGCCATTCAGTAAACTGTCTTTTGATGAATTTTCATGGAACCATGTGTATTTTATGAAGATAGAAGATGAAGATTTTATGAAATGAGTAGAAAGAGGGTAATTATTATGGGGGATTTCAACTATGGTATAATATTGATTGGAAGGAGGAGAGGACACATGTGAGGAAGGAAATGGATTTGATTCAATTATTAAGATTCAATAATAACTATCTGAGACAGCATGTAATTGAAAATACTAGGGGTGTGAGAGTGCTTGACCTGGTAATAGCATCTGAGAATTTGACTGTAATGAATATGACCATGTTGCCACCTATTGGTGAGAGTGATCAGACCTGGGAGGAGGCTAAAGGTGTGGAATTTTCGATTGAGACAGGTACTGTTATATACTCCTTTTCTATATTTTTCCCTTTTTAGCCTTCAAGGTTAGTCTATACTTAACTCTTTGTTCTCTTAAATCTTCCCCCTTTTTAAACAGACAAAATCTTTGGCCGCTCTTAAGTTTAATCACATGTAGGATACTTAATGATTAGGGCTTTGTCCTAGAATGAGATGCGGCCATTAAACATATCTTCTGAGACAGTCCACCTGATAAGCATTGACAAATTTATTTTTTAACTGCGTCAGCCAATACTGAGGATAGATGACTCTTATCCAGGATGGCTCTCTCAGAGTGATACACAGTAACTAAACTACAATGAATATCTAACTTCTGGTCACTATATTCTTGCATGTAGTCCTGGTCCGCTTCACTAAATTATACACGTGGGTTCTTCCCGCTAAGTTCGATAATATTTTTATGAGTGGCTGTTTGAATTCATATACTAAACCAGATCAGGCAGGCACTAAGAAACATATTTATTAATTAAAGAAATGATACATGAAAGTCTTACTACTAGGTAATCTGAATCAAATTTTAGTAAGATCTCTGGTTCATTACTACTAATGAAATACATGAACAAATTTTGCTTGGACCACCTCTATATGTAACTTAACATTATCTCATCACAAGTTATCACACATTCTACACTCATGTGGTCACTAGTTATATCACTTAACACAACACAATTAATTCATACACAATAAATAGAGCCCTTCTAGGCAGACAGTTCTCAAACAAAGATGGGTCTATGCCAAGTTGGAGACAGTTCCTAAAGTTCCACATAACAAGTCCACTACACAAATGTTCTTTGGAAAACACACAATTCCTTAAATTGAAAATATAACACAAGGGTCTACGTTACCGTCTCTGAAATGATACTCGTTCCTTTCTTCTGCCTTGTCTGGGCATCAAAGCTTTGTCTCAGTCTGCTGCTCGTCTAGTCACCTTCGACAACTGTATGGCCAGATTCTCAGCGGGAAAGGCGATATGGCTCAGGAGCTTAGCCAGAACGGACGGCATCTGCCTGGTTCTTCCTTCACACGATGTAGCGCAGCTATCCTGGTCCAAGAAAATAGCTAGCCCTGTTCTGTATGCTGTGGCAGACGACTCATACCTTCCCCAGCCAGCCTGGAACTTCTCCGTAGGGGCGGACTGGACCAACGTCCGAGAGGTCAGGAAACAGGAACAAAAAAGCCTCGAGTGGGGGTTGCTTGACCTTTTTGTTTTCATGCTCTTCCTGGCGTTTCTCATATATCGCGATGCCCGCCAACGCAGTCACGTGGATCTTTGTCATGGCATCTAGCTCCTTCCACTACATCGCATGTGTGCTTGCAGTGTTTTCTTAGAAAGCACTCTAGTTTCTCTTTCTCATAATTTCTCCCCCTGGCACACGTAACACTGGATGGTCAAATGGTGACCCTTGGACTCTGGCTTACAGATTTTGCTATCTTATGACACATAAAGTGGCATTCTTAAATTAATTCAATACATTAAATAATTTCTCTATCAGACCCTTATACATAACAGGTTAGGTCTTATAATTCTCTTTCATTTATAATATAATTTCTTACTCCTATCTTAGTGTTATATACATATATATACATTTCCAGTTTATAGAAACACACCACATTCTCTGCCTAATTTCAAAGAGAGTTGTTCCTGAATAATTAAATGGTAATTCTTTTTCTTGATTTATTCAGGACACAACAGTATATGTGGAATTACCATGCTGGCAAGTATGACAAGCTTAGGAGATTGCTTGGATCAGTGCCATGGCATGTACAACTGCAAGGGCTGGATGTCGATAGAGCATGGGAAGTGGTCAAGGAGCATTTACAGGTGGTTATGACTGATTGTATACCTAAGGTCCGAATAGTAAAACAAGTAGGGGTTAAATGGATGAATAACACCATTAAGCTTGAGCAGCAAAAAAAGAAACAACTGTGGAGGGAATTTAAAGAATGAGGTGACCTGCAGGCACACGAACGGTATAAAGTGCTGGCCAGAAGAGTAACGAGTGTGGTAAAAAAAAGGAAAAGTGGATTACGAAAGCAAACTAGCTATGCAAGCTAAAGAGAATTCCAAACAGTTCTTTTAATATGCTGCAAGCAAAAAACAAACTGTACACGGCAAAATGATTTTAAGGAATGACGATGGTAAGGAGGTCACTGAATCAGTTGATATAGTAGAATTACTGAGCGAGCACTTTGCAGGAGAGTATATCATTCAAGTGGTGACATTGCAGGAATGAATGAACCAATAGCTTATACGGGAATTGTGGAGAAGTGGAGGTGAATAGTCTATTACAAAACCTCAATGTCAATACATCTGTGGGATTGGATGGTATACCAGCTCGTGTTGTACGTGAAGCAGCTAAAGAATTGTCAGTGCCCTTGACCATGTTGTTTAATCTGAGTCTTGGGTCTGGTTTAGTCCCGAAGGTGTGGAAAGAGGAGAAAATAATTCCACTGCATAAAGGAAGATCCAAGACTACTGTTGCAAATTACCGACCGATCAGCATATAAGGAGTCGTTGTCAAGGTCTTGGAGAAAGTAGTCAAGGGAAAAATACAGGAATGGATTGATGAAAATGAGATACTGTACAGGGAACAGCATGGCTTTGTGAAGGGTAGATCATGTCTCTAACTTGCTCAAGTTTTATAACACAGTGACGGCTGAACTGGATAAGGGTAATGGGTTTACAGTGATACTGCTGGACCTGGCTAAGGCATTCGACAGGATATCACATGGAATTGTGATATCCTGTCGAATAATCCGTAAACTACAACATATGGGAATGGATATAGGGTTGGTGAGATGGATAGGTGGGTGGTTGATGGAGAGATATCAGAGAGTAGTTTATTCAGGAGTAGAGTCCAAAAGACAGCCTGTGACTAGTGGTGTGCCACAGGGTTCTGGTCTTGGACCACTGCTGTTTAATTTGTTCATTAACGTTATAGGGAAGGATCTAAGAGGAACAGTTCATTTGTTCACTGATGATACAAAGTTGGGTAGGGCAATAGTGAATGCAGATGATGTCAAAATCTTGCAGGACGACTTGGATAGATTGGAGATTTGGGATGAAAAGATTAACAGCAGTATACCACATTGGTGGAACTGTACTCCAGGAGATTGATGAGGCCAGGGACTTGGGAATGTTGGTGGATAGGGAGATGAAGTTTAGGGGACACATTGCAAAAGTGGCTAAATCAGCTCATCGACTCACTTAGTTGTTGAAAAATACTTTGACGAGCAGAGACAAGCAAGTTATTGTACCTCTGTAGCGAGCCTTCATAAGACCTCATCTCGACTACTGTGCCCAGATTTGGTCACCCAGGTTTCTTCTTGATGGGGAGGAGGTGGAGAGGATCCAGAGGCGAGTGACCAAGATGATAGCATGTCTATGGAATGAACCTTATGAGAACAGGTTGAAGATTTGTAGGTTGCAGAAATTAGTTGATAGGCAGAAAAGGGGAGATATGATTGAGACATACAAATTGCTAAAGGGTTTCTATAGGATTAATTCAGAGAATATTTTTGAGATCAGGACTGGTGGTGGGAGAACTAGGGGACACCTATGGAAGCTGGGAAAGAGCATGGTTAGCAAGGGTGTTAGAGCTGGTTTCTTTACTTTTAGAGTGGTAAATGAGTGGAATAAGCTACCAGAATCTGTTGTGGGTGCTATGATGGTGAGTGAGTTCAAGGTAAGGTATGACAGATACTGTGAGAATGTCGTATAGTTGTGTGGACATGATGTTTAGGGCCTCCCTCAATGAGTCTAAGGACTCCCTGGAGTACCGTATGTGGTTAGCAAGGGTGTTAGATTGGTTTCTTTACTTTTAGAGTGGTTAATGAGTGGAATAAGCTGCCAGAGTCTGTTGTGGGTGCGATGACGGTGAGTGAGTTCAAGGCAAGGTATGACAGATACTGTGAGAATGTCGTATAGTTGTGTGGACATGATGTGTAGAGCCTCCCTCAATGAGTCTAAGGACTCCCTGGAGTCACCTGTAATAATAATAATAATAATAATAATAGAAAGTGTAAAAAGGGAGGTAGAGTGCTATTGATGATAGAAAAAGAGTCATGTCCATACAAGGTAGAGATGCAAGGGGAAAATAGTAGTAGTGATTTAAAGGCAGTATGGTGCAAGACAAGAGGTGAACAGAATGAAATAATTCATTGGATGTTGCCACAGACCTAGTAATGTGGAGGGTAGTGACCAGGAAATGTATATGAAAATTAGCTACGTTAATGGAAAAAGATGATCAGCATGATTTTAATTATGACAATATAGCAAATGGAAGTAAAGAAAATGAGTTCCTTGAGTTTTTGAGGAACATCTACTTCAAATAGCAAGTAACAGAGGACATACAAGGATTGAGGGTCTTGGATTTAATCATCTCATCAGAGGATGTTATTATAAACGAGGTGTCAAATCACCCTCCAGTTGGTGAGAGTGACTATGAAGTGATTACCTGGGTGGCAGCCAGCATGAGGAGACAGCTTGGAGTTGCATCATTGAATGAAGAGTTGGGAGAAAGGAGATCAATATTCAAGAACTATCTAGTAGAAGCAAGTGGAATGTCTAAATGTATACTAAAGGTCAGAAGGTTAAATAAGGTAAGTCTGAAATCAATGAATTCGATGAATGAAGAAATTAAGCATTCAATACAGACGGGGAGAAAAAGGCATTATGGAGGCAATATAAGAGGAGTGGTAATAATCAATTCCATGAGGAATAAAAAATAGGCAAGGAGGGAGGCTTGGTTGGTAAGGGCAGCAAAAGTTCAGTATGAACACCACTTAGCTAATGAAGTCAAACAAAATCCTACGAAGTTCTTTCAACATGTGGCTATCAAAAATAAGAATGATTATAGTAGGATGGCAATGACTGGAAAAAATGATATAACAAAAACAACTGCTATGGAGGATATAGTTGAGATATTTAATGAGTAGTTCATAAAGATCTTTATGAACAAAGTCACTAGTCACTAACAAGGGCCCTAAAACAGACCACTGAGGGGTCTGTTTTAGGGCCATTGCTCTTTAACCTTATTATTTGGGGAAGATTTAAAAAGGGATATTCAGTTCTTTGCAGATGATGCAAAGCTGGGACAAACTATGAGAAGTAGAGCAGATGTTGTGGCCTTACAAGAATGTTTGACTAGACTGAGTGAATGGACACAGGAGCAGGGAAGCCAAGTTCAATGTTACGAAATGTAAAGTTTTAAAATTTGGGAAACAAAGATGGGATGTAGAATTTACTCTTGGTGAGGGTATATTGTTGTTGAAAGTGGAGGAAATACAAGTTCTTGAAGTGATGGTTGATAAGGATCAGAAATTCAGAGGACATTGCCAAAATTAAGGAGGACAACACAACAAATTCTGGCAATGATGTGGAAAACACTGACTTGTAGTAGTAAAGAGATTCTGGTTCCACTGTATAAGGTTATGATTAGGCCACATATGAACTACTGTGCACTTATTTAGTCACCTGGTTTTCGAAAGGACGAAGGTTGGAGGATCCACAGGCAATTGATCAAAATAGTTTCTGATATCTGGAATATTAAATATGAAGAAAGGTTGAGACGATACAATTTCCGGAGTCTAGTGGATGGGAGGAAGAGAACACGTCCAAAAAGTGTAACACCACCAGAAATTATTGATCAATTGCACGATATGGTATTGGATGACCAGCAAGTCAAAGTGCATGAAATTGCTGAGACTGTAGGCATTTCAAAAGAATGTGTACAATATATTCTGCATGAAGAATTGCAAATGAAAAAGTTTTGCACAAGATGGGTACTGTGCTTGGTCACAGCAGATCAAAAACGCACTTCAATGAAAATCTCTAAACAGTGCTTGGAGTATTTTAACAAGAATAAAACTGATTTTTTGCGTTGATTTATTATTATGGATGAGACTTGGATTCACCATTACACACCAGAATCCAAACAGCAATCGAAATAGTGCACGGAAACCGGTTGTTCAGCCCAAAGAAGACAAAGTCGGTTCCATCAGCAGGAAAGGTCATGGCATCGGTGTTTTGGGATGATAAAGGCATTTTGTTTATTAATTATCTTGAAAAGGCCAAAACAATAACCGAGAAATATTATTCCGATCTTTTAACCAGACTAAATGAAAAAATTCGTGAAAAAAGACCCGGTTTGCAGATGAAAAAAATCATCTTTCATCAGGACAATGCACCTGCACACAAAAGTGTTTTGGCAATGGGAAAATTAAGGGATCTGCACTATGAATTGGTGAAACATCCACCCTATTCCCCAGATTTGGCTCCCTCTGACTTCTATCTCTTCCCAAAACTAAAACTCTTCCTTGCCAGTCAGCGTTGTTGTTCAAATCAAGAGGTGATTGCAGCTAGAGGGATATTTTGCTGAGAACCACTACAGGGACAGGATAATGATGATAAAGCATCGCTGGAATAAATGTATTATTAGGGAGATTATGTTAAAAAATAAAAAAAAATTTGAAATTATAAATTCATTTTTTCATTGTTAGGCCGAGAACTTTTTAGCCCACCCTCATATAAGACCTGCTCTCAAAGACCTCAAAAATGTATTCACAGCAGCATTCATTCTTCTACTCATATGACAAACCTTTCATTCCATCTACTTCATTTCTATAGAACAGTCATCCCGAGAAGTATTCACAAGGAATACACCTCAGCTATTTAAGAGAAATATCAACAGATTACTCTGCTCATCACCGCAGGTTACAAGAACAGCATTTATTTGCTATAGGCCTTTTAGTTCTTGTATGTGGCAGTGCTATAGTATATATGTGTGTGTGAGTGTGTGTGTTCAGATTTAATTAGCAAATCATTTGTTATGATCCTATCTCAGTGCCATTGTCTAAACAAAACAAGTCCTTTTTTTTTTTTTTATTTTGCACAAGAATTTAAAATAACAGTAATAAAAATTACTAACCTACATCACTAAAAAAATCAGTAAAGAATGCTGGAAAAAAAAGTAGTTAACCCTGCCTATAAATTAAATTCCGTGTGATGATACAGCATTCCCCCTTTTTACTGGAGTTCATGGTACCATCTAGTCCCCCCAAATTTTATCCAGGCTCCAGAACCGGCATAGGCTGACGAATCAGACCTATGGTTGGGTCAGTATTCCTGACTGTAATCCGTGTGTGTGTGTCCTCAGACCGTTTGCCTGCTTGTGGGATGAAAAACACCAGATAAACTGACGGAAAAAAACCCTGCTGTCCACGCCCAAGACCGGATAACTTGTCTATGGCTGAGGAAGATCCTTGAGCAATCCACTTCGTTGACGGGAATCAAACCTAGGACACTCCTTCCCCAGGCATATGGTTGCAAAGCACAAAGCCACTAGGCTAACTTCATGGACACCCTGCCTATGATAACATTGAAGGTATGATAAAAAGTACAGTGAATGTATCCATAGTGCTTGATCAAGCAAATGGAGAGCCCGTGTGTTCAGGCTTAAGCACTATGTGGACTCATTGGAGTCTTAATGGATTGTATACAGCACTCAGAAATGATTAAAACAGAATTTAATACTTCCTATATTTCGTCTCAGTCACTGAGACATCTTTGGGGATTACAAAAAAACTAATGTAACATGTACACAAATACCACACAATACTAAGCCAACCACGTGGGTGACTCTAAAGTCCTATCTAGATGAAGCACCCTCTATGGGTGGTTGTAGGTGACCTGGAATGTAAAGTGGGATCACTGATGATCAGTGTTTCCCAAATCTTAGGAAGCTTAATGCAACCATATTTATTTAGATTTGGTTGATTTTTGAGAGCTGCTGTGGATTCTAAAAATAGTCTCTCTTTTTTGAATTTACTGTGGTGGAGCATGGTGGTTCCCTTCCAAGAGATCCTGTGGGTTGTATCCAGGAAGGACATGGTCAGCCAGGCCTGATTGACCATAGTCGTGGTTGCAGATGTATGATTTGTGTTCCTCTAGGCAGATGGTTGCTGATCAGCCTGTCTGTCGAAAGTATGCTTACAGGAACAGGGTACTTTATAAACTCCAGGCACAGAGAGGATGGAGCTGATCTTTGGTAGAATGGATAAGGATAGCAAGTTTACAGTCGTGTTTAAATGCTGTGTGAAGATTGTACTTTTTTTAAGGACTTGGCTATTTTTTCCGATGTGCCACAGATGTAGGGTATGGTGATGGCTGGGGAATGGTGGAGGAACTGATTATTTTTTTAATACTATGATAGCTGTAGCCATTGGAGAGGAAGGGGTTGTGTATGTGGTCAAGCTCAGTTGTAAGGGCAGTTCCACTGGTTCTTGGCAGAACCAGTGGAACTCTCTAACCAAGAGAGTCCACAAAGATTGTGGACTCTCTTGGTTAGAGTTTTAATAATGCCATATTGTTGAGTGGGGTAATGGTAGAGTTTTTGAATGTATCTGCTTGCGTGCGTAGGTTTTCTGTATACAGTGAAGGAAAGAGTACCATTAAGAAGGTGTGTAACTAAGGTGTCTACAAAGGGTAAACTATTGTTCTTTTCCTTTTCCATCGTAAACTCTATCTTGGATGTAGGCCGTTGAGGTGACTGAGAAAGGAGTCTAATGTGTTTGGGCCATGAGGTCAAATAGAGAACACATCATCTACATATCTTAGCCAGATAGAAGGTTTGAGAGGAGCAAAGTCTATAGCTCATTTTTCAAAATTTTCCATATAAAAATTGGCAAGGGAGGGGGGGGGGGGGGGGCCCATGGCAGTTCCCTCTGTCTGCTTGCAGAGTTTGTTCTTCCAAGAAAAATAACCAGAGCTAATGGCAAAGGAAAAGAGATCTAAGATGTCAGAAGGAAAAACATTTTCTAAGAGTGTTAAGGTATCAATTAAGGGAATATTGGTAAATAGTGAGGAGGTGTCAAAACTTACTAATATGTATGTGTTATTTAACGTATTATTCTAACGTAATTTAATATCTTCAGGACTGAGGTAAGGTGGTACAACACTTTGGCAACTCGCAGCATGGGTGGACCAAGATCTCATCACTCCTTGTCTCAGTATCTCCAATAATGCAAAGCACATCTCCTTGCAGACATGATAATGCTATGCATTAAGGTACGGGCCACTACTCAGACCGGTTTCAACCTTTATTGAAGCCCTGTCAGTGAGAGGCAAACCAAGAAGTGGTGATATCAAGGCAGAAGTAATAGGAGAGGTCATATTTATGTATACGTGTTGCCAACAGGTGTACCACTTTATTATTAAATTACTCTGGATTAAGCAAAAGATGCTGGAAGTTTATTTTGCACTTGGTTAGACTATAATAAATTTAGTTTAATCCTTTATCCAAGTGTAAGCAAACTGGGTTTGGGTAGTGGCCCTTACCTTAATGCATAGCATTATACATGTCTGCAAGGAGATGTGCTTTGCATTATGGGAGATACTGAGACAAGGAGTGATGAGAGCTTGCTCCACCTTTGCTGCGAGTTGCACCACCTTACCTCAGTCCTGAAGATATTTTCAGGTGCAAAATTTGTTTGCTTACACTTGGATCAAGGATTAAACTAAATTTATTATAGGTTTACAAAATAACCTTTGGTGGGTGGGAGCAACACAAAAAATAAATAAATAAAAAATTCAACGGTGGATCCCTAGCCTCATCAATTTCTTGTCAACTAGTACATCAATATGATACAAAGTATGTAATCTTTTCATCCAGAAGTACATTACCTTACATTTTA
This sequence comes from Typopeltis vanoorti, assembly GCF_054136105.1. NCBI lineage: Eukaryota > Metazoa > Arthropoda > Arachnida > Uropygi > Thelyphonidae > Typopeltis > Typopeltis vanoorti. Next base: position 122,673,436 of record NC_143558.1, read on the forward strand.
CAACATTGAATTGACAATGTTATAAAATGTAAGGTAATGTACTTCTGGATATTGTCCTTTACCCACACTGCCAATTTATTTAAATCATTTTGTAAGATATCTACATCACCTTTATCAACTATTGCCCTCCCTAGTTTTGCATCATCAGCAAACAACTGAACATCCTTCCCTCCTTCAAATATTCAAATCTTCTGCTATATATATATCATGAATGTACAAAATTAAAGAGTAATGGTCTTAATAGTGGAGAGCCCTGGTTCACTCCACTAGTCACCCTCATTTGTCTTGATTCCACTCCACCATACACTACCCTCTGATGCCTGTCTGTCAGCTATCTCCCTATCCATGCCACTAGCCTCATATCTATTCTTATTTGCTTAAACTTAATAGTTTTCCATGCAGTATTCTGTCAAATGCCTTTGAAAAGTATAGCAGTATCATGTTATACCCATTTCTTTTATCCAATTCTGCTATCACATTATTATTATATTATAAAAGGAATTATATACATAATAGCCAGATAGTGGATTTGAGTGAAACTAAGCAGCCAGTAATGATCTGCTAAACTTGGCAGATATTGGGAACTCAGTGTAAGTGCCTTCTGTCTGCTTAAAGAATTTTTTTTTTTTTGACAACTAAGGAAATCAGAATGAATCACTATATTTATATGTGGAAGGAATTCTTTCTTCCAATTTCTTTAGTAGATAGCTGCCTCTAGTGGGATGTTCGTATGATGATGTCAAAGTTAACCATGAATTTGTTAATTATTTAAAACTAGTTTCTGTTTTGCTTTAATATCTATAATATTTTTAGTACTGGAAGTTTCAGCAATAATGGACAAAAAATCTTTTAAACCATTGGATTTAAATCAAACTTTGATTAATCCAGAGGAAGGTGGTGAAAAAAATCAAATGACAAATACACCAAATGTTACATTAGAAAATTTCTACAGTCAAGTCTCAGTATAGAAAACTTGGACCAAAAGAATAGTTTGTTATATATAATGGAAGGCTTGATACAATGAATTTCCTTGTTTGCTGATTATTCACAATTATGCCAAATGAGGCACTGAGTGCAAGAGTGGGCACTTTTTTTTTTCTTCTAATTTTGAGTTTATAACATTAAACTATGCCAAAATGAAATGTTAATAAAGTGACGTACACTAATTCAACTTTCTTAAGTCAAAAGTAGCAGCACCAAATTTTCTCTTTCTCTTCCAGTATTTTCTGTTTGCAATAGTAGACTAAAGCGTGTTGGTCCACATTTGAGGAGCACTGGGGTAAGTCCACTTTTGCACTGAATGTCTCAAATCAACTAAGGTATGAGAGAAAGAGTGTAATGTTTGTAATTGTAGTGAGAATTGACTGTTTAAGATTATGGTTTGCCTTTTTTTTTGGAACTACAATCTTGGCTGGTTGAAAATCAAATGTGAAATTTTTACCAGGAATTAAAATTTTTATTCCTAATTAATTACAAAGCTGTGTAGTCACATATATATTAATAGGAAACAAGAGAAACTCTACCACCCACCCACCCAATACACAAAATATTTAGCTTTAAGATTAACTTTCATTTACTTCAGAAGTATGTGTCAAACTCTGGATTCTTTTCAAAACTCATAATTTAATGTGCACAACCAGTGTGAGATTAAGGTGGTATAAATGCATATATTCATTTTACAAAAATTCTACTACTTTATAAGGTGGCTTACATGTATGCAGTTATGGCTTTTAGTCAGTAAAATGAGATTTACAATTTTATTTTCCTTATTTTGATCCAAGATTATAATTATTTTTCCTTGTGTGTGAAATTTGGAAAATCAATGTTCTTTTGTTTGTTTGTTTTTTCCAAAAAAAAAAAAAAAAAAAAGCAGAAAACTATGAAATTTGTCTGCTTTATTTTAGAAAACCAACCATTGTCTAAAATTAAAATACAACATAAATATCTTAATTATACTTACATGAGAGAGTCTCTTGTCAACTGCTAAGTCATCAAGTATGTCACCTTCATATTTACTGTTCATTTCAGAAATAAGATTAACTAGTTGCTTTTTACTGCCTGGCACTTTGTTCCCTATAAAATGATTATTCATATATTAAACAAATTATGTATAATTTGGCATACAAAATCTTATTTCTTAATTTTCAGAATATATTTTCCCCAAAATGCTGAGAACAGAAGCAATGGTGGTTTGTTTTTAAATTTTTATGATATCAATTCCATCAAGTATTATCAAAATTGAAAAACAAACCACCATTGCTAGCCTGGCTGGCTGAGTGGTTACTGTACTTGCTCTCCAGCCAATAGGCTGTGAGTTCAGATGAGCATGGATTCCTATGATTGTCTTTAGGTGGGATACAAATTTAATCACTTGGTGTGAGACCACTTCCCTTCTTACTGGAAGTCTGAATTGGCTTGAAATAGTACCATCTCAAGAGTAGAGTTTCCAAACTATGTAAAATAAATTTTTAAAAATTATTAAAAAAAATTTTAACCCACCCATGTACCAATGTACTATAGGTTTATAAGAAAATGGCAGTAACACAATTACAGGCTTCTATTGCACAAAAAACCATAAAAGATAATCTAAAGGTACCATTTCATACAAAAAAAAGAAAAGGAAAAATGTTACATTCACAAAGTGATGCAAATATTTTTTACAAGAAACTGGTATACTACTAACAATTTCACATATCATCATCATTTTAATTTTCTGCTGTATGTATTCTTTTCAAACTATAAATTATTTGAGGGATCTAACTGACATTTAATATAATTAGTATTTCATGACTAGTTTCCAAACAAGTTTTTTTTCCAAAATAATCCTTACATGTTATATCTCTCATTTAATCAGCTTTTACATTTTGATCTTCTAAAGCACTTCTAACTTATATTTTGATTTTTCTTCTTCTCAATCTTTTTCTGCCATTTTTGCTTCAAACATTTGTGTTCCTAATCTGAGTGAGATAGGTATTTACCAAATTGAAAATGGGAAGATTTTTCCTAATGGTAGAATGATGGGAAGGAATAAGGAGAAGAGACCATCCCTGGAAGTTGCAATGCAAGAGTAAAAAGTATGTTTTTAGCATTGAGAATGGAATGCATTGCTTGAGAGGGTTGTGAAAGCGTACACAGTGAACATGTTTTAGGAATGATATGATAGACATTGTGCAGTCCAATGCAGACCTCCCACAATGGATCAAATGACTCTGTGGATAGTGTGACAACTTTTGTTTACTTGTATATGGAAATATGACCTCTGCATTACTTCAACTTTGGTTTACACTTCTGGGTCTGGCTCCCACTGATGAGACCTTAGTAAAGGTCAAAACAGTTCTGGGTAGTGACCTTTCTATAATGCATAGCATTATACATATCCATAAGGATATGTGCTTTGCATTATGAGATACTAAGGCAAGTAATGTGAAGTCATCAGCTTCTATATACGAGTTGCTCAGTCCTGAAATTACTTCAGGCACAAACTTTGCTTGCTTACACGTGCATAAAAGATTAAACCAAGAATATAATTTCTTGGCATCTTTAATTTATAGACTATGTGGATATTTGAAATAATAATAATAATCATTATTTAAATTAAGGGGATATTAAATTCCACATTGTTTCAAAACCGAATAAGAAACTCAAAGATTGGAATCAGAGAGTTTCTTGCCGAATATAGTATAGTAAACTATAAAGTATCGGCGACACTAGCGTGAGCTAAATGCAAGTGACCCTAGCACGTAGTGCAATACCGGAGAACTCGCAGCAAAGTCAGTAAAGTTCTGATCGCTATTCTTAGGTATTTTCCATAATGTAAAAACACATTTCCTAGGAAATGTATGCTGTTATTACATTATAGTAGGGAGGTCACTACCCAGACCAGTTGCAGCCTTTTTTGAGGCTTCATCAGTGAGTAGCTAGACCAAATTAATACCACATTTCCTAGGAAATGTGTTTTTACATTATGGAAAATACCTAAGAATAGCAATCAGAACTTTACTGGCTTTGCTGCGAGTTCTCCAGTATTGCACTACGTGCTAGGTTCACTTGCATTAGCTCACGCTAGTGTCGCCGATACTTTATAGTTTACTATATTCGGCAAGAAACTCTCTGATTCCAATCTTCGAGTTTCTTATTCGGTTTTAAAACAATGTGGGATTTAATATCCCCTTAATTTAAATAATGTTTATATCGCCAAAATGAAGCTTATTAGCTCTTTATATTTAAGTAATAATAATAATAATATTTTATTTCTCATTCTGTGTGAGTGATTATACCATCTTAAATTAGAACTGCATACATATTCTTGAATATTAATAATATTCAGTCTCTAGATCCAATAATATCTGGTTCTTTTCTGATATCTTAATTTTTAATATGTTTCTGTAACTGATGTCACCTGTTCATTCCAATCTCAGATATTTGTGGTTTATAATCTCTTGGAAAAATTTCCTGTATTAACATATTGCAGGTCTTACAGTTAGCAACACTGAGTCTAAGATCCAAGTGTTGATACAGTATTCCCTAACTTACAACCATCTGAAGTTATGACCAAAATTTCCTTCCTTTTTTTAAATTTTTTTATTTTTTATTAGAGATCAAATTCATGTATTTTATACAGCACCTTTTCTGGGTTATAAAGTTCACATCTGGAAATATTCACAAAATTTAGTAAATGCATTGCCGATGCTTTCTCAATATTGCAGACTTTGCAAGTTTATGCCATTGCTAAACTTGATAGGTCTTGTGTGGTCAGTCTTGAGGTGAGAGATCATGGTAGTGGCACAGTGATTAAACTTTGAGTTGATGGTAGCTCCTGGTTTTTCTGCTGAATACCATTGGTGAGTCATTCTTTTTATGTTTTCTTTTTGAGTTGTTTTAAAAAGATCAAAATCTGTGATATTACTTGATGTTGCAGCCCTTTTTTGTTACTTCATCTGCAGTTTCATTTCCCTTTAATCCCACATGGGATGGCAAATAATCCACATCTTCTAAACATGAACAGCAATATTTATTTGAGTAGTAATAAAAGGAATCAAATCATTGACTTGGAACAAAAGCTAGCCATTATGGAACAATATCAAGCCATTCAAATGGTAACTTCTTCAGCATGTAGTTTTAACCTATCAAAGGTTAGCTCCACAATAAAGGACAGTGAACATATTATAGATGAGTTAAGGCCTATTACACAATTAAAAGTAACATTATTCATTCCACTTAAAGTAACTTTTTCATGGTTATTATATATATATATATATATATATATATATATATATATATATATATATATATATTCTGAATATTTTTCCTGTGATGTACATATTTAACAATTACATGACAAAACATTTTATATTCATTGGAAAAAACTGTGTGTGGGGTGGGGAAGTAGGTTTATGTGAGAATGACCAAATCCAAATAGTCTCCAAGATAAGGAATTGAATGGGAGAGTCAGTACAAGGTTTACAAAAGGTAGTTATGGGCCCAAGGTTATCTGCAGTGTTCGTGTATACCAAAGGTATACAAACTCTGGCTTGCAGGTGAACCTGGCCCATTTAACAAAGGTGTCCAAAGCCTGCATGGAGAAATATAAAAAAATTTGCTCACCCATAGAAAATGATGTCCAAATAAGCTACACTGACAAAGATGAAATACTTAACATTAAATTTTAAAAATAAAAAATATATTTAATTGTTTTATCTTGTGAATTGCAGAAAACAGTTTGTTGTACTTTTCTATCCTATTATGGTAATAAAAATAAGTGAACACTACCCCTATTGCAGTTGCTACACCTACATGCATGATGAGTGAGGATAAAGATATGAGGTGCAGTGTTCATTTTACTTGTACTGTTCAGCTATAAAATGATAGTAAATATCTCCCATATGACTCTTATCCCAAATGTTTTAAATTCAAACAGAACTCAACTTATGCAAGAGTTCTGTTTGAATTTAGCAGAGCAATTATATTTCACAACTCTTTTTGTGCAAACCTTTATGTAACACGAATTTCACCTGAGTCAGATTAATCCACCCCCATCCATTAATCACCTTCTAAAGTTTACAGTCCATGTACACAATAGTAAATTAACGTGTTTAAAGGTTATTTCTGTTTAGTCCCCCCCCCCCCACTTTTTTCACTTCTGTTCCTTTATCCAGTCATTCCACAGTGCATGTAAATACTGTTATTTGTATCATATGAATACAAATAGTAATCTACTGTTTATCCGATCTTCTAAACATTGACATTTCAGTTAACAGACTTCTGGTAGAGCAGCATGTAATTTTACTTCAATTCTCAGAACCCAATGTTCTGATTACTGGTAGGATAAATGGCAGAATATAGTACACAATATTTGTTGACATAAGCCAGTCAAGTGGTAACTTCTTCAGTATTACTTACAGGCAAATATATGCTAAAGTAGAGCAATTTTTTTTTTACATTTCTCCACATACATATTTTCTCTAATATGCACCTCCATAGTGCAATTGGAACACTGACGGTACATTGCGCAGTTTGATCGGAAAAGACCTGACTTTGATTATTGTTATGACAAGTGTAATCTTTATATTGGCTTTTTCAATTGAAGGTGAGTTACCAATTGCATACACAGGTAGCAGAGTTTATCCCAGGAACTAGTGTTTTTTTCATTCCACATACAGGCAAATTGGCCTTCAGAACACACGCAATTTACAGACAAAAAATAATGTTGTTAGTGGTGATGGCATTATGGTAGTTGTGTTAGAAGAAGAATGAAGTTGTAGGGAAGACAGATGTGTCTAGCAGAGTGCCCTCCTGCAATGAGTCCTTGAACTACTTGCAGGTGTCACATAATAATAATATACATTTCAGTGATCAGTGGTAAACATAGCAAGACAGGATGGCACAAACACAAGCACCAAGTAAGCTGTCTGCATTGTAGAAAATCGTTATGAAATGCAAGTAATATAGGTATGTTGTTAAATTTTTATAACTTGAAATGTTTTCCATCCGCGTAGTTAGCCGAGTGGCTATACACTTTGCAACCATATGCCTGGGGAAGGAGTGTCTCGGGTTCGATTCCCATCACTGACATGAGGAGCTTAAGGATCTTTCTCAGACCCAGCCAAGTTAGCCAGTCTTGGGCATGGACTGCAGGGTTTTTCTCCCTAGTTTATCTGGAGGTTTTACCTCCTGTAAGCAGGCAAACCAGCCCCATGAACACACGCATCTATAGACATAGGACACATCGGGAGACATAGGGCTAGCCACCTTATCCTCGGGATGGGTACGGCTTAGAAGGGCTAAGGATAGCCCCATAACAGGCCCATTAGACCTAATACGTGAAGGGAAGAAGAAGAAGAAGAAATTTTTTCCATAGCCCTTTAAGGATAATTTGCATTCAGTCCAAATTTACAAAAGTTGGATCTGTCTATGATGCTCTTTTCTGCACAAGTATATTAAAAACACCTATTTACGTCAAGGATTGATATAATGAATTCTTCTCAATAATGAATTTATATAAAAATAAATTAGAAGTTGAGAGAAAGACAAACATTTAAATAGCATCATACCCATCTATAGTATGAAAGTACTATAAGTTTACAGAAAAACTTCTGTGGCAGGGAGTTACATAAAAAAGTAAAAATAAATTATACAACTAACTACAACTGCAATGATGCCCCATTTTGAGCAGCACATTTCAGAGATTTAGTGTCATCCTTCACATCCTTTGACAAGACGGCTTAATTTTAATACTAACATATTATTATTATTTTTATTATGTGACACCTTCAAGGAGTCCAAGGACTCCTTGTGGGAGGACACATTACTCCACTACAACTCACTATCTCCCTTACATAATCCTTCAACTACACAACACCACTACTATCAACATGCAGAGCCATCTACTGCCCACCACTACTACAACTAGTATACATTGTCTGTAAATTGTGTGTGTTCTCATAGTTGATCTGTATGCAAGATGAAAAACCAAAGTTTCTGGGAGAAAAAAACCCTACAACCTGAGATTGGTTAACTCACTTTCAATTGAAAAAGCTCACACAATGACAATTGATTTCAGTTCTTTTCATGAAGACCAATTGGTCTTTCACTATGCTATATACTTTATAATTCCCACAATGAGTCTTCAGATTCCAAGGAGGTTTGAAAGTAATACTAAAAACTACTAATTTATCTTAAAATAATTTTACTGATTTCTCTTTATATACTATCCATATGTGTCTGTCATGTAATAATAATAATAATAATTTTAAAAATAAGCTAAATAATTTATTTACAGAATAAATAAAATTTTTAAATATTATGAAATATTTATTTTAATTCATTATTTACAAACATAAATTAAGTTATTTATTATTATCATTAATAATAATCATTATTTATTATTATCCATAAATAAATAAATTATTTATTTACAAACTTATTATTTATAAACAATATTATTTATTTCTTATAAAATTGATAAGATGAATATGTAAATAATGCCATAGCAGTGCATAAATTTTTATGCACTATAAATTCTGCTTGTCCACAGCAATTTAATATTTTTCTATCCCACATTCTATTAGCTTGCTGTCAAAACAGTTTGTGCACTGCCTGATATATAATAATGCCAAAAGCAATGAGAGAGAGAGAGAGGGAGGGGAAATTTTTGCACTAGCTGATGCAACCTGACTAGAAGAAAGGAGTGCAGTTTGTGGATGTGTGGCATGTATTTGAGGGAAGAATGGAATTATACAGAAGTGACAGATTGCATTTAAAAAGCTTTGGAGTGAATGAACTGGAGAAACTGTTGCTAGATGGAAAGTTAGTGTGTGTGATGCAAGCATGATGAGGTAAATATTGGCAAAAGTGGACAAGAGAAGGCATGGTGGAAAAATCACAACCAAGTGGCTTGGGAAGGACTGATTATGGACCTAAAAGTGAACTGGTGTGTTTATTTACAAATGCCAGAAGTATCAGAAATTAGGGTGGTGAAATTGTTTCACCGATTGGGCTTATCTGTGCAAACCTTGCTGGAATAAGTGAAATATGGTTGAACAAAGATGATATCTTGACAGGAATAAAAATGAAAGGATATAGTGTTTTTCAAGAGGATAAAAAAAGACAAGAAGAAAGGGGGGATTGTGATGCTGAGGATTGTAGGGGAATAATGTCCACACACAGAAGATATGAAAGAGGGAAGCAGTGGCAATGGTTTGGGGGCAGTATAGCATGAGGCGGAGGTTGTCAGGAAGATATATTTACTTGGATGTTGCTATAGGCCAGGGAATGTCGAGAGAGAGAGAGAGAGTGTTGATGAAGAAATGTATAAGCAGCTCGAGTTAGTGAACAAGGGAGGATGATTATTATGAGTGATGATGATGACTAGAATGGTAAGGAATCCAAATCAGACTGAGAGAGAATTAGCCAAAGTAAAAAAAAATGACTATGGCAGAATGACTTTAAACAATGCATAAGGAAGAAAGGTGACTGAGCCAAAAGAAATAGTTGAGTTGCTGAGTGATCATTTTGCAAAAGTGTATCATCCAGGTGGAGATTTTACAGTTGCTGATGTTACAGAGACACATATCAAAACTGAGATGAACAAAAGGTACGATAGGATTTGTGTGTATGATAGTTAATTTGAGTCTCCCATGATGAGTCTCCAGACTCCATGGAGATGTCGTAAAATAATAATAATATAGCACTGAAGGAGTTGAGTGGAAAGGAAAAAATTGCTGCTTGGGAACTGATATGGATTCTGATAGGCGGTGCCTGTGAATAAGTTTTGTTAAACTTGTGCTCCCAAATTTTATCGTAATTGCAAGTATCTTTTTTGTGCAAAAGAACCAGTAAACGGAATACAGAGGGTACTAAGGAGCCAATTACTTCTACACAACTTGTAAGTACCCACAGTCCTTCATATCAGCATTTTTACAATTAAAAAAAAAAACAGCCACGTGAAAGTGCCCACTATGCCTACCATGCGAAGTAAAGATGGTGGCAACACAGGCCAACAACGAAAGATTACTTCGAGTCCCGTCAGCGTAGTGCAGCAGATAGCCAACAAACCAAAAGACCAAATAATAATAATAATAATAATAATAATAAAAAAAACGAAGTGCCGCAGTTACCAAAGGGAAAAAAGGTATATTGTATATACTGGCCTCATACTTACTGCATGAAAATAGATGAATCGGTGCTCAAGCTTTTTATCGAACTGAAATAACCTTCTTTCTGTTCGATGTGCCTTCCTTCTTCATGACTTATTTTTCAGGGTATTAACAACACCACACACTTTCATCAACAAAGATGTTTTATTAACGCTTATATTTTGCTGATTTTCAACTCAGCATCATCAGAGCACAACACACTTGCAAATGTGACAGTGAGTGAAACAATATAATTGCACAAGACAAAAGATCTAAAGTCCTATTTTTGGAGCCCTCTAATGGAAAAAACACTTATCCAGGAGTTTTTCTTAGGATAACTGTCTCCCAAATTTTTGGCAAATTAATGCAACCATATTTGTTAAGGTTGGGAGAATTCTTCAAAGCCATTGTTGACTCAAAAAATAATCTTTCAGATCTATAACGACTCCTAAATAGCACATTTGTTTTCCTCCATCTAATCCTGTGTGAAGGAGTGTCCAAAGCGTGGTCTGCCAGTCACGACTTGCCATAGTAATAGTAGCGAATGCATCTTTCATGTTCTTCAAGGCGGATGTTCACTGATCTTCCTGTTTGCCAATAATAGGCCAAGTCACAGTCGCACGGAACTTCATACACTCCTGGGTGTGCTAAAGGGTGAAGTTTATCCTTGGGTGAGCGGATCAGAGATGCCAGCTTGACATGAGGTTTGAAAGTGGTGCGAAGGCCATGTTTCAACAATACTTTGGCTATCTTTTCCGATGTACCTCTGATATAGGGAATAGAAATGGTCATGTTGTATTCTTGTGTATTAGGGGAGGGCAGCGTAATGGGCCTATGTAGTATTTTATCTATTTTGTAGGGATTGTAGCCGTTGGCTAAGAACGTATGGCGCAGGTATTGGAGTTCAGCAGTCAGAGCTGTATCGTTAGAACAAATGGCTCTGGCTCTGTGTGTAAGTGTTTTTAAAATGCCGTACTGTTGGACTGGATGATGATGTGATTGTTTATGTAGGTATCTTCCTGTGTGTGTGTAGGCTTTCTGTAAATAGAAAAAGATAGTGATCCATCTGAAAGGCAGGTGACTAATGTGTCAAGAAATGGTAAACAGTTATTTGATTCTAATAAATTTAGTTTAATCCTTTATCCAAGTGTGAGCAACCAAAGTTTGCACCTGAAAGTATCTTCAGGACTAGGGTAAGGTAGTGCAACACCAGGCAACTCCTTGCAAAGGTGGACCAAGCTACTAACACTCCTATCTCAGTATCTCCCATAATGCAAAACACATCTCCTTGCAGATATGTCTAATGTTATGCATTAAGGGAAGGGCCACTACCCAGACTAGTTTCAACCTTTATTGAGGTCTCTTCAATAAATTAATGCACAACATTAGACATGTCTGCAAGGAGATGTGTTTTGCATTATGGGAGATACTGAGATAGGAGTGTTAGTAGCTTGCTCCACCTTTGCAAGGAGTCACCCTGGTGTTGCACTACCTTACCCCAGTCCTGAAGATACTTTCAGGTGCAAACTTTGTTTGCTCACACTTGGATAAAGGATTAAACTAAATTTATTATTTTCTAACCAAGTGAAAAATAAACTTTCAACATCTTTCTCTAAATCCAGAGTAACTTATTAAAAAGGTGCACACCATTTAGCAATTCCCATAGGTAGAGATGACTTGCTAATATTTCTGGCTGGTATCTCCACTTGGGCCTGGCTCCCACTGAAGAGACCTCAATAAAGGTTGAAACTAGTCTGGGTAGTGGCCCTTCCCTTAATGCATAACATTAGACATATCTGCAAGGAGATGTGTTTTGCATTATGGGAGATACTGAGATAGTAGTGATGTTAGCTTGGTCCACCTTTGCAAGGAGTCGCCCTGGTGTTGCACTACCTTACCCCAGTCCTGAAGATACTTTCAGGCGCAAACTTTGTTTGCTCACACTTGGATAAAGGATTAAACTAAATTTATTATATTCTAACCAAGTGAAAAATAAACTTTCAACAAGTTATTTGATTCTTTTTCTACTGTGAAGTGAATTTTGGGGTGTTGGCTGTTTAGGTAGGTGAAAAAAGCATCCAAAGTGTCTTATTCATGGGGCCAGATGGCAAACTCATCATCTACATAGCGTAACCACACTTGTGACTTGCATGTGACTGTGGTAAGTACTTCGTTTTCAAAGTGTTCCATGTAAAAATTTGCTAATGGGGGAGAACCCATAGTAGTGCCATTAATCTGTTTGTAGAATTCCACCCCCCCCATGTAAAGTAACCTGCATTCATGGTAAATTGAAATAATTCAAAAATATCTGGGGAAATTTAGACTTGATTAAATCAAGAGTGTCTATAAGTGGTACATTGGTAAATAAGGTGACATCGAAACTAACTATAATGTCTGAATCTTTTAGGATTAGATTTTTAACCAGTGTTTTGAAATGGATTGAATTTTTTACAAAAGTAGAGGAGTTGCCAGTAAGGGGGGCAAGCGACTTGGCTAAATGCCGGGCCAGTTTATATGTGGGACGATCTATGCTATCAACTATGGGGCGTAGGGGGATATTAGTTTTGTGGATTTTTGGTAATCCATAAATACGGGGTGGTTTAACATAAATTGGTTTTAATTTTCTGATGATTTCTTTGGGACATGATGTCACTTTTTTCAGTAATTTTCGGACTTTTTTTTTGAGACATCGTAGGGTCTCGATGTATAATTTGATATGTGGAACTGTCACATATGAGATCTTGCATTTTTCTGTTATACTCTTCTTTATTCGTGATAACTGTTGCATTTCCTTTATCGGCTTTTGTAATAATAATATTTTTATTATTATATAATTATTTTAGAGCAGTTATTTGCTTGCGTGGCATATTGCTTTTTGGAGGCTTAGCCTTATTTATAATACTTGCTATATCTAGTCGCACGTTATTGGCCATTGCTGGCAGAAGATCGTGGATGCCCCCGTTCTACTTTCATCATAATTTCTAGTTTAGGAATTTGTTTGGGCGTGATGGCAAAGTTATGTCCTAGACTGAAAGCGTTCTTGGCTTCTTCAGCGAGTGTTTCCGACATGGTCTCGTCGAAGTTGCAGTCGGGACTTCGTATGTTGGTGCTGTTGTAGGAGTTCATATTTCTTTAGGTGTTTGTTTTTTACTTTTGTGAATTCTTTTTTTGCTGCAACTTCGGAGATGTGCTGTAGGACCGTCCATATTTCAGGATTTATTACTTTGATTAGTTCTTGTTGTAGAGCTGTGATAGAGCTGTTTAGCTTACCAAGCTCTATGCGAGTAACGGCGATTTGTTCACGAAGAAGCGCTAAACTCGTGCGTTGATAAATACAATGTGCCTTTGCCGATTGCAATTTTTTTTTGAATTTCAGAAAAGATGGAATTATATCGTTGTCACGGCATCATTTAAGGAAGGCTAGCCTGTTCAATTTTCTGGACAATTTCAGTTTCAACTTACCGAACCGTCGCGCTTTGTATACGATATCTTCTTTGTGCAGAATCATCAATCTAACAGATAAGCATAGGTGTTGATGGTTATTCATGACTTATTTTTCACGGTATTAACAACACCAGACACTTTTATCAACAAAGATGTTTCATTAACACTTATATTTCGCTGATTTTCAACTCGGCATCATCAGAGCACAACACACTTGCAAATGCGACAGTGAGTGAGTGAAACAATATAATTGCACAAGACAAAAGATCTAAAGTCCTATTTTTGGCGCCCTCTAACGAAAAAAAAAAAAAAAAAACTTATCCAAGAGTTTTTCTTAAGATAACCATCTCCCAAGTTTTTGGCAAATTAATGCAACCATATTTGTTAAGGTTGGGAGAATTCTTCAAAGCCATTGCTGACTCAAAAAATAATCTTTCAGATCTATAACGACCCCTAAATAGTACATTCATTTTCTTCCATCTAATCCTGTGTGAAGGAGTGTCCAAAGCGTGGTCTGCCAGTCCCGACTTGCCATAGTAATAGTAGTGAACGTATCTTTCATGTTCTTCCAAGTGGATGTTCACTGATCTTCCTGTTTGCTAATAACAGGCCAAGTCACAGTCGCACGGAACTTCGTACACTCCTGGGTGTGCTAAAGGGTGAAGTTTATCCTTGGGCGAGCGGATCAGAGATACCAGCTTGACATGAGGTTTGAAAGTGGTGCGAAGGCCATGTTTCAACAATACTTTGGCTATCTTTTCCGATGTACCTCTGATATAGGGAATAGAAATGATCATGTTGTATTCTTGTGTATTAGGGGAGGGCAGCGTAATGGGCCTATGTAGTATTTTATCTATTTTGTCACTTTTTGGATGCTTTTGTCACCTACCTAAACAGCCAATACCCCAAAATTCACTTCACAGTAGAGAAAGAATCAAATAACTGTTTACCATTTCTTGACACATTAGTCACCCACCTTTCAGATGGATCGCTATCTTTTTCTATTTACAGAAAGCCTACACAACCACAGGAAGATACCTACATAAACAATCACATCATCATCCAGTCCAACAGTATGGCATTTTAAAAACACTTACACACAGAGCCAGAGCCATTTGTTCTAACGATACAGCTCTGACTACTGAACTCCAATACCTGCACCATACGTTCTTAGCCAACGGCTACAATCCCTACAAAATAGATAAAATTCTACATAGGCCCATTACGCTGCCCTCTCCTAATACACAAGAATACAACATGACCATTTCTATTCCCTATATCAGAGGTGCATTGGAAAAGATAGCCAAAGTATTGTTGAAACATGGCCTTTGCACCACTTTCAAACCTCATGTCAAGCTGGCGTCTCTGATCCGCTCGCCCAAGGATAAACTTCACCCTTTAGCACAGTGCTTCCCAAACTTCTGGATGTCAGGGCCCCCTTTGCAAAAATTAAAATATTTCATGGACCCCTCGAAAAAAAATCGTAATAGAGAGATATATTATTATAATATTTATTGTATTTATATTCAATATAAAACATACACAGTGAATATTGCAAAAATCAAATGCATATATTACACTTTTTTGCCTCTTACCGTTTGGTTCTGAAGACGATGCGGGCTGTTCTGGAAAAATATGAAATACTGTCCTTTTTTTTTTGAGTCTGTTTCTGCTTCTTCTGATTGTTTGCGGAAATTTTTTTTAATTTTTTTATCAGCCACTTATCCATCTCAGAGTTAAATTTTTAACGTAGAATAGATCAAATAATATCACCACTTACCAATACTGGCACACCACAGACTGATAACATGAAATTAGTGAATATTACCTGAATAAGGGAATCCCCGGACTAGGAACATTTTTCTCTTTTGTGACTTTTCTTCCTTTAAGGTAATTAAGCCTAACGCGAAACACCCAGCAAAGGCAGGTTATTAAAACGTTCATATGATTTATGATTGGTGCGGTATTAACAAACAATCGCGCAACCGAAAGATAAAAGCATAGCTGACAATTGGGTTGAAATGCTAACTCTCTTCAACCGAATTCCATATGTGAAACTGCCATAACATTATATATATATATATATATATATATATATATATATATATATTACTTAGTTTTAACACTTTTACGAATTTTAACACGTTTGGTTGAATTTTATTGCTGCCTTGGGAAATCGAACTCACACACATCTAATTAATTACAATAGTGTTTAGTTAGATACTGTGTTTGCCCATGCAACATATGGTTTTGTTTCAGTCTATACAGCACTTATGCAGAAACCTTATAGTTTCTGTATAAGGGGACATGTGATTCATTAATTAATGTTTTTATCCCAGTTGTCTCCAATTATGCTATTTGTTGAGAAATATATTACACAGACTCCTCATACCTTATTCACTGGCATAATAAAAGTACTTGTTTTTATTGCCTCTGCAGTATAGTGGCTGTTAGGGAGGGCGTGTTGTTTGCCACTGCAAGCGAGTTACTATCTCCCCACATGAACTTGTTTAAGCTTTTTTCATGTGTGAAGTATATGCAAAATTTTTATTGGTAACAGAAAACTAGCTCGAATGACAGTGATATGATATGTGATATGTATATAAAGTAAATATCAACAGCCCCTGATTACGAACGCGTGATGAAAGGGACAGGAAGATTTGGAGCATCCCTGGAAAGCATTCGAAGTAAATACAATTAACCACTGCTTTGAAATGAAACACATGAATAAGCAATATTTACTAATATTCATTAAGCACCCAAATACACAGGAAGCAAAGTTTGTAAACCAACACCAATGTGTGAATTTTTCCATTAAAATATAAAAAATAACAAAAAAAGAAATAATAAATAATAAAAATTAAATACGTTTCTTTTAAAATAAAAAAAAATCTACTTAGCCTTAAAACATTTTGAATTTGTTTTCATTGTTTCACGCCCCCCCCTCAACAAAACCTATGGCCCACAGTTTGGGAAGCGCTGCTTTAGCACACCCAGGAGTGTATGAAGTTCCGTGCGACTGTGACTTGGCCTATTATGGGCAAACAGGAAGATCAGTGAACATCCGCCTGGAAGAACATGAACGATATATTCGCTACTGTTACTATGGCAAGTCGGGACTGGTAGACCACGCTTTGGACACTCCTTCACACAGGATTAGATGGAGGAAAACGAATGTGCTATTTAGGAGTCGTTATAGATCAGAAAGATTATTTTTTGAGTCAGCAATGGCTTTGAAGAATTCTCCCAACCTTAACAAATATGGTTGCATTAATTTGCCAAAAATTTGGGAGACGGTTATCCTAAGAAAAACTCCTCGATAAGTGTTTTTTTTTTCCGCCATTAGAGGGTGCCAAAAATAGGATTTTAGATCTTTTGTCTTGTGCAATTATATTGTTTCACTCATTCACTGTTGCATTTGCAAGTGTGTTGTGCTCTGATGATGCTGAGTTGAAAATCAGAGAAATATAAGCGTTAATAAAACATCTTTGTTGATAAAAGTGTGTGGTGTTATTAATACCGTGAAAAATAAGTCATGAATAACCATCAACACCTGAGCTTATCTGTTAGAGTGCCTTCCTTCTGTTAAAAGCCTGCTGAACCTAGGCAAACGAGTTGAAAATCTCAAACAACACCTTAATAACACGATCGATACTTTCTCATCCAAAATCCGAAAGTTGGAAAAAAAAAAGCTCAAGATACTTGATGACGAGCTGCCAATCGCAAGTGCATCTGTACCCACTAATGAACTCTGTGATTTAATCGCATCAACGGTACACGTGTCACTCAAGGCAGAAAACAGGAGACTCAACACTGTTATTCTGAACTTTCTGGAGGAAAACAGTAAATCTTTAAAAGAAGACGTTAGCAAACTAGCAGGTGAATGCAACTTCGATCGCAGGAATATCATCAAAT
The DNA here is from genome assembly GCF_054136105.1 of Typopeltis vanoorti. NCBI lineage: Eukaryota > Metazoa > Arthropoda > Arachnida > Uropygi > Thelyphonidae > Typopeltis > Typopeltis vanoorti. Next base: position 122,690,928 of record NC_143558.1, read on the forward strand.
GTCATCGTTTCAGACCCATAAACAAAAGAAAGGACGGAAGGAACTTTCCATGTCTCGTGAAAGTGATCTGAGATACACCAACAAACGTATCCAAATTAATAACTGCAATAAATAGCAAGCTAAAGGACAGTTGCCCCACCATTTTCATCAGGAGAATTATCCAATATTGAAAAGGCCACAACTTACCATGACACCACAAGAATTACTATGAAGTGGACCTTGATTAGAAGCTCTGTTTAGGGATAAATGTAAGCAAAATAAGCTAAGAATCACTCAAAAAAAGAGTCCATCACCAACTGCTGATGTAAATAATTAAGCGAGTGTATACCACACCCAGCCCTTTATAGCGTCCCAGTGAACTAGTTAGGTAATCAAAATTTCAGGTGCAAGTTCATAATTTTGTCCTGACTAAAGGAGGTGATGTACCATCCATTGCCAGAAAATCAGTGTTGTACCTGTATAAACAAATGTTAAGGTTGAAAACATATTCATAATCATCACAAAAACTTTCAATACACCGAAACCAACAGACTGACATGTAGACACAAATGAACTCCTTCTTGTAGATAAGCTTATATGTTGGTTAGAAATAGCTTCTAATTTTTTAGGAAATGACAACCTAAACTAGATATTAATTATTAAACATTTACAGAAAACCTATGCATAGGTAGAAACATTCACCAGCAGTCACCCCCCCCCCAAAAATTATCTTACCCATCCTCTTCGCTCCCTGCAGAGCATAGGGCCCCAACCATTGACTTCCACCTGACTCTATTCAATGCTTCTATTTTGATCTCTTTCCAGAAACTTCCCAGCCATCTTGCCTCTGTTTCTAGTTCTCTTCTCTAGTTATCCTGGGTTTAAATCTTTTCCTCTTGCCTTGGGAATTCCATTCTAGCAATTTTTGCTATTTCTTTATCTGGGTTCCTGATTGTGTGACCTATCCAGTTCCATTTTCTTTTAGTGATTTTATTTCTGATGCTGGTTTGACCTGTCCTCTCCCAAAGTTCTATGTTTGTTATTTTATTTGGCCAGTATGTTCCTAGTATCTTCCTCAAGCATTGGTTTATATAGACCTGTATTTTATTTTTTTGCTTCCTGGTTTAAATTATCTATTTTCTTTTGGATGTGCTGATGTTTTTGTACCAAAAGGCATATATTGTCTGAAAAATCTAGGTCACTGATTTTATTTGACCATCCATTGAATGCCAATTCTTTCTTCAGATGTTTTCCTCATCACCCAACCAATAACAATCAGAAAGATGGTCGGGTAGAGTATACATCCTTGTCTTACTCCTGTGTTTGTTACAAATGGTTCTGATAGTTTGCCATTATTTATTATTTAGATATTGTATTTTTCACGAGTTTTCTTTATTATATTTATGATTTTCCGAGGAATCCTATAGTGCTTCATTAACTTCCATATAGTCTTTCTGTCTATGCTATCAAATGCACATTTAAAGTGAATGAATCCCAAATATAGGCTACTCTGCCACTCTATTGACTGTTCAACAATTATTCTTAATGTTATTATCTGATCAATACAAGATCTGTTTGGCCTGAATCCAGTCTGTTCTTTCCTCAGTTTACTTTCAATTTCATGTTTCATTCTTTCTAGCAACATTATTACGCTCTGATTGGTGCTACATACCACCGGAATTATGGCAATGCAACATATATCAAGGATGATATAGAAAATGCTTCTGAGATGTGATAATGATACCCATCTTGTGAGCGTGAAAATTCACAACATAACAATAGTCAATGTCTATAAACCTCCTTTAACATCATGGTCTATAGATGTGATACCTACTTATCAACATCCAACAGTATGGATTGGTGATTTTAATAGCCATCATGAAGAATGGAAGTACTGTGATAACAACGACCATGGGACTACCCTCATTCAATGGACAGAAATAAATAATATACACCTTGTATTTGATGCCAAAGATAGAAACACCTTTAGATCATCAGCATGGCAAACAGAGTCTAATCCAGACTTATGTTTTGTTTCAATAAACACAGAAGGGCAAACATTACCAGCAAAACGATATGTACTTTCTAACTTCCCACACAGTCAACATCGACTGGTATTACTGGAAATTGGTATGATACTACCTATAGCAAGATCCTTTCCACGACCGCGTTGGAATTTTTAAAAAGCAGATTGGAGAAATTTTGCGAATGAATTGGATAAATGTGTTCGGTGGATACCTGCTAGAGTTGCAAAGTACAAGAGATTTGTAGGAGCAATCATATCAACTGCAAAAAATATATCCCTAGAGGTTACAGAAAAGATCATGCCCCTGGATGGAATGAAGAGAGAGTGAACATCTCTACAGAGAGTTCCTGAAAAGTGAAGATCCTGAAATAGCAGATGAATTACTACATAGCCTGAACTCATCTCGAAAAACAAAATGGATTGATACGGTTGAAAACCTCGACTTCAAACGATCAAGCAGAAAAGCTTGGAATCTGCTCCATCAACTATCCACAACCAATCTACCTAAAAGAAAAAGCCCAATCATCTCCCCTGAGAAAATAGCTAATCAAATCGTTAATATGTCAAGAGCACCTAGGGACTGTGAACATACCAAGAAAGTTAAGAACTTAGAGCTTTAAAAATAAATGCCCCTGCTTTCTCACAATAGCCTCAATCTTCACTATACATGAAGTAAAAGCTGTCATAAAAGATATCAAAGCAGGCAAGGCCCCAGGCTTCGACGGTGTCCATCCTGAATTTCTGATTAATAGTGGGCCAAATACTATAAAATGGCTCTGTGAATTCTTTTCTGATATATTATTGACTGGCCGACTACCTAGCCAGTTTAAGAAGTCAAAAATAGTTGCTATTCTTAAACCTGGAAAACTACCCCAAGAGGCAAAAAGTTACAGACCTATTGCTTTATTGAGTTGCATCTATAAAATGTTAGAGCGCCTTCTGTACAACAGATTGTCCACACCAATTATACAGCATGTCCCGATTGAGCAAGCTCGTTTTAGAGAAAAACGTGGTTGCTGTGATCAAGTGCTCACTTTAACATCATACATAGAAGCTGGATTTCAGAAGCAAGAAAAAACATCAGCTGTCTTCTTGGACCTAACAGCAGCCTATGATACAGTATGGCGTGAAGGTCTTATATACAAATTTCTTAGCATTATCCCCTGTAAACAGACTGCAATATTAATTTCCTCCATGCTCACTGAACGTTTCTTTCAAGTTATATTAGGAAATAAAATGTCCCGACAACGAAAACTTAATAATGGTCTTCCACAAGGGTCAGTATTGGCACCCTTACTTTATAACCTATACACATATGACTTGCCTGCTATCATCTCACGCAAGTTCTGTTATGCTGATGACACTGTAATTGCCATTCGACACAAAAACATGAGTCAGGCTGAAGATGTACTTACAAAAGATCTGAAAACTATAGGTGAATATTATAAAAAATGGAGGCTCCAACTCAATCCAGACAAAACAGAAGTATCAAGCTTTCACCTTAATAATCATATGGCAGATGTCACGTTACATATTTTCTTTGAAGGATGTTTACTACAACACAATAAGTTTCCAAAGTACTTGGGCGTTACCCTGGACCGAACACTCTCTTACAAGCAACACCTAACAAACATTTCTGCTAAGTTAAGAACCCGTAACAACATAATACAAAAACTAATAGGTACAACATGGGGAGCAACAGCCAATAATCTGCAGATTACTGCTCTTGGTCTAGTTTTCTCTGTCGCTGAATATTGCTCACCAGTATGGCTAAATAGCACACATGTTAAGCTTGTTGATAGCCAACTAAATAATACAATGAGACTGATTTCTGGCACAATTAAATCAACGCCCACACACTGGCTTCCAGCTCTTAGTAACATTGTTCCACCGAATCTGCGCAGGACTAAGGCTCTCTTACATGAGTATAAGAAAATCTTGGAGAACATAGCCCTACCAATACATTTAGATCTCCCAGACTTAAGTGTACGACGATTGAGATCAAGACATCCACCACTATAACTAGCCCAACTACTACTACATTCTAACTTTGACTTGAAGCAAAAGTGGCAAGAACAGTGGGAGAGCCATGACATCACAAAATTTTCTCTCAATGAATTACAAGAAAGTTTTGATGCTTGCTCACACCTCCCACGAAAATCCTGGACTCAGCTTAATAGAATACGAACTGGTCATGGTGTATGTGCAGACATGCTTTTTAAATGGGGGTAAACGACCATCCCCGCATTGTGATTGTGGAGCTCAGAGACAAACTGTGAATCATATTGTGACTCAGTGTTATCTCAGAGCATATTCAGGAGACAAATTGGACTTTTTAAGTGCTACACCCAAAGCTATGAACTATCTGACCAATATGGATGTAACCTTTTAATTTTATTGGTTTTTAAAATGACTTTTGACTTCTAATTTTATATGTTATTAAAGTGTATTGTACTGCATGTTTTGATATTCATGCCATACGAATAAATAAATAAATAAATCTAGCAAGATTCTAGTAAATACTTTACTTATAACATTTAGAAGTGAAATCTCTCTCTCCAATTTTTACAAAGTGTTATATCTCACTTTTTTTGCAGTTTCTCACTGGGAGTCCTGTATTCCAGTCTTCTGGCCATTCCTCCTTTTCCCATATTTGATTAAATATCAGGTGTAGTATTTCAACAGTAGTGTTTATATCTACTTTAAGTAGTTCAGCCCCTGTATATTGTCACGCCTAGCTGCTTTATTGCTTTTTATTTTCTTTACTGACTGAGTTATTTCTAGTTTAGTTATAGTTCCTGTATTTATTTTAAGTATTTCTTCTTTTGGTGTTTCTGGTATTTCTTGTTCTAGGTTTTCTATTTCTCCATTTAAAATTTCTTGGAAATGTTCTACTATCTTTTTTTCTATGTCTGCTTCATTTGGGAGTAACTTTCCTTGTTTATTTTTTACAGGCCCTTCTCTTTTAAAACTCTTCCTAGCTAACTTTCTTGTTATCTCAAACAACCTCTTTGGGTCAAATTTACTTGCTGCTGCTTCAACCTTTTTACACATTTCCTCCAAGAAAACTCTTCTAGCTTTCCTTGCAGATATCATCTTCTGTAAACCAATTCTCTAAGTCTCAAACTGGATGCCCAATAATTTTTGGGTTAAATCAAGACAACCAATGTCAAAAATTTCTGTTCCTCTTTATTTCTGATGCTGCTGGTATTCACAAACATGCATTTCAACCTTCTCTTTCTTTTATCTGCCCATTTTTAAGCCTGTAACTTTCATTTATCCTATTTCTTTTGTACTTTGCAGAAGTGTATTCCATAAAGTTTTCCTTTCTTCACATAATTTGATGGTTTCTTCAGAGATCCATTGTTTACGATTCCTACTCTGCCTTCCCAGAACTTCTTCAGCAGTACTATTAAATATATTCTTTATTTTTTTCCCAGTTCTCTTCAATGTCTATTTCCTTATGTTGTTCTACAAAGCTTCCATATTTATTCCTTAATGTTACTTTATATTTGTCGTTTGTATCCTTGTTTTTCAGTTAGGATATATTGTATTTAATTCTTTGGTTCTTGCCTTTAGATATTTTTCTTAGTTTCATTTTTATTTTTGTAATCAATAATAAGTGGTATGTAAAGGCATCTGCACCTCTCCAAACACTTGCATCCATCAAAGAGGTTCTCCAACGTCTGTTTATTAAAATATGGTCTATTTGGTTTTTGGATTTCTTATAAGGTGATATCCAAGTCTGTTTATGGATGTCTTTATGTTTAAATAAGGTTCCTCCTATGATCATATCATTGAAAGTGCAAAAGTCTTTTAGGATTTCCCCATTTTCGTTACAGTTTCCTAAACCTTCTTTTCCCATTATTCGTTCATATCCCACATTACTATCTCCTACTTTTGCATTCACATCACTATAATTAAAAGCATATCTTTACTTTTTACTTCATCTACTTCTTTTTGCAGCATGTCATAGAATTCTTCTTTCTCTTCTGTTTTTGCATTGTTTGTTGGTCCATATATGTTTATTATAGTCACATTTCTGTATTTAGTTTTAAATCTAGCCTTGACGATTCTTTCAGAAACTAGTTTCCATTCAATTAGTGCTCTTCTAGCATCTGTTGTTAGCATGAAAGTTACACCTTTGGTATGTGTGTCATCTTCATTCTGGATTCCAGAATATAAAATGTATTTGTTTGTTGTTAGTTGGATGTCTCTGCTACCATTTCATCTTGTCTCGTTTAGACCTAGTATTTATATTTTGTATCTGTCCATTTATCTGGTTAGTAGGTTAGCTTTTCCACTTTCGTACAAAGTCCTAATATTCCAGCATCCAATTTTGGTTCAAAGTTTTGGGCTAAGGAGATTTTTTCTTGGAGTTTTCTTCTGTCAGCTTCCCCAATGGGGCTTTCACTGGTTTGCTTCATTCTCCCCAGTACGTCTCCCTCTTGGTTTTGTGTCGGTTTTCCAACAATGGTTGAGATTTCTGTAGCAATATGTTTTTTCCATATTATGGTTGCTAGCCACAAGTACAATCCTCCTCCTTTCTCATCCGGGCTTGGAACTGGCAATGGCAGAGTTTCCAAAAATATAGGATTATAAAAACCCTATATAACAGGGTAAAATTAATCAGTTCAAATAACAATGCCTTAACTACTGAACTTCTTGACCATATCCTTAACATCTTCTTAGCCAATGGCTAGAACCACCAAAAAATCCAAAAAATATTAAAACCAAGTAATTCCCCCCCCCCCTCTAAAAGCAGAGATTACTCTAAATTTATCACCATTCCATATATCTGGAGTATATCCAAAAAGTTAACAAAAATTCTAAGGAAATATTACCTCACAACCAGTTACAAACCACATAAGAAATTGGCATCTCTTATCCGCTCTACCAAAGACCAGCCCCTTCCCCGAGACCAACCTTGAGTATACCAGGTCCCTTGCATTTGAAAACTGTCCTACTACAGCCAATAGCAGAATATCTGAACACAAAGACTACTTCCACCAATACAGCTACTCAAGACTCGCTGACCATGCTTTACATGCCGACCACAGAATATGCTGGAAGAAGGCTACTTTATTACACAGCAGCAAGTACAAGCATGAAAGACTATTCCTTGAACCTGTCTCAGCTCTGAAAAACTTTCCAAACCTCAACAAATTTGGGTGCATTAGACTGTCCCAAATTTGGGAAGCATACAATCTACGACAGTCAGCCCAACAGTCAAGATAACCCAATTTAGCCTACTAGGAGACACTGTTTAGGACTCTAGGATCGACTTCTGTTGCCTTTCTTCAACCTCATTTGCTTAGTATGAGTGCCTGTGTGCACATATCATTGTTTTGTTATCCCTGAAGATGGTGATGTAACATTGCCAAAATACAGATAGTTATTAATTAAAGTTTTTATAATTAATAATTTATTTTATGTTGTCATTTCCTAAAAAATTAGAAGATACAAATGAACTACATTTGTGGGTTTTCTGAAATCTGCAAACAGACATGGCAAGCAATATCATATGATGCAGAAGCAACATAGAAAACAATATTGAAAAACATTTAGGTTGGTTTTTTCTTTCATTTTATTTTCCAGAATCAATATAAAGAAATCATATGTTTTGGGAAAATAATAAAACAGTCTGTAATAAAGTTTTAAGATCTACTATTAATTAAAAACCAATATGACAATGCATGCATCATTTTATTTTAGATATGCAATGAAAGCAATGAGATAAATTGCAAATTAATCCAGTAATTGTGACACAAGACCTAAAACAGATGCACAGTGGATGGTGGGAACCAACTTATTAATTGCATATCTAACAATACTGGATATGAATAAGCTAGTCCCATCATCCACTGTGCATCTATTTTAAGTCATGTGTCACAATTAGCTGGTTAATTTACAATACATTTCATTGTTTTCTAAAGATAAAATGAACATGCATAATCCTCATATTGGTCATGTTCCATTATGTCGAAATAGTAATAACGGACAAAAGAGGTGATTGCAATGACACTGGCATGGCACAATAAACAAAATAAGTAAGGTTTTTAAAAACATAAAAAAAAAAACTATTTACAATATAAAACACATGGAATTGGCATTACATGAATAAAAATGACAGGTAAACTGAATCACCTCTTTCAATTTATTTTAGTCATCCAATAAAATTCCTGCTTTATGGACAAGCACTTTTTTTAACCCATATCTATATCATCTTCTGTAAACCAATTCTCTAAGTCTCAAACTGGATGCCCAATAATTTTTGGGTTAAATCAAGACAACCAATGTCAAAAATTTCTGATGCTGCTGGTATTCACAAACATGCATTTCAACCTTCTCTTTGGACCCACAATTATACATGAACGATATAATTACCAACCCATTCAGATCTGAAACCTGGGAAACTGCATTTAGCATTGAATGATCATTCCTGTACCTCCAATTCATTTCTCCCAAGGGTGGCTGAGCACCTTGTCTGACTGCACCAACTCCACGACACCTCTGATTTTGTATTTCCCATCTCTCAATGAACAACACTTTCTGAAAACATCTAATTCCAAAATCATTCAAATGCAATCCATAAGAGTAATACATGAGTGGAGGCACAGTAGAAATTACTAAAAAAATAAGTGCTAAGTATAATTTATCACATAATTAAAATAAATTATAAATTCTGAAAGCAAAAATTTTGTGCACAGTTACTAGGCATGTGCACTCCTTTTTCACCAGATGTGTGTGTGTGTGTGTGTGTGTGCACACACACACACACCTTATTGAAAACCTTCGTTAGTTCACTCACTGCAGGTAGTATGTACTTTTTAAAATCATTTCTTATCATTTTTCGAACTGTAATTCGTCCTGTGCCGGCATCTTAACATTACTCAAAGTTGTAATATTATATCTTCCTATTGAACTGCTAAGTTTTCTAAGGTACAAAGTTTAAGAAAAATGTACCTACAGTTTGGCTGGTTTTTTTCTAGAAATGACACTTCCATGGAAATAGACTTCAGAAGGTTGTTTCTTATGACCTTTGTACCTCCCATGTCGTTAAAAACAATACCAAAAACAAAGACAAATCTGAAAACAAGCCTTGCTATAAATTGTGAAACTGATAGCTCAGCTAAACAGCGAAGAAACCAAAAATATCATAAAAGAAAAAAATAGACAAGAAAAATCAAAATCAAAATCACAAAATGAAAAGTATTAATAATGAAGGAGTCTTAATTAAATCCAAAGAAAAGACTGACATAGACTTGCCACATAACAAAACCTCTAAGTGTTTCTCAAACTTTTCCTACAATGGAACACTTTACAAATTCTGAAATTTTAACTGAACACCTTGGTTAGAGTCTAGTATCAACAGTCTCGTATTTAATGTAAAGTTAAGCGCACATTAAGGCTGAAGCAGGTTGTATCGCATCGCAAAAATGCGACAGCATACACTACAGTCATTCCGGGCAGCAGCACGTCGTATTAACCTTGCTTGTGACTGCACATTTCCTAGAATAGATACCTCCATACTTCACTTGCGCTCGGAGGTATCGACAACCGAGGGTGACTGTCAGCCAGTGCAGTGCACAATGGCCTTAATAGCACAATCCACACACAAAGTGAGGAGTGCTAGATTTTCAAATATGTTTGAATTTGTCACAGCATTTAAAACCATTCCAAGCTCATTTCACGGAACACTTATCCACTTTCCATGGAACACTGTTTGGGAAATGTTGCTCTAAGGAATGCAAAGACAAGTTAGTGGCAAATCCCAGTAAGAAACCTCTTCCAAGGCTAATTATATATGATATTCCAAGTAACATTGATACGAACAATGCAACTGACTCAATCCACATGCAGAACGAAGAACTCTTCAGTGGCAATACAAAGATGACACAGAAATTCATCATGACAAATAAAAAAGCGAACAAGAGAAACTTGATTATAGAAGTCGATCCAACAGTGAGGACCAAATTGTTGAAAACCAGTGTTAAAGTGCTGTGGAGAATTTGCCATTATGTAAGCATTCTGAGGCGCTTAAACTACAATAAATTCCACCATCACACACGAGACTGCAGGGTTAAAACCACCTATCTATTCTGCTCTAAAGAACGCAAGTTCAGCAAGTGTCTGCGAAAATAAGTCCGAGACAAACTGCATAAAGTGCCAAAATCACAACAAGCATGCCAAAACTAAAAAACGACTGCAAACACATGGCACTAAGCAAAGAATGCTCGACATACAACTACTATAGACAGCTCAAAATTCAAAACACAGATTATGGAAAGCAATAATAAATCTAGCAGAAACAGCACTACTTCCATGGCTTGCCTTCAAATAAATCTTCAACGATCTATCAAGGCTGTAAATAACAGAACTCATAAATAGAAAAATATAGGACTAGCATTAATACAAGAACCCTACAACAAAGCAAAGAATGCTCGACATACAACTACTATAGACAGCTCGAAATTCCAAACATAGATTATGGAAAGCAATGATAAAGCTGGCAGAAACAGCACTACGTCCATGGCATGCCTTCAAATAAATCTTCAATGATCTATCATGGCTGTAAATAACAGAACTCATAAACAGAGAAAATATAGGATGAGCACTAATATAAGAACCCTACACCAACAAAATATGCAGCTTTCCAACTAATTATAAAATATTTTTCAAAGGATCAGAAAGAAAGAGAGCTGCAATACTCATGGTCAACCTCTGAAGTCGAGGCAATATTAATTTTTTCAGCACAGCAATGAGGACTCGGTACTTATTGAAATTACATATAGAGGAATTAAAACTTTTGCAGCAAGTATGTATCTAAACTAACATAAAATATGACTTAGAAAAAATGGGCAACATCGTGGATTTTACCATCAACCATGGCCTAATTCTTGAAATAGATAGCAATGCCCATTCCTTTTTATGCTTTAACAAGATCACAAACAATAGAGGTAAAATTTTGGAAGAGTTCTTAGCATCAAATTCCCTACACATACTAAATGATGACTGTAACACTCCATCATTTGAAAATACCAGAGGAAGCAGCAGCTTCATTGATCTGACAATAGGAAACAATGCTATTTTACCCCGGGTTTCTGAATGGAAATGCAAAGACGAGGAAAGCTGTTCTGATCATCACATATTAAGTTTCACTTCAGTAACAAAAATTTAAACAGAACACACAATACAAACCATCACATTAACATCAAGTACTTCACCAATAAAACCAATCTAGAGATATTTGTAAAAGCATTGAAATGAGAATTTTCACGCCCAATCTCAGAACATCACTTTAATGGGAAGAGCAAACAACAGTTCAGCTTAGACAAGAAGCTAGCCATCTGGGCCTCAGTACAAGCCGATATAGACATCCTTGCTTCTGTGCTTTCATCAGATCTGAAAAAATCGAGCGAACAAACACTCAGAACAACCAAGAAGCTAAACATCACGAGAAGAAAATCAGTACCTTGGTGGAACGACAAACTAACAGTCCTAAGAAAATGTGTTAACGCACTCAGATGACTATACTATACAATAACCAAGATTTAAGAGAGAGTAGAAGACAGAACTACTATAAAGCCAAATACAGCTATCAATCCAAAATTACGAACACGAAACAGAATCATGGAAAAAATTCTATACTGTTTCAACCGTATCAAATCCTTGGAATTGTATATATAAATTACTAGCAAGTAAGAATAAGCAACACCTATAATATCAACTATCAAGAAAACAAATGGCACTCACACTAATAACTTAGCAGAAACTGCAGCTATTATGATAAAGAAGTTTATTCCCGATGACGATGAATCAACAGAAATAGACAAAGAATGAAAACAGACATAGAACAGAACACTCATAATGATTACTTATTTACGACAAATGAAATTGAGTCAGTATTAAGATCAATGGATCCTAGAAAAATTCCTGGAGGGGATGGAATAACTAGCGATATACTCCTAAGAGCATTTCTTGCATTCCTCGAATTCTTAATCACAAGTTTACTATGAATGCCTAAAAAGAGGGCAATTTCTTTTAGTATGGAAACACTCTAAAATTATACCCATAATCTTCTTCTTCTTCTGCAGCTTCTCCCACTTAAGTGGGGTCACTGTTTGTAATGAGTCTCTTCCACACCTTCCTGTCTTGGGCTGTCACCACATCCAAGTTCTTCATCTTCAAGTCCTCTTCTAGCAGCTCCCTCCATCTCTTCTTTGGCCGCCCACGCTTCCGCCTTCCTTGCACATCCATCTGCATGACCCTTCTTCCCACATATTCGTCCTCCCTCCTCATCACATGACCAAACCATCTCAACCTTGCCTCCTGTATTTTCGCTCCTAAGTTCGTAACTTTCACTGTTCCCCTGACATAGTCATTTCTCAGATGATCCTTTCTGGTCACACCGCACATCCACCTAAGCATTCTCATCTCTGCTACTTCCATCCTGCTAATGTTATTTTTCCTCAGGACCACAGTTTCTATAGCATATGTCATAGCTGGCCTCACTACTGTCGTATAAATTTTGCCTTTCAGATTGATCGGCACCCTCTTATCACATAACACTCCAGCCATCTCCCTCCAGTTCCTCCAACCTGCTTGTATCCTGCATCCCACTTCCTTCTCACCTCCTCCATCTTCTTCCACTGTCGAACCTAAGTATCTAAAGTCTCTCACCTTCCTGATGACATTTCCTTCCAGCTCCAGATCTGTCTCCTGGCCGCCGCCCACTGTGCAACACATATACTCTGTCTTACTTCTGCTCATGCCTCTCTCTTCCAGTACTTTTCTCCATCTTTCCAGTTTAGTTCCCGCTTCTTCTCTTGAATTTGCATACAACATTGTCCAAGGCGCATCTTCTCTCACCTCCTCTGTTACCACCATTACAATGATAACCAAAATTATACTCATAATCAAACCAGGAAAAGAAACATCCAATGAAATTAGCAAATACAGACCAATCAGTCTCATAAACGTTGCTGGTAAGGTGCTAGAAAAACTTCTGATAAACCAAATAATGCACTCAAGAAACCTATTAAGTAGCAATCAACATGCATTTAGACCTCAATCAAGCACAGTAGATGCAATTATGGGGTTAAAGAGTTCACAGAAGATAGTCTACAGCAAAAAAAAAAGACTTACTACTGATCTCACTTGATGTACAAAGAGCCTTCAATGCTGTGTAGTGGCCAGCCATAATCAATCAATTAAGAGATTTAAAATGGCTTCTGGAACATTCAGGATGACTCATTATTAAGACTTCTTTCAGTACTGAAATAAAAGTCACAGCTTTCGCAGATGATGCAATGATAATGATTTGCGAATGCGACGGCTTACAGTTAGAAGTAACAGCCAATGAAGAACTCTTTAAAATTGCAGAGTGGACACGCGAGAAGAAAGTTACCTTCAATAGCACCAAGTCTAAAGTGCTCCACATCTCATGCAAAATCAAAACAACCTGTAATGGTCTTCCTAAACAAGGAAGTTCTCGAGGTAGCCAGTGAGCTAAAATACCTACGAATAATAACAGATGAAAAATTTACTTTCAACAGGCACATCTCATATGTTGCCAAAAAAAAGCTTACAAATAGTATACCTTCAAGCAAAGTTGGAAGGATTAAATAGGGATTAGGCCAACGAGCACTGAAAACAATATATATACCGGAGCTATGCTACCACTGATACCTTATGCAGCTCCTGCCTGGAAACATACACTAAAATCAAAGAAAAAACCAACAAAAGCAAAACAGAGTTCAATGGCTTACAACCATATGTATAATTAAAGGATACAGGACAATATCTTTCGAGGCTGCTTGCGTTAGTGCTGATCTGCCTGAAAATACAAGAATTATCCCTTATATATGAAGTCACTTCCAAAAGATATAACAAAAATTAAAACATTGATCCAAACTGCTATGAATGTCCACTTCACTCGGGCAGGTGACCTCACAAACTGTTGACCACATACTTTATGAATGTCAGCTACTGGACTCCATCCAGATATCCTTAATACAACACATCATTACTTCTGGAGACAAGTGGCCAGTGTCAAAACAGACTTTTCAAAAAGTATTACTCAGAATAAGATTAACTTCCAGTCGTTGTAATCTAACATAAATTACTGATATATTGTATGAATTATATAGCGTAAATATATGTATATACAAAATAAATATGGAAGTAAAGGTCATACATATATATGATAAAAATATAAATGTTAATCAGTACTTGGAAGCTACACGTAATATATGCATTGTAGCATGTAGGAATAAATTACCTCCTGGTAGGGTTACTATTGGAAGAAACACACACACACAGAAGAGGGAACATTGGTGGTCATAAAGTCTTGCACCAGTTTAAATTTTAATAACTGAAGACATGCAAATAATGGAACTATTTAGTAAAAAGTATAGGAAACGTCAAGTCTTAAAATTATATTCCTAATGCAATTTTTAATTATCACATTTCAACATGGCTGGCATCACTGCTGATACATTTTCAAGCTGCTTCTCAAACTCTGTGAATAACTGCATAATTGATGCACTGGCAATGACTGAATTGCATTTGTTATTCTGACCTCAAGTTCATCCCCAAGAACAATGTTTGATGAGTAGACAAGTGTTTCAACATCTTCTGGTTCCCATCTGCCATACGGCCGCGGGAGGGTAGCTATTTGCTACCATTCTAGGGAGAGATGATTATGAGCAAGGTGGTTTCCCGTTGCCTTCCTTGCCGTAAGTATTTATGACTGTAACCTGTATGTTCGCGGGGCCGGTTTGCCTGTTTGCGGGATGAAAAACCCCAGATAAACTGGTGGAAAAAACCCTGCTGCCCACGCCCAAGACCGGCTAACTTGGCTATGGCTGAGGAAGATCCTTAAGCTCCTCACGTCATAGACGGGACCTAGAACACTCCTTCCCCAGACATATGGTTGCAAAGCGACTAGGCTAATCGTGCGGACATGTTTCAACGTGCCTTCATAAAAATAAAAAAATAAAAAAAAAGACTGTAATGGAGTAGATAAGAGGAACACAGTGGCCAAGCAACTGATCCATCTCTACTGATTTATTTGATCGAGAAGATGCCATTTAAAAACCACTGCAAATTCAGTGCATAATGACAGAGTACTCCACCTTGATAGTCTTTGTTTGAAAGATTTAATATTTGCAATTTAGAGATGAAGAAATTCAGCCACAATCTCCACACTGATTCAGGGTATTCCAGATTGTGGTTTGTCATTAACTTATCCAGTTTCTTTAAAATTATCCCTATTTATTCATCTTTTATGGGATGCATTTGTTTCATAATGAGTAGTGAACTTTCTTCTTGCAGATTTCTTGATTTAAACTCAGTAAGTTAATGCAGGCAGTTAATTTTTTCTTCAATTGTTGCTTCAATCTGAGGTAATTCAATATCTGCAAATAAAAGAGAAATGGATAAAATAAAAATATATACATAACGGAAGAAAAACCAGATTAACATGGATGAAATTATCATATGAAAAACTTTAAGACTTGGACTTTCATATAAATTAGTGATTAAAATTTAAAACCAGTGCAGGACTTAATACCTGGACTGCCATATTAAAATTATGATAATCATATTTTTAACATGACTTTACTATTGATGTTATCTGTTCACTCCAGTAATTTTTCTCAAAACTCTCTATTGTTAATTTCCAAATTTAATTTGCTATCTTCACTAAAAATTGTGCCTTAATAGCTGAAATGTTTTACTCGTTTTATAAGTCTCCCATTCAGAACACAATCAATGTTTTCAATTCCTGCCTGTTTCCATAGTTCTCTATGTCTTTTTAATTATGGTTATCATGCCAAAGTTGTTATAGCACTTCATCAATTCTGTTAAGGAATACTGAAAACTTATATATGCTGTAATCTAGCCCAGGGAATGAAAAGCATTCTGTATTAATGTTTTTCTAAATTAATTGCCTAAAATTTTTTATTCAGAAATTAAGATTGTTTATCGATGATTACATGCATTATATAAGAAAAAAAAAGTTCAGTCATTCTTAAAAAATGGAAATGCAAGGTATTCAAATTTTAATTTTTCCCTCCTTTTCTAACAATAATAATCCATTTTTCAATTTTTGAATCTTATAATCCTGTGTTCAGTCCAGCTATCTGAATAAACAAAAGGGTCTCTAAGTATTTAAATCAACCGTCACCAACATGTAATGCCATTTGGCAAAATTTGTTTTTCATAATATGACAAGAAAAGTGACACTGCATATGTTGACTGACTGGAAAGATCTGTATTTGAATGTCAAAGCAGGTGAACCATCATTAGTAGTCTGCATGTCTGTTGGAGTATAGCCAAGTTTGTGGAGTGGTCTTCAATGATGAGCCCTGAGATTCCATGGAAGTGTCAAGTAATATGTGTGGGAAAAAAAAAAAAAAAATCATTTTTTATTATTATGTGACACCTCCAAGGAGTCATCGAGGAAGGGCACCTACTCTAGAACTTTCCACTCCACCACTCAATTCACCAACTATGGCGAACCACATCATCTACACCAATACCATCTACTGCCCACCACCACTAGTATTTTCACAGACAATCACAAGCATCCATGCCAGTGGCAGGATTCAAACCCGCAGCCTTTTGGCTGGAGAGCGGACATGCTAACCACTTGGCCAACCAGGCCAGCAATAATAATAATAGGAATCACAGGCACACATTCAACTGTTGTAGCTGTGAAAAAATTTACCATGCTTTTAATCTTTCTGAATTTTTTGCTGAATCTTTCCTCAATTCTCTTCATCAAGAAAATGTGACAAGCACATTGGGAACTGACACTGAGGTGCAGTTCTTCGATCAGAATCCTGTTTTATGTTCCATGTTTTGTCAGATGTCTGTTTGACTGCTACATTTTTTTTTCTCATACCAGATAAGTTCTTATTCATTGTTAAATTCAAGTGACCAGAAATGAGTTCTTTTTCATGCTTTCTGAAGTAACAAGTATGTGGTACAATAGCAAGTGGGAGGGAAAAACTTCCGTAGAAGAATGTTATATTACTGACGTGATTTCTGGTGCACCCAACCAGAAATCACATAAGCAATACCCATTCTCCTACAGAAGTTTTTCCTTATCACATACTATCACAAACTTTGTTGCCACCCATTACTGCTCATCCTTCAAATATTATATTAACAGCTAGTACTAAAAAAAGGTCTTAGCAAAATATCTACTCACTAACAAAACAGCAACTGGCTTCTACCCTATATATACATGGCTATTAACAAACTTTGATATGCATCATAAAAATAGCTATACAAAGTTAATTACAGCTCACCTTGAAACACGTTACATTTATTTAAAGAAAATGTTGTCACTGTTTTGTCTTTCTGTTCTGTAGAATCCACTGTATTTCTTTTCCTGTTGGCTGATGCAGTTAAAAAGAATCTTTCCTCTGAAGTCTTGGGCTTTTCATTCAATGTTCTCTTATCATTTATTGTATAAAAATGACCTGATATTGGATCTGGAAGTAGAGGTTTAGATTTACCTCCAAGTTTACTATCACAACCAGTTTTTAAATTCTGTTCACCTTTTGTAATGATTTTAGATTTCACCGGAGAATAATCCTTTGTATTTTTTCTTTTCAGATGTGAGAAATTTTGTGTTTTGCCACTCATTATTTCTTTATGAGATTTCTTCCTACATTTAACAGATGGCAGAAAAGATTTACGTTCCATTGAAACATGCTCAGTCATACTATTCAAAGAATCATAAGGAATTTTATTTTTCTGATGATAATCAGAGAGATTCTGGAAAAGGTAAAAGTAATATTTGACATCCAGTCAAAAATTCATATTTATGTTTCAGTTAATTTGCAATTTCACGATAATAAGAGAAATATAAAACTTAAAAGATATCATCATTATTAGTTTAATCAAGTATGAAAAGAGAAATATACATAGAAATATGCATATAATAACAGTTCACGGAGAGAAAGACAATTAAATGTATTGATTCTAGTTGCTCCGTTATGTGCCAACTGGTGAATGCATTTCATGAGTCTCGTTGTCAAAACTATTTTCTTGGTCTTTCTCATCCTCTATCTATTAGTTGGTCTGTAGAGAGCAAGAGTACTGAACATAGGTGAGGAATTTAATTAAATCTGCTATCCACTACCCTAACTTTGGAGAGTGAAAGGAATCAGTCTCCACCCTCCACTGATTAGAGATATATGGCACAAATTATCAATGATATTAAATAGCATCCAGTGAAGAGAGTAAGGGGAGACAACTGCCACCATCTCACAGTCCCTGATCACAATGCAATATACTATTGTGCGAAATAGTGTGGGTTCTCTACAGCTGATTTTCTTGATTTGTGATTAATTGGGATTAAAAACTGTTTCCAAAAGAAGAAAAAAAAAACCTACTTACCCGCACGAAGGAAGACTTTGTTTCAAATCTAGTCATCGACCAGAGGAAACTTTTCTAAGCCATTTTTGACTGGTTCCCAAGTTAGTTGATCTCTGACACGGGCAAGCGGGTTTTTCATCCTGTAAAATTCAAGAAAATCGACTGTAGAACCCACACTATTTCAGACATTAAATATATTGTGTTAGGATTAGAGACCACAAGATGGCAGCACTTGTTAAGCTGCCTCTTCACTGCGTACTGCTTAATTAGTAATAGGCTTGGGCCGGCTATCTCTGATTGGCTACCAGTGGAGATTGAATTGCCCACTCAGTCTCCAAACGTTAGATAGGAAAATAGGCTTTAGCTGATTTTTTTTTTTTTAATATTTACATGAAATATTTCAATATTACTATTTAATATTTACTTTAACGAATCTTAGTCTTGTCTCCACATGTAGTGAACATATTGAATATGTTGGCCACCAATTTTAGCACTACACCTAGCCCACAATCATTTAAAGGTTATGTTATTTGTAGCATAGTTGATTTTGTAGCTTGCAATGCATTTGGTATGTATGCATCCTGTTGTTTAAAAATGTGGCAGGTGTAAGGCAGGAATGTGTATGTGTGCATGAAATGTAGTCAATGAGGTACTGGGAGACATAAATGTCTCGATCTCGGAATTTAGATGCAACAGGGATAGTGCTTCAGAAACAGGTAATTTTCAGTTTGTGGGTGACAGTAGTATGTTGGAGGGTGGAGAGAATGTTAAAGACATATATATGTGTGTGTGTGTGTGTGTTCAGCCTCGTGCACTTAAGTGGATGGAGATTGTTTATCTGATGGCCATGATGTGCAAATATAAATTGAAAGCAGATTGTGTGGAGAGAGAGAAAAATGAACTGCTGACAAAGGAGATGGAAGAAATGCAGACTGAGCTGAAGAGGGTGAATGAAGTTCTTGGAGGGTAAAATGGCTAGTGTGAGAGGAATGAGAGTAGGTTCATCATCAGAGAGCAAGGGAAAGAGGAAGGTGAGAGACAAAAGATGAGAGGAAATTGCAAAAGCTCAAGAGAGTATGCAAGAAAGGAATCAGAAAGCAAGGGGAAAAAGAAGGTGAGAGAATGGGAGATACAGTGGAAGAGAGAAAATTGCAGACAGCTGAGAGAGAGACTGGAAGCCATGAGTCAAGGATGCCAGTGAGTAAAGAATGAATGAATTTGTCCCATATATGGAGATTCGATGCTTTGGGGGTGTGCAGAGTAGTGCCAGAGGAGTGCTTGCTGGCAGAAGATAGGGAGTGTGGCAATGGCAGAAAGAGGAGTGAAAGTGTAGAGGAGATGATAATAATGGTTGGGACAAACGATTCAAGAGGTAGCATGTGTGTACCAAGAAATTTGAGGTTGATGTTAGTGATAGTGCTGCAGAAATGTGACTCAGGAAAGATATCGAGTGTGTTGCCCCAGAATGATAATGCACAGTGGAAGAGAAAAGCAGCAATGAACGATGACATTGAGATGAGATGATAGTGAGAATATGCAGGAAAAGAGGTCTGGACTATGTGAATGCATGGATTACATTTAAACACAGAAGGATGCAAGCATTTGGAGAGACTGTTGTTTTATGGGGCAATGAGTGTATCAAAACAGGGAAACTAGAATTACACAGGTGGAATGTTGCAGGATGGCCTCATGTGGGTAGAGTGGCTTAAGAAATGAGGGGATGTACACTATATTACTGAGTCAGGCAGAGTATGAGGGGATTAATAATGGCTATAAGAATAATGGCAATACACTAGTTTTTCTGTATAGAAATGCTAGGAGTATTAGAAATGAAAAGAACGAGTTTGTGGCATTGATTGAGAAATCTCCCAGGGTTGTTGGTATCAGTGAAATTTGGTTAACTGAGGAAGATGTTTTAACAGGGATAAAAATTGAAGGGTATAGCATTTTTGACAGGATAGGGTATGTGGTGGTCAAGTTTTACTCATGATAAGAGATGAATTGTGTGCTCTCAGTGTGGAAAATCTCAGTGGAAATAACATCAATGATTTAGAGAGTATATGGTATGAGATAGATATTTATAAGACAAGGTATTTAGTCGGATATGGCTACAGACCAGGGAATATAGACGGTGATGAGAACAAAATGTTTAAGCAAATTAGTTTGGCAAGTGTCAAACTAATTTGCTTAAACATTTCCTTCTCTTCACAACCTTTTGGATTTCTTGAGGAAAAACTGTCTTAGGCAGCATGTGGTGGAGGGAACATGAGGATCAAGAGTTTTGAATTTGGTCATAGCATTAGAGGATCTGATTGTGACTGAGATGACATACTCGTTGATGAGTGTGACCATATAGTATGGACTTGGAGGATGAATAAATGGAGGAATCATAACAGAAAGAAATTAAGTGGAATTATAAGGGGCAGATGACTATCACAGACTTAGAAACCAATGGATGAAAGAATTTAAAGGAAGAGGAGTCGTTAGTGCATGGGAGATATGTAAGAAAAAATCGTTGACAGCAATGACAGATTGTATACCTCAAGTGAAGATAGAGCAATCTATGGATGACAAAAAGAATAAGAGGGGAATTACAGAAGAAAAAGAGATTATGGAAGGCATATAAAAAAATGAGAAGGAGAACAGCTATATGAGGAATATAAGGCTCAGATTAAGAAAGTGACTAGTTTTGTAAGGATAGAAAAATCACAATATGAGAAAAGACTGGTACTGCAATCCAAAGAGAATCCCAAGAAGTGTTTTTTTTTGTTATGTGGTAAGAGGAGGAAAAACGATAGTTAAATGGATTGCCTTGCTGGGCAGAGATGGGAATCAGGTGATCAAAGCAAATGACATGGTTGAGCTATTTAATGACCACTTTTTTAGCATGTTCCATCCTGGTCCTACAGGCTTTATTCCTAGAAGGATAATGACTGGTTAAGTATTAGAAGTGAATGAAGAGGATATATTCTGAATACTGAGTATGCTAAACATTAATAAGGCAAGGGGACTAGATGGAATTTCACGTTTTAAGGGCAATGTGCTATGGAACTGACTGTGCCATAATCTTGGCTGTTTAATGAAAGTCTTACGATGGAGCAGGTTCTTGGAGAGTAAAAGGAAAGTCAGATGGAATCTCTGCATAAGGGCAGAGGTAGAATAGAGTATCAAACTATAGGATATCAAACTTAAACTAGAATAGAGTATCAAACTTATATTTATTCTGTAGTTGTTAAGATTTTTGAGAAATTGGTAAGAACTCATACAGAACTGGGCAGATGAGAGTAATATGATTTATGCAAGCCGGTATGGATTTTTTAAAGGGCACTCTTGTTTAAGTGATCTGGTTACTTAAATCTTGTCCTCAAGGGCTCACTTTAGTGAGTATGGGCATGGCAAACCTGAGGTACCTGATGCTGGACCATGCCTTACTTCATGTAATATACATTTGTAATATTATCTGTAGACTGGTCCCTCCCCTTTTTTCCTTCCTTCTTTCTTTTTTTCTTGCTACTTTCCCCCCAATGCTACTAGAGTATTCGAGGGCTAGGAGTGAATCTTTCCTATTTTGCTATTTCATCTTATGTGGAAAGGGCCTCTGCAACCCTGCCACCTTCTTCTTGCAGTGACTTCACTCCAAAATGCTACTATGATTGTGCCTAATATCTCATGCTGCATCGGCTGTCGCGCAGAATAATCAGAGCAGCGTTCAGGGCTTAGACAGAGGGTCCTGTTCGAGAAGTATATTACAGTCTCCATCAAAAGTCAGTGATACTGTGGATAAGCAAGACAGAATGTATAAGATTAATCTTAGAAAGGAATTTTATATAGGCACATGGAATGTCTGGGGTTTACAGATGGGTACTCTTGAGATTGTCTGTAAAGAGATGGATAGGTATAAAATTGACATCTTGGGAATTACAGAGACCAGATGGAATGGAGAAGGTCACTTCAAAAGACAGGATGGTAAGCTAGTTATTTACTCAGGTGGTGACTCAAAACATCATGGGGTAGCTGTGATACTGAAGACAGCTCAGTCAAGAAGCCTTCTTGGTTATAACCCCATTAATGATAGGATACTCTCCAAGACTTAAGGCTCAGCCTACCAATGTATCAATTGTGGTAGTTTATGCACCCCACACAGATAGGCCTGAAGAAGAGAGGGAAGAATTCTATGAAAACTTACAAACTGTTTTGGACTGCCTACCAAGGAGAGACATACTGTACATCTTAGGAGACTTAAATGCAAAAGTGGGAAAGAGTATGAGAGTCAGGCCGGAGTGTGGCATGTTTGGTCTGGGTGAATGTAACACCCATGGTGAAAGACTGTTGGAATTTGCCCGTGCTAACAGATTAGTTATTACCAATACCTGCTTCCAGAAACATCCACGAGGGACCTATACTTGAACATCTAACATTGATAGGTCAAGGCACCAGATTGATTACATCCTGGCTCTCCAGTGGTGGAAGACAAGCATCTCTGATGTGCATATTTGTCCTGGAGCAGATTGTGGTACAGACCATCAGCTGGTAAGAGCCAAAGTAAGACTAAGACTCTGAAAACTTCCAGGTCAGGCACATTCCACTAGATTGGATGTTAGAGTAATTCCTAGTGGATTCACAGAAAAAACATCAACTCGGCTGGGTGATTTTTTGGAGACCAATGAGGAAATCTCACCAGAAATACTTTGGGAAGGGGTCAAGATGATAATACAGGATACAGCGAAGATGTATCTTGGCCCAATAAGGAAACCAAGAGACCCATAGATATCAGATTCAACATGAGAACTAATCAAAAGAAGGTGGTTGGAAAAACAAAGAGACACAGGGACCGAAGAATACAAGAGATTACATAGAGAAATCAGAAGAGCCATCAAGCAGGACAAGGAAAAGTTCTTTACTAATAAATGTGAAGAAATAGAGTTCCAGTTGAGAAGGCATAATTAAAAAAAGATGTTTTATTTAGTTTGTGACTTAAAGCACAAGTTTAAGCTTAAATTGAATGTCATCAAAGACAGGAATGGATCATTACTAACAGAAGAGTTGGAATCAAAAACAGATGGAAAGAATACTGTGAGGAACTGTACAGCAGAGTGGATAAAGAAAATGTGGAGTCCTCCCACCAAGAAAATTATGATTTAGAACCTCCTTCACTTAGGCATGAAGTTGAAAGAGCAGTTAAGCAGCTCAACAGCAATAAGGCACCAGGTGCAGATGAAATCCCAGCAGAGTTAATTAAGGACACAGGGGATGGTGGGATAAGAGTGTTTCATAGATTGATTACAAGGATATGGGAGGCAGGATCATGGCCTAGAGACTGGAAGAAGTCGGTTTTCATACCACTACACAAGAAAGGTGATAAGAAGACATGCAAGAATTATAGAACAATTAGTTTGATATCTCATGCAAGCAAAATTTTATTAAAGATCATGCTAAATAAGATTGAGGCCAAAGTTGAGGCAGAGATGCCCGAGGAACAAGCAGGTTTTAGGAGAGGTAGGGGCACCAGAGATCAGATCCTTTGCCTTAGACAGATCATAGAAAAATATAAAGAATTCAGACTCCCTCTGGTAATGTGTTTCTTAGACTACTCTAAAGCTTTTGACTGTGTTGAGCATGTGAAACTGTGGGAAGTAATGAAAAGAATGGGTTTTCCTCAACACACTATCAGGTTGATAGCCAACTTGTATAAGGAGCAAGAAGCCACAGTAAGAACAGGTGTTGGATTGACTGACTGGCTTCAAGTTGGAAAAGGAGTTGAGACAAGGATGTTTACTTTCTCCTCACTTGTTTAGTATATATGCAGAGGACATCATGCGTGAAGCATTGGATGAACTCAGGACAGGAATTATGATAGGAGGTAGATTGATCAGTAATCTGAAGTACGCTGATGATGCAGTACTCCTTTGTAATGACATGGAAGAACTAGGACTAATTCTTGACAAAGTTAACAAGATCAGTAATAACAGAGGACTTCAACTCAATTCTAGCAAGATAAAGATCATGGTTCTCAAAGGAAAAACAAACAGAGAAGCTCTTGAGAAACAAGTGTATCTTAATGGAGAAAGAATTGAGGAAGTCAGCAAGTTTGGGTACCCGGGATCCATTATTAATGTGAAGAATTGCTGTTCAGAAGATGTCAGAAAAAGGTTAGGAATGGCTAAAACAACAGTCAGAGACCTGTCTAAAATCTGGAAGGATGGATCTATCTCCATGGGAACAAAGTTGAGGATTTTAGATGCAGTTGTTTTTCCAACAGCGACTTATGGATGCGAAACTTGGAACCTAAAGAAGTCAGATAAGAAATGTATATCTGCTTTTGAGATGTGTGTTACAGAAGGCTGTTGAGGATATCATATACTGAAAGGCATACAAATGAATGGGTGTTAGAAAAGATTAGTAGAACTTTAAGGCTCCTTAGGGATATTGACAGAAGAAAGTTAAAATATTTTGGATACATAGAAAAGATGGAAGGAGGACTTCTTAGAACAGTAATAGAAGGTAAAGTTCCTGGAAAAAGAGGCAGAGGTTGACCATCAATGAGATGGATGGATGGCGTGTGTGGAGTGACTGATCTTCAAAGAGTTGAGGCTGCCAGAAAAGCAAACAACAGGACTACATGGTGAGGCCTGGTGTGGAACATCATCGAGCATCAGAGTGACCATACGGCATCTGTAGATGCCCAGTGAACATAGAGAGAGAGAGAGCATGGATTTTTTAAAGGGCACTCTTGTTTAAGTGATCTGGTTACCATTTACAACAAAGTAACAAGAGCAAGGGATGAGGGTAAGGCATGCACTGTCATTTTTTTTTTCAAAGGCATTTGAGAGGGTACCACATGACAGGTTAATTTTTAAGTTGCATCATATGAGCTTGGATATCAGGTTAGTGAAATGGATTGGATTGGCAATTGGCTCTGATAGATCAATGTTGTATATATGGGAAAGTGGTGTATCAGGGAGCAGGAAGGTTACAAGAGGAGTTATTATTGGGACCATTATGATTCAATCTTTATGTCAATGATATTGTCTTAGCACTACAGAGATATTCATTTGTTTGCAGATATGAAGCTTTGGGAGGGTTATTAGTAAGAGCGATTTTTTGGCCCTTCAAATTGATTTGAATAAGCTGGAAAGATGGGCAAATGCTGGGAATAGCAGTATAATGCATCTAAATATAAGGGTTTGAAATTTGGATCCATGGATGGGATGCTTCCCACTCAACTTGGTGGAGCTATACTGGAAGAAGTGGAAGCAGCAAGCCAGGGATCTTGGGGAACATTTTGGATGGAAATATGAAGTTCAGAGGACATATTGCAAAGGTTGCGAAGACATCTGAGAAAATGATGGAAATGTTGAAGATAACACTGAAAAGTATGCTGGTGCCATTGTATAAAGATTTGATCAGACCACATGTGGTTTTCTGTGCTCAGATCTGGTCACCAGGATTTGAAGAGCATGAAGTAACCTTGTAGTGGGTACAGAGACAGATAACAAAAATGATATCAGGACAGTAGAATGTTGATTATGAGGACAGACTGAGGGCATGCAGAGTTTGGTAGATAGATGGCAAAGGGGAAGAATATGATTGACACATTTAAGCTGTTGAAGGGTTATTATCATTTTAACACTGAAAAGGTTTTTCATATGGTAGAATGAGGAAAAGGAGCAAGGACAAGGATCTATCACTGGAAGTTACAAAAGAAAGTGGTAAGTAAAAGTGTAAGAAGTAATTTTTGTTTTAATCATGAAGAGTGGTAGAAGCCTGGAATGTATTGCCAGAGAGGGTAATGAACATGCAGAGTGCGTATGAGTTTAAGGAGTGGTATGATAGACTTTGTGTTGACCTCCCATGATGGGTCTTGTGACTACATGGAGGTCAGGAAAATAATAATAATAATAAATTCAACAAACTGTAAGTTTTTTTAAGCTGAGAGACAGACACAGAGAGAAAATGTTGAAAAAAAAAAATGTCTAATATTTGGCATATGCAAAATATTTTGACACTGTTTCAATAATCAATGTGAATACATAATTAAGTGATTAGAATGGGTTAGCAATTATTTTAACAAAGAAAATAAATATCAGGAAGGTGGCAGAATATTTTGAAGGTTATTGAAAATTACTTAGAAATGGAGGGAAGAATACTGTAAAAGGAATCAGAGATGATAATGGTGACATGAAAACTAGCAATAAAGATATTCTAGATGTCTGGAATTATTACTTTGAAAGATTGTTAAATGAAATAAACAGTGTCAGTATGGTGGTAGAAAACACTCAACAGGAATTCAATCAAGAATACATATCCACACTTGAAGTAGAAAAAGCCATCACAAACCTGAAATGTGGAAAGGCAGCTAAAGTAGATTATATTCAACAATACTCAAATATCGAGGTATAAAAGTTTTACAGTAGCGACACTATAATTCAAAACACCTGGTCACATCATCGAATTTCAGATGATTGGAATAGAGCTCTCATAGTCCTTGTCAGATGTCATCTCCTTCCAGGAGGATGACTACCATGAGCTTCCATCATGTACAATTTTGTGATTCTCTTTTACATTCTTCATAGGACAAAAAGGTCCAGTCCTTAATATTTTCCATCCAATCTGTTCTTTGTCTTCCTCTTCTTCTTTTTCCTTGTATCATTACTTCTAGAAGCGTTTTTTGTAGGTTTCATGTCTTAGTATGTGACCAAGATAGGTGGTTTTCCTTTTCTTAATGGTTTTCAACAGAGTCCTATCTTTTCCAATCATCTCTAATATTTCATATTACTCATCTATAAAAAAGAAATAAAATGGAATGTGTGAAAATTACAGAAATTACATTAGCATTCCTGATAAGATTCATGCAAGTATACTTGAGAAATGGCTAAGAAAAATTGTGGAAGGAAACATTTTGAAGAACAAGCTGGATTCAGACAAAATACAGAGTTTGTCAAAGTCAGTTTTCACTTTAAGACAAATAGTTCAGCAATCTTGGTAATATAACAAGGATCTGTATTTAAGTTTCGTAGATTTGGAAACAGTACATGACAAGGAAGAGGAAAGCTGTTCAAAAGGAGTTATATGGTGTAAATGGGACACTATATCAAGCAGTACTTAGTCTTCATTTGAGTTTTAATTCAGCAATGAATTGAAGGAGGTACAAGAAGATGGTTTAATGTTAAATCAGGTGTGCAAGAAAGGAGAGCATTATGTCCACCGTTATTTGTTGTTGTTGTTGTTATTATTATTATTATTAAGAGACACCACCAGGGAGGCCACATACTTCACACACCAGCTATCATATTTATTCTTGAATTCATTCACACTGCCTGCAATCATCTAGAATAAAGATATTCTAGATGTCTGGAATAATTACTTTGAAAGATTGCTAAATGAAATAAGCAGTGTCAGTCAACCACCATCAGTATGGTGGTAGAAAACACTCAACAGGAATTCAATCAAGAATACATACCCATACTTGAAGAAGAGAAAGCCATCCAAAAGGCAATCCTTTCCAATCATGCACCACCCTTGGAGAGAAAAATCTAGCCCTTGATATCCTTCATTCTCAGCTTCCAAGGATGCCCTCTCGTCCATTCCTCACCCTCCATCAATTGAAAAATTCCATCAATTGAAATCTCGTATGACCCTTTCAGAAGTTTATGTCTCAATCATATCACCCCTCTTTCTCCTGTTTACTAGTGTCTGCAGTCTAAAAATTCTCAATCTGTCTTCATAATCAGTATTCCACAATCCTAATATCATTTTTAACACTCTCCTTTGTGCTCTCTCCAATATATCAGAATCACAATGGAAACCAGGAGACCAGACTGGCGCACAATAGTCCAAGTGAGGTCTTATCAAGGCCTTGTAAACAGGCAAAATAACATCCTTATCTTTACATGTGAACGTTCGTTTCAGCATTGCAATTAGCTTTTGAATTGTATTTGCCATCTTTGCAACCACATGGGCCCTGAACTTCAACTTCCTATCTATTAACACTCCAAGATCCCTAGCCTCATCTGTTTCTTCTAGCCTAAATCCACCAATATAATATGACATTGGATATCTAATCATGCCGAAGTGAATGACTTTACATTTACTGACATTGAAGTGACATCCATTTTCCCATGCCACAATTCCAGTCTATTCAAATTATTCTGCAAGTACTGCATATCACAGCATTCCTGATTACCTTACCTATCTGTGCATCATCAGCAAATAGCTGTATGTCGTTTGTCAAATCCTTCCCAATATCATTAACATACAGATTGAATAACAGTGGACCAAGCATCAGTCCTTGTGGTACACCACTTGTTACCGTAAACCTTGCAGACTTAGATCCCCCATATACCACTTTTTGATATCTGTCAGTCAGCAATCCTCTTATCCATAATTCTATAACCCAAACCCATTTTTTCCAATTTATGCAACAGTCTACCATGCTGTATTCTGTCAAAAGCCTTAGTAAAATCCAAACGTATCAAGGTGTATCCATTCCCCTTGTCCAGTTCAATGGTAACATTGTTATAGAATGTGAGCAAGATGCTAAAACCAGACTTTCCCTTAGTAAACCCATGTTGTTCATTGCAAAGTAGAGATTCACTGTCAACCCAATTCTGAATGCAAGCCCTAACCAATTTGAGATACTAATTGGTCGATAGTTGGATACATCGGTCTTTGCACTACCCTTGTGTAATGGAATTACCATACATTCCTTCCATTCCTGCAAAATCTTCCCTGTTCTGAGAAGCATATTAAACAGCCTGGTCAAAGGAACCAGTTCAGCTGAACACTCTTTTAGCACACGTGCTGATATTCCATCAGTCCCTATTGCTGAATTCTTATTTGATTTGTGCAACAGCTCTAATACCTCGGCCTCATACACCTGTGTTTCTTCATCTAGTGAAGAGTT
This sequence comes from Typopeltis vanoorti, assembly GCF_054136105.1. Taxonomy (NCBI): domain Eukaryota; kingdom Metazoa; phylum Arthropoda; class Arachnida; order Uropygi; family Thelyphonidae; genus Typopeltis; species Typopeltis vanoorti. The sequence continues at coordinate 122,720,231 of NC_143558.1, forward strand.
AACAGTAACCTCAATGTTGCATTCACTAGGTTGATAGCTTTTAACAAAATGGGCACTCATTAAGTGAACAACATCTTCTGCATCTGGATTTAGAAGAGTTATCTTTTCATATTCAATCTTTCTTTTACTTGTAGCATATCGATAGAATTCTTGTGGGTTGTCTTTAGCATGCAGAGCCAGTTTCCTTTCATACTCAGACTTTGCTTTCCATACAACAGATGTGACTATTCTAGCCTACTGATTATAATGTTCATAATGGATGTCATCCTTATGCAAATGGTATTCCTTCAAATGGATTACGTATCCATTCGACTCCTACTCAATTTATTCTTCAACCTCTCGGGACACATTCTGATATTGCATTATTTGTAATGTTTCAATGCTTCCCATGCACTGTGGATATTCTTTCCATCCAGCAACCAATCCCATTTCACTGAACTCAGTATACTCCTCAGTTGGTCATAATTTCCTGCTTTGTAGCTCAGCATGCAACCTTTCCTGAATGGAACATTCATAAACTTAGTCACTTCCAAATTAGTATCGCATGATCACTATCACCAACTGGAGGCAGAATAGTTACGTCTTTAACTGAAATGCCCTCTAACACTCTGTCCTCGAGTTCCTTCTGTCACATGCTGCTTGAGGAAGTTGTCCAACAACAGCTCAATGAATGCATTTTCATTCTTCTCATGAGATTCTACTGCTACCCAATCAATATTTGGTTAATTAAAGTCTCCCATTATGATTACTCTTTTTGTGCTGATCTTTTGCATTTGGTGATGCATTTCTTCATCACTAGCAACCGATCCACAGGGTCTGTAACGACACCCCACTATGTAATTGTCCAGTTAGATTCCACCTCCCACCAGATGGCTTCAAACTCAGTGCCACATGAAATATTGTTAATAGTACTACAATCATAGGTCTCAACTTTAACTGGATTCAAGTCATCCGATATCATTAGCAACACACCCCTCCTATCCAATCCTCTCTATTCTTCCTAAAAATACTGTACCCTTGAAACTCGATACCAGTTAGTAGGTCTGATTCTGATAGCCAGGTCTCACTGATACCTACAATATGAGGTTGCAACATGTTGAGTAAGGCAACAAACTCTATCCTTTTGTTCTTTTATATTGTCTTACTTTATATTGTCTACTGTGTCAGGCAGACTGCCTGACACAGTCTATATGGATATTATGAAGTAAAGTGATATTAAACCTGATATGAAAATTGGTGATGGTAATCTCAACTCTTTACTTGAATGATATGATAATTTCTAAATAAATCCACTACAAGAGGGCAAGATTTCCCGATTGAATTGAATGACTGTTGTAATAAATTTAGTAAGAAATTCAGCAATAAAAAGACACAGACAACGAAAATAGGCAGAACCACTGAAAACATCAATTGCATCCTCAATGAAGAACCTATATGAAGACCCAAATAAATCATTTCAACTATTTAGGTGCAACTTTTAGTGAAGATGACAAAGTAAATACAGAAATAGACAATAGAGTCAGTTAAGATGGTATTGTTAGAAGACAACTGAATAAATTTATATGGAATCAGAGAGAAATTAGTCAACGCACTAAACTAGTTGTATATAAGACTGTCTTCAAACTAATTTTACCTTTCAGTTCTGAGTGCTGGATTACGATAAAACATTTCATCAAAGACTAGACAGATGTGAGTATGGCTCCAGAAATTTCACTTAAATCTACTAGTGTGTATGTGTCACACACAAACCTTTTACCAGAATTCATAGTATGGGCAGATAAAATTTTTTTGGGACTAGTAGATTTAACCACCTTACTAGCCATTATGGATCATCATACGCTTTGCATCCATCATATATTTCAATGTAATATCAATGGTATTACAATTTTAATATGCACTTCACATCCAGGTAACCTGGATGTATATATACGTCTTGGCCAGTAGCGTGGTTAAGTGAAATTTCTGGAGCCATACTCACATCTGTGGTGTCTAGTCTTTAATGAAATGTGTGTGTAACACACACACACACACACACACACACACACACACACACACACACACACACACACACACACACACACACACACACATTTCAAATCTTCCTCACACACACACTCAAGGTCTAGCAAAAAAGTAATGAGACTAAATTTGTATAAAATCATGTATTCAATTAATTGTCTGATACACTGTGATCACCTTCAAAGTAACTCCCTACCCCTTCTCTCCCCAGCAGGAAACACTCCAGTTCCAATGTTCCTTCCATGCAGTATAACAGGATTGGGAGTCCTTTTCTGTTGGCTCATTTATGGCCCAAATCCTGGTTCTTTAGATGTTGTCTACAGTTTTAAAATGGGTACCTTCATCTTGTTCTTGAGATTGAGGAAAAGAAAAAAGTCACAGGAAAGAAGTCAGCCAAAGAATAGCTGTTCCAACACTGGAATGCATTTTTTGGCTAAACAGTAGTGCATTAACCATCCAGAATGAGAAGGTGCACTGTCATGATGCAATCTCTCACAATCTCCAGACATACTTGTAAGACACGTTTCTGCAAATGTTCGAGGATTTCCATGTAGTAAATTTGATTGATAGTTGATCGTTTGACATTGTTATTCAATTTTGTTGTGACAGGCTGACCTGTAAGTCACTCACCTTCCATGCTTTCCTCCTCCTTCCCCAAAAACAAGATATTTTTGGAGGGGGGGGAGGAGGAAATTGAATGACTGTAGCGCAGTCATTCAGTTTAACAAAATATTTTATTGTACAACTTTGTTCAAGATTTCGCTTTTCCATTTTCGTGATAAACACACCTGACATACACTTAGCAAAAACAGAATAACTCAACAGGTATTTATTTATCCTACTGACGAAAATAAGTGAGAAAAAAAGGCACCAGCAAATTCTTTACGTCATTTTAGTAGTATTTAAAACAGCCCAATTCGAATTAGGTGCAATAATTTGACTATTGTTCCTTTGAAGTATTTGCAGCCAGTAAATTAATTTACTGAATTTAATCAAGTTAGTAATGATGTAAATTTTTCATGTAGTACTATCATATCCTGTACACCCTTTGAGGGATGGCAGAAATTTGATGATGATTGTGTACTTCTGTTTACCTTGTATCAAATAAACGCTAAAAGACTTGCAAAATTCACAATATTAGATTCGTCAGTCTGCAATGCGTGATGACAGATATGTTGGATAAGTGACAATGATATTTGCTTTACATTTTCGACCATTTCTGTGATTTGCCACTGGACAGCATTATTTAAGAGGGAAATATGTTCTATAACTGTGCCTATATTATCCCCTGCACTGTTATTATGGCTGCTTATTTTACTAATGTTTCCTTAATCATTTCATCTTCAGATGTTCCAGATTCCACTATTAAGAATGCTACAAGATATGAAGCTTCCAAAGCTTTTCACCTCCCATCACTATTATTTTCGGGAATTATTTAAATCTTTTAAGTCTATTTTCAAAAACCTTTTTTTTTTCACTTTTAAGAAACTTACAAAAAAATAAACTTTTTTTCATTATTATTCTACAGGCATTCTCTTTATATTTTGTCTTAAAATGACGCTTTAGGATGGATGGTTACATTTTTGTGTGTGTGTGTGTGTGTGAGAGAGTTTAGTAATAAACAACATATACTGGAATCCTTGGCGAGCCCATGAATATCCAAATTTTAAATGTCTGCATTTTATTATTTATTTATAAGCATTTTTTACACACACACACAGACATACAAACTGAGTACTTTTGGCCAAACATATTTTTCATGTTGCTTCAGTTCTGTAATAAGCTAGAATTTGGTGCATACAGGGTATGCACTAAATTCTAGCTTGGATCATAAAATTTCATTTTCAGATCTGACACAAAGTTTGAGACACTTTACAATGTGATATGAAGAACTTTTTTGTGCCCTAGGCCGGGTTAGATGGTTTTCCTTCCTTCATAGTAGCATATAGGAGAATGGCAGGGATTTGAAAATGAATTATTCACATTTGAGAAATTTAGGTTTCATTTTGTTCATATACTGTTGGCTTAAGCTAATTCTATAGTAAAAAACTGTTTTCTGTTATGATAGTTGTTATTATATAATGAAACCTGTGGTGAATTCATCACTAAAAAAACACACGTACTAACCATAGTGATAACTTTTAATACATAAATATTTCATTCCAAGTATCTTGGGACATCATCAGTACAGTAATTCAAACAATACTAGGAATAACATACAGTTAGGGCACATGATTACAATGGAATCTCAATATGTGTGCAGTAATAACGTGTTATAGAAGTAAATTAAAATATAACTGAACAACAACAAAAAAAATTTGTATGACAATTTCCTATACTTTAGGAATAGTAAGAATGTTATTGCGGTTTAACACTGTCATACAAAACTGTGTAAAATAATCTTTATATATGTTATTTATTATTATTTTTTTTTTTGTTCAATTATATTTTAATTTACTTCTATAACACGTTACTGCACACATATTGAGATTCCATTGTAATCATGCGCCCTAACTGTATGTTATTCCTAGTATTGTTTAAATTACTGTACTGATGATGTCCCAAGATACCTGGGATGAAATATTTACGTATTAAAAGTTATCACTGTGGTTAGCATGTGTGTTTTTAGTGATAGTTTATTAGTTTCAAACTGAAATATCTGGCAGTATATTAAATATACTTTTCTTGTGTTTATGTGGAGATCAGTGGCGGCCGGTAAAAATTTTAAGTGGCAGTGCTGCATATACAAAAAAACTTTTTTTCCCTAATCAGTAATGAAGTTATTAATAAATAAATTTACAGATTAAAAAAATTGCTTTATTAAAAATATTTCATCCTCACCACGAACAAACACCAATAATAAAAGTTTCGTATCAATAGCAATGACAAGCGCAAACAAATATCGGCGTTAGATCGCAGTGCATTTGTTTCGTGTAATGATAATTTAAAAATTATAATTCTTTTCATATTTTCAACGGTGACACTTGTCACATTCAGCCCTGTATGTATAATAAATAAATAATTCTATGTTATTTTAACAAAATAAAATAAGATTTACAAAAAATAGTTTACCACGAACATGCACCAATAATAAATGTTTCATATCTCACAGAAATAATGCGCGCAAGCATATGATACACTGCCCAAACGGCAGTGTATCATATGCTTGCGCAATGACAAGCGCAAACGAATATTGCCGTTAGATCACAGTGCATTTGTTTCGTAATTTAAAGCGTTAATCGAACAATTCCAATTATTAACTATTCAATCAATCAATATCAAAACATAAGCTATAACCTTTAACATGTTGTATTGCATTTATATAATGTTGTAAGCATTCTCATTATTTATAAACACAGACAAAATTTAATTTTTACATTTTTTCCTTGGAGGTACTGCAGTGTCACAGTGCTTATGTACCGGCTGCCACTGGTGTAGATAATTCATTAACTTTCATCTTCTGAAGAAGATAAGGGGTGTATATGGTGTCCCCAATGAAACTACATCAAGCACAGCTGTGTTTCACATAGTTTCAATATGAATCATGTCCAGCAGAGTTGTTCTTCTTTTATGTGTGTGTGTGTGTGTCCTCTACACATACACATTATCAGAGAGAGAGAAAGAGATTGACGTTCATTCATCAAATATCTAAAAATAAAATTATATTATACTTACATTCAGGAACTGATTCTCCAGTGGTGGTATACTGTGAAATGTACCACATTCAATGTTGCTAATTCTAGGCTTAAAAACAAGTTCTTTCTCTTGACAGTACACTTTGTGCTCTGTAAAAGAGATATTAATTTAAATTAAATATTTATACTTTCCAGCCATACTAATGTGCTTTTCTTAAATAGGCAGGCTAAATATAAAATATGATCTCAAGATCATTTTTTATATTAACTTTTGAATGGAATAATGTAAATAGAAACTTTATACAACAAAATTTACTTCATGATGGAAGAATTTTATTGTTATATTACATATGATAAATAATGTCACTGCTATATATACTCTGCTAGCCATTTTGCAATGTTCTAATCTTCATGCAAAATTTTTTCTACACTACCATTGGAGCAGGTGTTAAGGATGCAGTCTTTTCTCAGATGTTATTCGTTAGGTCAACAAGCATTTGCAGATTACTAAGATATGTGTTTTCTTTTTAATTCATCGAATTCATACACACCTCTCAAAAAAACCTGGTACATCAAATCAGGTGACACTATGATAGTACTATGTTTTAAGTTTACATAATTATTATTATGAAAACTTACCTATTGTATTATGTAAACTTTCCTTCCTATTGAACCACTTTGCTCCAAATTAGTCTATTTATCAGAATTCAAATATTTGGTCTAAAACAATCTACAATAAATCAAACCATCTAAATGCTTGGCTTCCAACAGGTTGTTTTTCTGCCATCCTAGAACGAACACTTGTTTTTTTCCTAACCTGATTTTCCCAAATATGTTTAAGAGACTACACCACATTATACAGACTGTACTCACACATTTTTGAATGCTAACAATGTCACCTCCTAATACCTTATTTTTAATATGATTCTTTAACTGACGTCATCAGTTTTTCTCTGCTAATTTTCTTCGAACTCTCTCTATAGTTTCTGCTCTTTGATTTTCCAGATGCAAAAAGGTCTTGAAATGATTGACTAACAGGCGAGGAGTAATCTGTGAGGGAAGATTTAAAGGAGTTGTTAAGAGGAAAAATTAAAGAGTGAGAAGGTGAAGACTGCAAGTTTCCTACCATGCTATGACACAAGCGAACTGAGGAGGAGGGCACTAATATTGAATGAGTCCATATGTAGATTGTGCAAAAGTATGATGCAGAATTTGTGGATCTATGGTCTTGGTTTGATGGAAAGAAGGATTTCTACAATGCTGATGATGGACTGCATATAAACGGTTTTGGTGTTAGTCTAGAGAGAGAGAGATTTGTTCACAAAGTATGCTGAAGTGCAAATTCAGAGAAACTTTAGCAATTAGGGTGGAAGCAAGTGAGTTTGTGTGAAGGATACCCATGAAGTGAGTGAGCGTGAGAATGACCAAGTGAGGAATCTAGTCACTCAAGCAAAAATATTGAATACAGTAGTCAATTCAGAAAGTAAAGGTGGGTAGGGGACTTAAGGGATGCTGAAGTTTCTATATACTAATGCCAGAACTACCAGGAACAAGAGGGGGGAAGGAGGTTTTGACATTAGTGAGACTTGGCTAACAGCGAATGATGTAGTTACAGAGATTGAATGTGAAGGATTTAGCATTTTCAGGGAAGATATAGAAGATAGGATGGGAGAAGGAATACTGCTGATGATAGCAGATGAATTGCAGCTAATTCAAAAATAATAGGAGACATGCAGGAGGGTGGCTGTTCATTTGAAGCAATCTGGTGTGAGATTAAGGTCACAAAGACAAAACATACAGTTGGTTGTTGCTATAGACCAGAGAGTTCTACAGATGATCTGGAGGACATGCATAGCCAAATTAGTACAATGAGTACAGGTCGAGTGATTATCATAGGGGAACTTCAACTATGGAGATATAGACTAGAAGGAAGAAAGATCACATGGCAGGAAGGAAATAGAATTTATACACCTGGCAAGATAATTACTTCAGGCAGCATGTGATGGAGGGGTGGGAAAGTATTGGACCCGGTCATGGGATCAGAAGAGCTATCCATAACAAAGGTGACAACATTGTCTCCAATTGGTGAAAGTGACCATGCAGTCTTGACTCGAGAAATTGTAAAACATGAGGAGCATTCTATCAAGAAAGGGTATTTGTGGAACTATAAGCAGGTGATTAAGACATGCTTAGGAAAAAGCTAAAATAAGTACCATGGCATAAAACACTATAGGGTAAGAATGTTAGTAGTGCATGGGATATAGTTAAAGTCATCTAGAGGAAGCAGTATTAAATTGCATACCTTAGGTAAGGAGGGTTAATCAGGTAGGAGTTAGATGGATGAATAATATCATTAAGAATGAGCTGCAGAATAAAAAAAAATGCTCTGAAGGGCATATAAAGAGAAAGGTGACCAGCAAACTCATGAACAGTACAAGGCTCAGGCAAGAAAGGTAAAATCAAATTATGAGAAGAAACTAGCCAAGCAACAGGCCAAAGGAAATCACAAAGAGTACTTTCGTTAAGTGGCAAGAAAGAGGAAGGACTATGGAAGATGAACCTTAATGAGTGATGATGGTCATGAGACAGAGGCAGACAAAATAGTTGAGTTACTAAGTGATCACTTTGCAAGGGGTATACCATCCTAGTGAGGTTACTGCTTTAACCTTTGTGACAGACATTCTATCAAATGCAAAGGCATTTGATAGAATATCACATGGAACTCTGTTATGCAAATTAGAACAAATAGGGATGGATATGACAATGGTATGATAAAATAAATGGATAAGAGGGTGGCTGCTGGACAGATATCAAAAAGTGATATATGGAAGGGCAGAATTGAAGTGAAAACAGGTGACTAGGAATGTGGGAACAGAGGTGAATGAATTGGAGGTTCTAGGATATTGCAGAATTTCAATGTAAATATAGCGGTGGGATTGACTAGTTTTGCAAAAATGTGCAAGGGAACTGGCAATGCCTTTGACTAAGCTGTTTAATTTAAGTCTTAGCTCTGGTAGAGTTCCAAGGGAGTGGAAAGATGGCAAAATAATTCCTTTGCATGAGGGAGATTCTAAGACTGCAGTAGCAAATTATAGCCCAATCAGTATCTCAGGCATGGTGGTAAAAGTGCTAGAAAAATGGGTAAAAAAGAGAATTCAAGAATGGGTAGATAAAAATATGATACTATATGAGAGTCAACATGGCTTTCATAAAGGTCAGTCATGCCTTAGTAATTTAACTTTTTATAATAGAGTAACAGCTTAGTTGGATAAAGGAAATGGCTACACAATGATTTTGCAAAGGCATTTGATAGAATAGCACATGGAACTCTGTTATGCAAATTAGAACAAATAGGGATGGATATGACACTAGTGTGATAAGATAAGTGGATAAGAGGGTGGCTGCTGGACAGATATCAAAAAGTGGTATATGGAAGGGCAGAATGAAGGCAAAAGTAGGTGACTAGTGATGTGCTGCAAGGTTAGGTGCTGGGATCCTTGCTGTTTAATTTGTACATAAATGATATAGGAAATATTCAGTTGGCTGCTGATGATGCGAAATTAGGTAAATTAATAGTTAATCAAGGTGATGTAGAGAGCCTTGCAGAACGATTTAAATAGGCTGTCAGTATGGACAAAAATTAATGAATGTCAGTTTAATGTCGAGAAATGTAATGTTATGCATTTTGAGATAGATTAATGTCAAGAAATGTAATGTTATGCATTTTGAGATAGATCACAGTGCCATCAATGTGATGCTCTGTATTGCATTGATGGCACTGTGCTCAAGGAAATAGATGAAGCTAGAGATTTAGGGGTAGCGGTAGACAGTTAAAGTTTAGAGGACATATTGTTAGGGTTGCTAAGGTAGCCCATAAGATTACTTGGCTAGTGAAGAACACGTTAACAAGTAGAGATAAGGAAGTTGTAATTTCTCTTTATAAGACTTCGATACACCCACATCTGGATTACTGTGCTCAAGTCTGGTCCCCGGTATTTCTTGGGGGGATGAGGAAGTGGTGAGGATTCAGAGGCAAGTGACCAAGATGGTGAGTGGCCTGTGGAATGTTCCCTATGAGGAGAGATTTAAAGGTGTGTGAATTGAAGAAGTTGGTTGATAGGAGAAAAGAGGGAATATGATAGAAACATTTAAGTTGCTTAAAGGATTTTATAGGATAGATGCAGGGGGAAATGTTTCAGTATTTGGCTAGAGGAACCAGAACAAGGGAATCATCCCTGGAAGTTGAATAAAGGTGTGGTCAGTAGGGGTGTGGGGAGTAGATTTTTTGCTTGGAGAGTGGTGAATGAGTGGAATGGATTGCCAGAATCAGTTGCGAGTACTTTGTCTGTTGTGGGTTCAAGGAAAAATACGATAGACTGTGTCGATAGATTGGTCTCCCGCAATGAGTCTTCAGACTCCATAGAGGTACCTATATAATAATAATAATTTACTGTTTTATTGATAACCTAACAAAGTAGTTTATAGTGTGACTAACTTCTGTCTTATTCCATATATTTTTCACCATCCTTTCAGGAATTTAGGCCCAATGGTCTGCTCCAGGCTCCTTCCATTTTTACCTTGGTCATTCCAGGCTTCTGTCTTGCAATTAGATGGTTCTTGGACTGATAAATAATAGCAGTCTTGAATCCTATTCTTTCAATGCATTCAATTCACTTCTTTCGGTATTCGTATATTTTGTCCAATATTGAGACTATTTTTAGTTCCGTGCTTCTTCCACCCCCTCCAGAAAATACAGCCTGTTGTTCTTTATGAACATTTTGTTTCTCCAATATCTATCATGTTTTGTTTCTGCAGTTTTTATGACAAATCATTCACAACTGTACAATAGAAAAGGTCATGCCAAAACTTTATCAACTCTTGCTCTTGTATGCTCATCTCTGTTATCTTCAGGAAGTTTGAAATTTTTATATCAATGTCAGGTGTTCTTTTGTATATGATATTGTAGTAAGTTTAGTTTATTAGTTATTAAATTATTTAATTATTATTATTATCATTATCATGTATCTCCATGGATTATTATTATTATTATATGGTCAGACTATATTATAGAATCCCTAGACTCCATGGAATCTAGGAACTCTTCGTGGGAGACCTCCACTAACTTTCATACACACAAAATGTGCTATACGTTTACTTAACCTCCTGAAAGGGCACTCACAACTAATTCTAGCAAATACATTCCACTCATTCATAGCTCTCCATGCAAAAAAATCTAGTTCACACACCCTTACTAACCACACTCTTACACAACTTATGGATGATCCCCAATTCTCTGGCTATTTGTCATATACTGAAATATTTTCTTTAGATCAATTTTAGAAAACCCCTTGAATATCTTGCCAGCCTGGTTGGCCAAGTGGTTAGTGTATCTGCACTCCAGTCAAAAGGCTGCAGGTTCAAATCCTGCCGTGAGCATGAATGTTTGTGATTGAAAATACTAGTGGCAGTGGGCAGCAGATGGCATTGGTGTAGATCAGTGTTTCTCAAACTTCAGATATCTGCGTACCCCTTCTTAAATTTTCATTATTACCAAGTACCCCCTTATCAAAAATAATAAATAAATAAAGTATATTTCATTCTAAATGTCTATTTTATTTGAATTTATATGTTCATGTAAACAAAAAATATGATTTATTTTAAATAGAACAAAATTTGGAATAGGGTCCTCTTTATTTACCATCTATGAAAATCCACATTTCAAGTAATTCATACCATACTTATGAAGTTTTTCATCTTCTTCCTAGTTGGTTTTCTAGAGATGTCAGACGACACACCCTTATCAATTTCATTTGATCCAGATACAATATCAACATTTTCTTGTTGCTTACAGCTCCTTATATTTGCATATTGCTCTCTTTTTTGCATTTTATAAATCCAGTAGGAGAATTTAGACATAATATATAATTTATTGAGAAATATATATGTTTAAAATAATTATTTTTTTCTTAATAATGATTCCATGCATTAATGATGCATAGCTGAAAATTGCCACGTACTCCCTGAAGACCTTTCGCATACCTCCAGGGGTACACGTACCACACTTTGAGAAACACAGGTGTAGGTGATGTGGTTTGCTGTAGTTGGTGGATTGAGTGGTGGAGAGAAGGGTTGCAGACATGGTCCCCCCCCCCCCCCCTTGATGAGTCTTTGGACTCCTTGGAGGTGTCACATAATAATGATCTTATAAGTTTCTATCATGTCCCATGTTCCATCTTTTCAATCTCTCAACTAAACTTTGTAACCCACACACCTTCAACCTATCCTTAGAGGGAGCATTCCACAGACCTGTCACCAGCAGCTGTGTCACTCATCTCTGAATGCTCTCAACCACTTCCTGATCCTCAGGAAACCCAGGTGACCAAATCTGTACACAGTAGTCAAGATGCAGCTAAATTCTTTTCATTCTTTGTGTCATGTAATCACATTTTTTTACTTGGTCTAAAAGATTTGTTTATTAGTTTTAGTAGTTTTAAGAAGTACTCATGTTAATCAATAATATATTATATGAAACCATTAGAAGTTCAAACTCTAGATAACTCAATGCCTCAATAACTCAAAATATTTTTGATATTCGCATGCAGTGTACAACTACTATGTTTTTATTATACAAAAATATACAAAGCAAGCACTACACAATTGTAAAAATAACAATAAAACAATTTGAAGAACATAAGGAACATACCTGTAGGTGCATTTTCTTTAATCGAAAGTACACTTTTCTTTGTGAAATTTTGAGCCTTAGGGTTTGTAGTATTTTTTGTAGATGTCCTCTTATGATTCTTAAGAATATCAATTTCTGGTTGATTTACTACAGATGATGATCTTATAACCTTATTGAGAGTTTGTTTATTAATTTTGCACTTATGGTTTCCTTCCTGCATTAATCCTGTAAATGTTTGTTTCAAATTCCTCATAGACTTTTTCCTTTCACTTTTACCTTGAACTGAATCATTCCTGATATCATGATTATTGCTGCTTTTATCTTTCAACAAGGTTTGTCCACTGGTATTACGTAGAAAGTACTGCTTCTTTTTTATACGGTATTCTGGCACATTCTGTAAATAAAACAACATTAAGTTTTAGTCTTTAATTAAAGTATACTACTATTAAAGAACAAACAAATTTAAGATTCAAGCATGCCAATTTTTTTTTTTTTTTTTTTTAAGTCTATATATCTCAGCACCTAATTCAGTATCTAAAACAATATCAGTCTGTGAAATAATGAGGGGAAAATATAACTTTTTTACATGATTTAAAGGATAACATAAGAGATTTTGTCAAGCAGTGTGTGTGAGAGAGAAACGTATTCATTAACAAAAGGTGAGTTCCACTGTATAAGGTACTAATCAGGCAGAAATCACTGTAGAGAGCCTGTAGGATGATTTAAACCTGTTGACAGTATGGGCAAAAGATAACTCAAGGAAACTGAAGAAGTGAGGGATTTCGGGATTCTGTGGAGTGGACAGGAGTTGAAGTTCAGAGGGCATACTGTAAAGGTGCCGAAATTAGTGAATAATAAAACTTGGTTTTTGAAGAACATAATAACAAGCAGAGATAATGAAGTTATCATTCCTCTGAAAAGGGCTTTGACGGTCAGGTATAGATTATACACAGGTCTAATCAACTGGGTAGGAATTTGGACGTGAAAAGGAACCATAGGCTAAGAAATGATTACCAAGATGACCAACATACTGGGTGGGATTCCCCCCCCACCCACAACAACAGAAAATGAGGATTTGTGGGTTGTAAAATTGGCTGATAAATGGAAAAGAGGAGATATGATGGAACCATTTACTAGAAGGGTTTTTAGAGGATTGAGGTAAACAAAATTTTTTCAGAACTTGGCTAGAGTAGCAGAACAATGGGTTATCACTGAAAATTAAGTAAGAGTGTGGTTAGCAAGGTCAACAGGACTAGATTTTTCACTTGAAAGTAGTTGAAAAAGTGTAATAATTTGCCAGAACCTGCTGTGAATCCTTTGTTGGTGATTACATTCAAGGAGAGGTACGATATGACAGATTACATAGGAAGATAGTGGGGAATCTCCCATGAGGAATCTTCGGATTCCATGAAAGTTCCTGTGCAATAATATTGTTGGTATAGTAGCATCTACACGCAGAAGAACAATGGCAGCAAAGACGTCTTTGTTGGGCAAACTAAATTTGCTTGATTTTGTCAAGTGTAAAATTTGTAAAATGTACTCATCACGAAAGTCGAAAAATTTCTGCAAAGAGAGAGAAGCTGGTGAGTGAGTGTGTAATGAGTGTGTATAAAGAAATAGCTCACTTGCATGTAGTAATCCTTCATAGGACAAAGTATGAGAGAGAAAGGCTGTAGAAACAGCAAGAAACCAATCAAACTGAAAATTTAAAAAAAAAAAAAAGTCTTAAGTCAAAAAGAAAACTGTAAGAATAAATGAAAGAAAAGAATAAGCAGATATTTTTTATGACAATTCTATCATAAGAGGAGTACTTCACAAGTGCTACAAAATCTTGTTTCCCTGGTGCAAAAATTAATAATATTAGTAACAATGTTAGAATGCAGAAAGGAAAGTGAAAGATGTGATTGTTTTGGCAGAAACCAAAGACCTGAGAGATGAGAAGTACAGTATGAAGGATGATGTGAAAGAGTTATTAGAAGAAGCAAAAAAGAAGAGTGAGAAGGTGCAGTTTGTGAGTCTGCTGCCATGCTATGATAGAGAAAAATTGAGAAGGAGAGCAATGATAGCTAATGAATCACTACGCAGATTGTGCAGAAGGAATAATGTAGAGTTTGAGAACCTATGGCCTGAGTTTGATGGATGGAAAAATTTGTACAATGCTGATGATTTGCACTTAAATGGATTCGGAGTTAGGTGTCTAAAGAGAACTTTATTCACCAAGAGTGGTGAAGCATAAAATTAAGAAAACTTAAGAAATTAGGGTGGATGTGGGCGAGTATGTGTGAAGGCATCCATGAAGTGAATGAGTGTGTGGATGAACAAAAAATGAAGAATCTAGTCTCTTAAGCAACAATATCAAATGGGTAGTCAATTCAGAATATAAAGGTGGTTGGGGAGGGGGGGTTGGCTAAGGGAATGCTACAGTTTCTGTATACTAATGCTAATGCTAGAAGCATCAGGAATAAGAGAGAAGTTTTCGGCATTAGTTAGAACAACCTCACCAAAAGTTATAGACATTAGTATGAATTAGCTGACAGCAGATGACGTAGTTACAGGAATAGAATGTGTGAATTTGTATTTTCAGGGAGGACACAGTAGACAGGACTGGGATGGGATGGGACACTGTTGATGATAGCAGATGAATTGCAGCCAACAAGACTAGGAGTCAGCTGTGCAGATGGTAGTTCTTTTGAGTCAATCTGGTGTGAGATTCAGGCCAAGAGACAAAATATAAAATTGGTTGCTGGTATAGGCACAGAGTGCCAGGGACAGTGTGGAAGACATGCATAAGCAGATTAGTTTCCAGAATGAGTGCAAGTCAAGTAATTATTATGGGAACTTCAACTTCAGAGATAGACTGGAAGAAAGAAAGAAATATCACATGGCAGGAAGGATATGGAATTTATACACTTATTGAGATATAATTAGTTGAAGCAGAATGTGATGGAGGGAAGGGGGACTTGGGGTATGAGAGTGTTGGATCTTGGATTATAGGAGCAGAAAACCTGTCCATAAATAAGTGGCTACATTGCTTCCAAATGTGGAAAGTGATCATGTGGTCTTTACCTGGGAGATAGCAAAATATCTGGAAATTCCAGGTAAGAAGGGATATATAAGTGGAACTACATGGCAGGTGATTATGATACACTTAGGAGGAGTTTGAAGTAGCACCATGGCATAAGGATCTGCTAGGGTAGGAAGTTCACAGTGCATGAGGGAGAGTCAAGGGGGGGGATGTCGGAGGAAGCAATATCACACTGCATACTCATGGTCAGAAGGGTAAATTAGGCAGGAATTACAAGGATGAGTAATATCATCAAGTAAGAGCTGGGGAAAAAAGGATGTTATGGAGGGTATATATAAGGAGAAAGGTGACCAGTTAACTCATGAATAGTCAGTAACAAGCATGGTAAGGAAGGAAAAATTAAATTATGAGAAATCATAGCCAGCAGGGGAAAGGAAATCCCAAAGTTTTTTTGTTTTTTTTTTCATTATGTGGCAAGTAGTAGAAAGAAAGACTATGGAAGGATAACTTTAATGAATGCAGATGGCAGAGAGCTAACAGAGACAGGTGAAAGTGTTGAGCTACATTCAGTGAACATTCAGCAAAGGTATATCATCCAAGTGAAGATATTGTTATGGCAGAGGTTACAGAAAGTGATGTGAGAATGGAGATTGATAATTTGGAAATACTTAGGATATTGCAGAATCTGAATGCAAATATGGCTGGGGGATAGGATGGATATCAACTAGCATTTTAGAGAGTGTGCAGGGTAACTGCCAATGCTTTTGACTAGGCTGCTTAATTTAAGTCCCAAGAGAGTGGAAGAAGGGCAAAATAATTCCTTTGCAAAAAGCAGGATCTAATTAGGATCTAAAGTAGGAGAAAATTGTGGACCAATCAGCATCTCTTGAGTGGTGGAAAAAGTACTGGAAAAGTTGATCAAAAAGAGAATTCAGGAATGGATGGATAAGAATATGATACTCTATGAGGGGCAGCATTATGAAGGATCGGTCATACCTTAGTAATCTAATTACTTTTTATAACAGAGTGACAGCTGAGCTGGATAAAGGGAATGGCTACATGATGATACTGCTGGCTTTTGCAAAGATGTTTGACAGAATACCACATGGAACTCTGTTATGTAAACCGCAACAAATAAGGATGAATATAAAACTGGTGTCATGTGAATAAAAAGATGGCTGATAGACAGATACCAAAACATAGTATATAGAGGAGCATAATCCAGGATAAGGCAAGTGACTAGTGGTTTGCCGCAGAGCTCTGTGCTTGGATCACTGCTGTTTAATTGGTACATAAATAATATAGGAAATAATTTGAAGGGAATAATGCAAAGTTGGGTAGAGTAATAGTTAATCAGAGTGACATAGCAAGCTTGCAGGATGATTTAAATAGGCTCGCAGTAAGGGAAAAAAAATAACGGATGTCAATTTCATGAGGAAAAATGAAAAATTATGAATTTTGGGATAATACAACAACGATTACAAGCTAGGTACTACACTGAGGGAACTGTACTACAGGAAATCAGTGAAGCCAGCAATTTAGTGATAGTAGTAGATAGAGACTTGGAGTTTAGAGGGCATATTGCTAAAGTAACAAAGCAGAAGTGGGATGAGTCAAGAGTGGAAGAGGACAGAGAGGTGTACAAAGAGAGAAAGCAAGAAGCCAAGAGAGTTGTGGCACAGGCGAAGGCCATGGCATATCAAGATCTGTATGATCAATTAGAAACAAAAGAAGGACAGAGAAAAATTTACCAACTAGCGAAATGTAGAAATAAAGCAGCTAAGGACATCTTACATGTGAGGCAGATCAAAGATGCTGAAGGAAGAGTATTATGGAGGGATGTGGACATAAGAAACAGATGGAAAATATACTTTGAGGGACTTCTGAATGAGGAAAATGCAAGGACTCACAGAGGAGATGGGCAGCCTTCTGAGGGGATGGTGCAGAACATCAGTAGAATGGAAGTGACGGAGGCCATGAAGAGGATGAGGAATGGAAAAGCGGTGGGCCCCGACAGAATTCCAGTGGAGGCATGGAAGGCACTGGGGGAAGAGGGAATTGACCTGCTGTGGGACCTGTTCATGAAAGTTTGCCAACAGGAAAATATACCCGAGGAATGGAGGGAGAGTACTCTTGTTCCCATCTACAAGGGTAAAGGGGATGCACAAGACTGTAAAAATTACAGAGGAATAAAGTTGATGTCCCACACAATGAAGATCCTAGAAAGGGTTCTTGATGGTAGATTGAGGGAGGAGATGGAGATTGCAAAGGAACAATTTGGCTTCATGCCTGGAAGATCAACAACAGACGCTATCTTTGGGTTACGACAGATGATGGAAAAATATCGAGAGAAACAAAGGGAGCTACATCTGGTATTTATTGATCTGGAGAAAGCATACGATAGAATGCCAAGGCAAGAAGTCTGGAGGTGTCTGAGGGAGAAGAAGGTGCCGGAGAAATATGTCAGGTTGGTGCAGGAAATGTACAGAAATGTGAAGACAAGTGTTCGGACCTGTTTGGGACAGACAGAAAGTTTTCAAGTAACAGTTGGCTTGCATCAAGGGTCAGCATTAAGTCCGTTTCTGTTTAATATTGTGATGGAGGTGGTAACAGAGGAGGTGAGAGAAGATGCACCTTGGACAATGTTGTATGCAGATGACATCTTGCTGTGTGTAGATTCAAGAGAAGAAGCGGAAACTAAACTGGAAAGATGGAGAAAAGTACTGGAAGAGAGAGGTATGAGACTGAGCAGAAGTAAGACAGAGTATATGTGTTGCGCAGTGGGCGGTGGCCAGGAGACAGACCTGGAGCTGGAAGGAAATGTCATCAGGAAGGTGAGAGACTTTAGATACTTAGGTTCGACAGTGGAAGAAGATGGAGGAGGTGAGAAGGAAGTGGGATGCAGGATACAAGCAGGTTGGAGGAACTGGAGGGAGATGGCTGGAGTGTTATGTGATAAGAGGGTGCCGATCAATCTGAAAGGCAAAATTTATACGACAGTAGTGAGGCCAGCTATGACATATGCTATAGAAACTGTGGCCCTGAGGAAAAATAACATTAGCAGGATGGAAGTAGCAGAGATGAGAATGCTTAGGTGGATGTGCGGTGTGACCAGAAAGGATCATCTGAGAAATGACTATGTCAGGGGAACAGTGAAAGTTACGAACTTAGGAGCGAAAATACAGGAGGCAAGGTTGAGATAGTTTGGTCATGTGATGAGGAGGGAGGACGAATATGTGGGAAGAAGGGTCATGCAGATGGATGTGCAAGGAAGGCGGAAGCGTGGGCGGCCAAAGAAGAGATGGAGGGAGCTGGTAGAAGAGGACTTGAAGATGAAGAACTTGGATGTGGTGACAGCCCAAGACAGGAAGGTGTGGAGGAGACTCATAATAAACAGTGACCCCACTTAAGTGGGAGAAGCTGCAGAAGAAGAAGAAGATTGCTAAAGTAACAAGAGCAGGTCACAGAATTACTTGGTTATTGAAGAACACACTGCTTCTTTTCAGCCATTTACTGTCCACTGCTGGACGAAGGCCTCCTC
Organism: Typopeltis vanoorti; assembly: GCF_054136105.1. NCBI lineage: Eukaryota > Metazoa > Arthropoda > Arachnida > Uropygi > Thelyphonidae > Typopeltis > Typopeltis vanoorti. Next base: position 122,739,133 of record NC_143558.1, read on the forward strand.
CAGTTCCTTCCACCTTTTTCTGTTCTTGGCAATGGTTGACAATTTTTCCCAACAAAATTTGACAATTCATCACTCCACCTTCTTTTAGGACACCCTCTGTCTCATTTCCCACCTTTTGGAATTCAGTTTGTTAGTACGGTGGCCCATCGCTCATCTTCTCTTCTGGATAGATATCCAGCCCATTTCCATTTTAGTCACTTGTGGTGAAGAATAATGTCAGTGATATGAGCCTGATTTCTTATCCAGGTATTTTGTTTCTTATCTTTTAATGTGATGCCTAGAATCAACCTCTAGATTTTTTCTTTGAGTTGCTGCTAGTTTATTTGCTAGTGCTTTTGTTAGAGACCAAGTTTCACAACCATATGTGTTGACTGAAGTATACACTGGTTAAATGTCTTCCTTTTTAAGCAGTTTTCTGAATGCACTCCAGGCAAGTTGAACTCTCATATTTATTTCATTTTGGAGTCCACAGTTTAGATCAATGAGATGACCTAAGAATGTATATATGAAGAGACTCTTTCCAAGAAATTGCTTTCTATTATTATGTTTTTAGGTGTTACAAAATGATTAAACATGATTTTAGTTTTTTCTCTGTTTATTTTTAGACCAACTTTTCTGCTTTCATGATATAGGTCTTCTATCATTATATTACAGTCTTCTGGAGTGTTTGCAAAGATTATGATATCATCTGAATATCTCAAGTGTATTAAGTTTCTGTTATTAATTTTTATACCATGTGCTGAGGTTTGTCCAATTTATATTATTAAATATTTCTTGAAGGACTGCTGTAAAGATTTTGGATGATATAGAGTCTCCTTGTCGGACACCTTTTTCAACTGATATTTTATTGCTACTCGTGAAGTTGGATTGTTGCTGTTGCAGTGTGGTATATTTCCTGGAGGAGGTTATTATATTCTCCAGGAACTCCCTGATTCTGGAGTGCTTTGTTTATTGCATTAGTTTTGATGGAATCAAATGCTTTTTCATAATCAATAAAGGCTAGACAGCGAGGCAATTGATTTCCTTCTGCTTTTTCTATTATTTGTTTTACTGCATGAATATGATCAATTGTGTTAAAGCCTTTACAGAATCCTGCTTGTTCTGCTGGTTAACCTGTTTGTTATTATTTTTGTGAGAGTTTTGTGAGAATTTTCAGGTTAGAGAGAATACTAATTGGTCTATAATTCTTTACTTCTTCTTTGTCTCCTTTTTTAAATAACAGTATCAGAGTAGCATTTTTTCAGTTTTCTGGTACCTTCCCCTTTTCTAAGCATAAATTTAGTAAATTTGTGACATGGTGAATTATGTTGTTCCTCCCCATTTAATTAATTCATTGTGAATTCATTGTCAACATAAATTGTTGCTGTCTTTTGATGTGAGGTGTTCAGTTCTTATTCTTGGAGATATGTAAGTGAATGAACTATAGAAAGTTGTTCTACTTGGTTGTTGGAACAGAGAGGGATGCAGTCTAGAGCAGTGTTCTTGTATAATGGACTGTCAGTAATATACAATGAAAGAACAACCAACGTTTCATTCAGTTTTGCTCCTGTCAGTGTATATAAGGAAATCATCACTCACAGATCGACATGGTGTAACATAGAGGCAGCCTGCCTCACAGTGCCGCTTAATAAGGGTGCTCATTTAGCCATATTGCGGTAGGCACTGTATTATGGTAACACAACAAGATATTTTACAAATATATGGTGTTTAGTTTAGTTTATGTGCTTATTATATTTTAATAATCTTCGTAGAGTAAACATTTAATTAATATTGTTATGTAATTGTTTTGCATTAATGTTTCTCTTGTAATAAAAACAAAATAGTAATTGGAGATTTTCTTATATTTTTGTCTTATAATCCATCAGGGGTGATATTTAATTGTTTGCCTCAGGGCACAATCTAAGAGCTTTCCTTCTCCTTAATATATGTTTTCTTTGCTGGGTGAGGCCAACTACTTAGTAAAGCAGAAGTTTGTAGCAATTTGGATCAATGTTGATATTTCCGTTATATCGTCGAAAAGTGACTTCATATATGAGAAAGAATTCTTGCATTTTCAAACAGATCAGTGTTAGACCAGCAGTAATTCGAGGCCTCGAAAGATATTGTTCTTTAATCATTTGTAATGCTATCACATATTGAACTCTGTTTAATTTTTACTGTTTTTTCTTAGATTTTAGTGCATCTTTCTGAGCAGGGGCAGAAAAGATATCAATGGTAGTATAGCTCCAGTATATATTGTTTTCAGTGCTCACTGACTTTATCCCCACTTGATCCTTGCTGACCTAGCCAGAAGGTTTATGCATAAGCTTTTTTCTGGTAACATATGAGATGTGATTGTTGTAGGTAACTTTTTCATCTATTGTTACTCTTAGGTATTTTAGCTCACTGACTGCCTCAATTCCGCATTTAGGAAAACTGTTATAGGCTGTTTTGAATTTTTACTTCAGATATGGTGCACTTTAGACTTGGTACTACTGAAGATAACTTTCTTCCCATGTGTCCACTATGCAATTTTAAAGAGTTTGTTGGCTGTTATTTATAACTGTAAGCTGTCACATCCCCAAATCATTATCATCACATCGTCAGCAAAAGCTATGACTTTTGTTTCAGTAATGAAAGGAAGTCTTAATAACGAGTTGTACTGGATGTTCCAGAAACCTTGTGGGCAGCTTCGTTTAACTTCTTTCATTACACATTTCACTTCTTTCATTAAAGCTGTGGTTTCCAATGTCAGGGTTGCTCTTCTGTAAAATAATTTTTTGCAAAGTAGAGTAGGTTTTTTGGACATTTGAAATCTCTTAATTGATTAATTATGGCTGTCCACACCCAGTGTCATAGGCTCCTCGTACATCAAATGAAATCAGTAGTATGTCTGTTTTTTGCTGTAGACTGTCTTCTGTGAACTCTTTAATCTCCATAAATGCATCTACTATGCTTCATTGAAGTCTAAATATATACTGATTGTTGCATAATAGGTCTCTTGAATAGGCAAAGTGCTTTATTTGGTTTATCAGAAGTTTTTCTAGTACCTTATCAGCAACATTTATAAGACTAATTGCTAATTTCTTGTGATGTTTCTTTTCCTGGTTTGATTATAGGTATAATTTTAGGACATTTCCATAAAGGAAATCACTCTCTCTTAAGACATTCATTGCAAACTGTTGTTATGAATTTGGGGAATTTGACAAACCTTCTTAGCAGTATGTTGCTGGCTATTCCATCTTCTCCAGAAGTTTTTCTTAGATCCAATATTGATTCGATTTCATTAAATGCAATTACATCATTGTTAGGAGTGTCTGTGTCTGTCTCATCTGTTGATTCATTATCCTCAGGAATAAACTTGTTTATGCTGCAGTTTATGCTAAGTTTTTAGTATAAGAGACATCTGTTGGCTTAATAGTTGATAATATAGGTGTTGCTTTATTCTTGCTTGCTGCTAATTTTTTTATACAGTTTCAAGGATTCGATATAGTCAAAATGGTACAGAATTTTTTGCATGATTTTTTTTTTTTTTTGCATTTGTAATTTTGGACTGATAGCTGTATTTGGCTTTATAGTAGTTCTGTTGTCTACTCTGTTTTAAATCTTGATTTTTAGGTTCTTTGATGCAGTTTATGCTAAGTTTTTAGTATAAGAGACATCTGTTGGCTTAATAGTTGATAATATAGGTGTTGCTTTATTCTTGCTTGCTGCTAATTTTTTTATACAGTTTCAAGGATTCGATATAGTCAAAATGGTACAGAATTTTTTGCATGATTTTTTTTTTTTTTTGCATTTGTAATTTTGGACTGATAGCTGTATTTGGCTTTATAGTAGTTCTGTTGTCTACTCTGTTTTAAATCTTGATTTTTAGGTTCTTTGATATAGTCGTCTGAGTCCATTTATAAGCTTTCTTAGGAATGTCAGTTCGTCATTCCACCAAGGTACTGCCATTGATATTTAGCTTCTTGGTTGTTCTGAGTGTCTGGTTGCAGGATTTTTTCAGACCTGATGAAAGTGCAGAAGCAAGGAAGTCTATATCAGTCTCTGCTGATGCCCAGATAGCTAAGTTCTTATCTAAGTTAAGCTTTTGTTTGCTGGTCTCAGTGAAGTTATGCTCTAAGATTAGGTGTGCAAGTTCTCTTTTCAATGCTTTTGCAAATGTGTCTAGATTGGTTTTGTTAGTGAAGTATTTGGTATTACTGAGGTGGCTTATCTTATATATTCTGTTTAACTTTTTGTTACTGATGATGAAACTTAATATGTGATGATCAGAATAGCTTTCCTTTTCCTCACATCTCCATTCAGAAATCCAGGGTAAAATAGTGTCATTTGCTACTGTCAAATCAATGAAGCTGCTTAATCTGGTATTTTCAAACAACAGGGTATTATCATTATCATTTAGTATGTGTAGGGAATTTGATGCTAAAACTCTTCCTGATTTATACCTCTATTGTTTGTGCTCTTTTTAAATCATAAAACTAAATGGACATGGATGGTAAAATCCACAACGTTGCCCATTTTACCTAAGTCATATTTTATGTCACTATGATAGTCTAGATACATAATTGCAGGAAGAGTTTTATTTCTGCAATACATAATCTCAATAAGTAAATAAATATTGAGTCCTCATTGCTGTACTGAAAAATTAATACTGTCTCAACTTCATGGCTGACCATGAGTATTGCAGCTCTCTTTCTTTCTTTCTGATCCTTTGGAAAATATTTTATAACTAGTTGGAAAGCCACATATTTTGTTGTTAATTTTGTAAAGTTCTTGTATTAATGTTAGTCATATATTTATTCCGTTTATGAATTCTGTTAAGTTATTTACATCCTTGATAGAGTGTTGAAGATTTATTTGAAGGCATGCCAGGGAAGTAGTACTGATTCTGCTTTCTTAATGTTTGATTTTGTACTTAGTACTTTCTTAGTACTGATTTTGCTTTCCATAATCTATGTGTTTTGAATTTCAAGCTGTCTGTAGTAGCTGTATGTCAGGCAATTTTTACTTAGCAACACATGTTTGCAGTCGTTTTTGGCACATACTTGTTATAAATTTGGTAGTTTATATTGTTATATATGATATAGTTAATCTTGAACTCATTTCGTGGACACTCAATGAACATATTCCTTAGAGCAGAAAGGACGGGTAGTTTTCTCCCCACTAATCTCTTGTATAACAATGGAACTTATTGCAGTAAAAGCACCTCAGAATGCTTACATAGCCTGCACAACAACAAATTCTCCACAGCATTTTAACACCATTTTTCAGCAATTTTGCCCTCACCATTGGATTGAATTCAATAATTAAGTTTCTCTTGTTCGTTTTTTTTATTTGTCATGATGAATTTCTTTGTATCTTTGTATGTGTATTTGTATGAATTTCTTTGTATCTTTGTTTCTGTGTAATCTTTGTATCCCCTCTGAAAAGTTCATTCTGCAAGCATATTGAGTCAACTGCATTGTTTGTACTGATTTTGCTGGGAATATCATGTATAATTACCCTTGAAAGATATTTCTTACTGAGATTTGCTACTAATGTGTATTTGCATTCCTTAGAGATTTCTTATGTAGTAAATCAATGTCAGTCTTTTCTTTGAATTCAATTAAGATTTTTCATTTTCCAATTTTTGATTTTTTAGGATTTTTTTTTTTTTTTTTTTTTTAAATGATAGTTTTGGTTTCTTCACTGTTATATTGAGCTATCAGTTTCACTATTAATTTATAGTAAGGATTGTTTTCAGAACTGTTTTTAATGACTTGAGTATGGCTGAGTAGGCTGTGCTAAATTAGCCTGCACTTGCTTAGTTGTAATGGGCTGTAGTTCTTTTGATACTTTTGTTTTATTTTTCATTTTATAGAATACCTTTGTTGGTTTGCCCACTGCAGTTAGCATGTTCTTTTTTTTTAAAAAAAACATTTCTTAAATTACTGTTTACTTGGGCAACGTTACATGGCAAATCGAGGGCTTTTTCGAACTCGAATTGGTCCCGTGCCACCATCTTAGTGTACTATAATTTTCCAATTGAGCTGCTAAGTTTCTCTAAGGTATAAAGTTTTAAAAAGTGTCACTTCTAGGAACAAGCAGCAAAACTGTAAGTTTTGCTGCTTGTTCCTAGAAGTGACAACACTTCCACTGAACTGAACTTCAGAGGGCTGTTCCTTGTGACCTTTGTCCCTTCCAGTGGCAGAAGTGATGGGAGGGGGTGCTGGCTGTTGCAATAACAGTTAATCCTATTATGAGAGGGACATTGTCTTTAAGGGTAGCTGAACAACAGATACAGTTTGACCAGCAGCATTCAGTGCAACAGGATAGAATAAAAAATCACTCATATGCACTTAGAACTATAATACTATGGAGTAAATTACTCACTGTTAGAAAGAACACTGTACAAGCTATCAGTCAGTACTAGATACATCCAGTTTTCCTGTTCGATACCACACAAAATCAAACTAAAAAGAGGAGTGATCATAGGCACATCCAAGAACACTGACTGCGTGTGAGTGAGTGAGTGATTGTCTGCACCTATAAGAACCACATAGGTTGGGTTTGTTATTAATTACAGGTTAGGTTTGTACAATGAGTAGCATTTCAGTAGTTTTTTTTTTTTCTTTCCAATATATTTATTTACCTTGAAAACAATCCTAGTTTCCCCAAAACTATTAAGACTCATATATTACATTTGCTTATTTCATTCACTCATATACTACACTCACCTGTTTCAGGTGATATTTGCAATACATTTGTTCCAAGAGAGATTTGAGGTTAGAGTTATTCCAAGAAGGTGAATCTCATCTTGAATAGAGATTTGAGTATTGTCAAGAGTAAGATTTGAAAGAACAGAGTTACTTTGTGGGAAATAATGAAGAATGTGTTTTATTAGTATTGAAGTTGATAACATTATCCAAACTTCATTGATGAATGTTTTGAAGATCAGAATTAAAAAAAAGTACTAGAGGTTAGAATTGTGAAAGTGGTGGTGATTTGTGCTTTGCAGGGTTTGTCAAACGAAAAGGAGTGCAATGTGCTGTCATCAGCAAGTATTGCATTGGCAGTCATCTGGAGGAGATAACTTATGTACAGAAGGAAAAGAGTGGGTAAGAGAACAGCCTTGTGGAACCTCAGCATTAGTTGTATATATAATGGATAAGGAGCCATCCTCCATCACTTGAGGTGAGTGTCTACCCAGAAAGCTAACTACCCAATTGCAGAAGTCAGGGAGCAGCCAGAATAATGGGAGTTTTCTTAATAGACCTTTGTGTCGATTAAGAAAACTCAATCAAAAACCTTGGAGACAAGAGATTCTCCACTTGAGATTCACCAAACCATTCCATAGTGTTTGTCCAGAGATGGATAACATAGGCTAGCCAATACTCTATTGATCAACAGTCACAGAATCCATACTGCCAATCATTTATTAGATGCCAGTCTTCAAGCGCCTCCGTAGCGCAATTGGAAGAACGACGGTACATTGCGCCCTTCGAGTGGAATAGGCCTAAGTTCGATTCTCGTCGCGACGGGAGGAATCTTTATCTGGTCGATTTCAGTCGATGGTGAGTTAGCCGATCTCATACGGAGGTAGCAGGGTTTTTTCTCCCGGAAACTCGGGTTTTTCATCCCGCATACGTACAAATCGGCCCTTCAGAACACACGCAATTTACAGACAAAAATTACTAGTTGTGGTGGTGTTGGAGGTGGGCGGTAGATGGCGTTGATTTGTAGTAGAGGTAAGGTGTAGAGATAGTTGAAGATGTCCTCCCGCGATGAGTCTTCGGACTCCTTGGAGGTATCAGGAATAATAATAATAATAATAATAATAATAATAATGCCAGTCTTCAAGGAAGGTAGTGTAGGAGTTGGCTGTTGATAGTTCTTTCCATTACTTTAGAAAGAATTGGGATGAGATAAATTGGACAGTAGTTTGAAGGTAAAATTTTGACACCCTTCTTAGGAACAGATTGTATATGAGCTAGTTTCCAGACTGCAGGATGGATACCAGTGGAATAAGAAAGTGTAAGTAGGTAGCATAAAGTGGAAGTCAGATCTGGGACATAGACTTTTAGAATAATTAGAAGGATGCCATCAGGGCTATTTTTCAGTATCCAGTTTGAGCAAAAATTTTCTGATCTGTTTCTGAGAAAAGTCAAATGCAGCATTAAGTGTTGAGTGTTTGGAATGGTTGAGGGACATTTACCATGATCAGCTACACAGGTATTAAAGAAGTAGAAAACCAGGAGGTTGGCATTTTCTGTGGGTGATGATGCATTAGTACCATCCAGGTGTAATAGTGGTGGGAGTAGTGTTGGGCAGAAATTATGGCTGATAGCTTTTGCTAAAGTCCAGAAGATATGGTGCTGTTCGGGTGCAAGATGCTTACTTTCAGCTCTCTCAAAATCTGTTTTCAATGTGGTGATAATTTTCTTGCGGCTATTCTGGACATTGGTGTAGACTGTATAGGAAGATGGAGTTTTGGATGCAAGCCAGTTGCAATATGCCTGAATCTTTTTTTGTACAGCCTTGGCACACCTGTGGGAGAACCAATTAGATAGGGGATGAGAATTTAGGGTGGAACAGGGAATATTTGTTTCTTTCTGCACATAAGTTTGGCTCAGATGGCTGGAAATAGTCATTTGACCAAGGAAATGAGGCAAAGAAGTTGTAAAGATCGTCTCACTTGGCTGTCTGGTAATGCCATACAATGCATGGATGTGAGTGGTTATGTATGTGTTGCTCCATGGGGAAAGAGAGCTGCACTGCATTGTGGTCTGAGGCTGCTTAGAAGACAGACAACATTAACAGCATATGTAGATAGGGTCACTGGTGAGGAAGAGATTCAAGGTATTCAGAGAGTGGTTTGTTTATGGCATACAGACAATTTGTGTGAAATCATTTGTGATTGCAAAAGTCTCAGTCTCTCTACCTGTTTGATCTGAGCAAATAGAATGGGGGGGGGGGGTAGCCAAAGGAGGTCAAAAGTGGAAGATTCCAGGTTTGATATTATTTGGCATGGTATATATCGAGTAAACATATGCAGAGGTGAAAAGAGTTATAGAGATGAGTAGTGTTTGGGGAGGTTGAGATTTGAGTTTCTGTTGGGAAGAGCAGGTAAGGTTTTGCAGAATGAAGGTAGAAGCGAACATCATTAAGGTTAGAACTGAGGCTACGCCTATTTGTGAAATGGATCTGGAATGTTCTGTGAAGTTTGCTTTTGACAATATGGTTCCACAAGTTCCCTATGCAGTGTTTGGGATCAGGTTTCCATGCTGGTTATTTACAGATTTTGATTTTTTCCATGCTTTGTCACCACTTTAACATTTCTCTTCCAATTCATTTTGTAAATGCTACCACTTTGTGTGTGTGTGTGTGTGTGTGTGTGTGGAGAGAGAGAGAGAGAGTGCATAGGTCAAATCTGGGCAGCTTGTGCATGTAAAGCATGACTGGTGCTTGTGACTTGCTGTTCACGGCAAACTACTTGTTGGGAGTATCACAGGTAACTTTTATTAAGCATGGAAAGTTTGTACCAACTTTCAATATAATCGTGGGCCCGAAGCAGTGACACCTAAAAATTTTCTTGGGATCAAAGCTTGGCAAATGTCGTCATTTAGCACTGTGTTGGTTTCTGAATAGAAATTTAGGATGACAGCATTGTACTTTTTGATCGTGATCATGTCATGAACAGATAAGGCAATGAGATCACGAAGCTTTCTGGCAATGTCTGCTGTAGGCATATCAGCTTCAAGCTTTTTTTCAATTTTGTCAATTTTCCAGGAGAAAGATTTCATTGAGCATGAAAAGGTGATGTTCTAGGCTATCTATGTGCTTGCCGAGGTTTAGGAACCGTTTAACGTTGGTAGGCACAGGGGACAGAAAAATGGCTGATTGAAGTTGCTTAAGAGTTTGGCCACCTGATTTGGTGGTTCTGGCACAAGTGGCATGAGTCGACTGACAATAAAAATCACAAAGCAAACTCTTTTACTTTTCGATAATGTCAAGCTTGCAGTTTTGGTATTTTAAAGCTTCAAGAGATCTATTTGTGGAAGTAAGACTCATAGTGCCTTGTTGTTGCAGACATGGCTTACATGTTGGCTGCTAATGCTTGCAATGGCCACTATTAAAGTATATGGGAAATCTTTTGTTTGAAATGCTTAGAGTACTTACAGGCAGTTTAGCAACCTTCAGTCCTTCAAGAACTATTGCTGCATGCTTGCTTTTGGGAGAGAAGGTTAAGTGAAATCACTTTTAAAACATTATAATAACAGAGCACAATGTCAAAGAAACACTATCCAAAACGTTACCAATAAAAATCATAAATATATGATTGGATTATAAATTCATCCTCTTATCCGTGCCATTTATGGCACGGATAAGAGGATGGCTGACTGACAGATATCGAAACCTGATACATGGGGAATGCGAGTCTGCAAGATTTAAGGTAACCAGTGGTGTACCACAAAAATCCATCCTCATTCATTGTTATTCAATCTTTAATGAGATTGGGAAAGAGATCTGATATGTAACATTCAGCTATTTACTGCTGATGCAACAGATAGGTAAGGTAATCAAAGTGCTGATATGCAGAATGATTTGAAGAGGCTAAAATCTTGGGCATGTGAAAATGGATGTCAGTTCAATGTTTATTATTATTATGTGCTACTCCACGGAGCCCTTAGATTCATCGAGGGAGGTTCTAAACGTCATAACGAGTACTATACAACATTTGGGCAGTATCCTTTGCTTTGAACTCATACACAGTCATGGTACCCACAACAGAGTCCGGCAACCTATTCCACTCATTCACCACTCTCCAAGCAAAAAATCTAGTTCTAATACTCTTGCTAACTAAACTAAGTTTCCAAGGATGGCCCCTAGTTCTCCCACTACGAGACCTATTCTGAAGAATTTCCTCTGTATTAATCTTGTAAAAACACTTCAGTAATTTGTATGTCTCAATCATATCACCCCTTTTCCATCTGTCAACCAATTTCTGTAACCCACAAATCTTCAATCTGTTCTAGTAAGGTTCATTCCCTAGACCTGCTACTATCTTGGTCACTCACTTCTGGATCTTCTCCACCTCTTTCTCATCACCAAGAAACCCAGGTAACCAGATCTGTGTGCAGTAGCCAAGATGGGGATCTTATCAAGGAATAATAACCAACTTGTCTCTGCTCATCAAAGTATTCTTCAATAACCAAGTAATCCAATGAGCTACTTTAGTCACTTTTGCTATGTGCCCTCTAAACTTTAACTCCACATCCACTATAATAAATTTAGTTTAATCTTTTATCCAAGTGTGAGCAAACAAAGTTTGCATCTGAAAATATCTTCAGGACTGTTGTAAGGCAGTACAACACCAGGCAACTCGTAGCAAAGGTGGACCAAGCTAACATCACTCCTATCTCAGTATCTCCCATAATGCAAAACACATCTCCTTGCAGATATGTATAATGTTATGCATTAAGGGAAGGGCCACTACCCAGACTAGTTTCGACCTTTATTGAAGTTTCTTCAGTGGGTTCCAGGCCCAGAGGTGGAGTTACCAGGAAGAAGCAATGGCAGGTCATTTTTACCTATAAGAGTTGCCAAACGGTGTGCCACCTTTTTATTAAATTACTCTGGATTTAGAGAAAGACGTTGAAAGTTTTTTTTTTCAATTGGTTAGACTAGCTTACCTCAGTCCTGAAGATATTTTCAGGCGCAAACTTTGTTTGCTCACACTTGGATAAAGGATTAAACTAAATTTATTATAGTCTAACCAAGTGAAAAATAAACTTTCAACATCTCCATACCCACTAGAACTCCCAAATCTCTGTTTTCATTATGTGGAATACAGCTGGTAATCTTTTCATCTTTTCTAAAATGCATAACTTTACCCCTTGCCTATGTTAGTAAATGTAAAGTCATGCACTTTGATGTGATTAGATATCCAAAATTGCATTATATTGGTGGAATTATGCTAGAAGAAACTGATCAAACTAATGATCTTGGAGTTTTAGTTGACAGGACGTTGAAGTTCAAGAACCATATAGCAAAGATTGCAGATACAACTCAGAGAATAATTGCAATGCTGAAATGAAGGTTGACATGAAAAGATAAGGAAGTCAGTTTTGTCTCTTTACAAGATCTTAATAAGAACTCACTTGGACTATTGCACACAAGTCTGGTCTCTGGCCAAAGGAGAGTGTTAAAATATCAGCACTGTGTAATACTAATTATGAAAACTGAGAATTTGTAGACACTAGCAAACAGAAGAAAGAGAGGTAATATGATTGAGAACTTACAAACTTCTGAAAGCATCATACAGGATTTCAGTAGATGGAATTTTTCATTTTATGGAGGGTGGAGAAACCATGCAAGGGCATCCTTGGAAGCTGAGAATGAATGCTGTCAAGAAGGGGGCAAGGGACATTTCTCTCACAGCGCAGTGCGTGATTGGAATAGATTGCCACTGGAAGTGGTGTGTGCAGGTAGTGTGAGTGAATTCGAGAACAGGTATGACAGTATAGCCTCCCTCAATGAGTTCCTGACTCTCTGGAGGTGTCAGGAACTCATCAATTCTTAATAATAACAATAAAAAAGTCTAGTGAAGTCCAGTGCAAAAATAAAATAAAATAAAATAAAATAAAATAAAAAAGATAAATATAACAATGTTTCAGAGATCTCAACATAAGGGCAATACTGCCTAAGAGACAAGCGATCAATTGTTAGGTATTCATAAATCTTATACAGGCATATTTACTTCCCTTTACTTTACTTTTTTAATAAATCTTGGTAAAAAATGAAAAAAAAATCAAAATAATCAACAAAAATAAAGATTACCTGCATTGAAGATGTATCTTGAAAAGTCTTCATTACTCTGTCTGGAATTAGATGGGATTCATTTAAAGGTTGTTGAATTACTGGTGGTACATAATGTGACTGTTTTTCTAGAGTTGCAGGTGAAAATATTCTTTCGCCTATCCAATATGCGAGAGGCGGATATACTCTGCGGCCACTTCGTGTAGACTGATACTTCATTATCTAAATATTAAAATAAAAAAGAACAATAATATAAAATCTGAAAATTATTTTTTAGTAAATTACATAATTTTCAGTAATTTAGATATTCAACATTGTTTCTATCAACTGTCATGAACTATAATATTAAATAAATACAAATACACATTTACTCATTAAGCCCATGTCATTTGCTCAGATGATCTACTAACATACAAATAGGAATACCAAAGAAATTACATTTCTTGAAATACTTAAAACATTTTATCCATCATTTACAAAGTACTATGTAACAATGTCTAGACAAACTTATTTTGAGAAAAGAAATGCTATGGTAATTCCACACATCAAAGACACCTCTTGACAGAGCTGCTCTATCATAAAAAGCTCCAATTTGTCAACTTTTCTCCAGCTTAGAAACTTCCATATTTCTTTCAACCAAAGACTTGGATGACTGATGGTGGATATGGATAATTCTTGGTGTTTACAGCATGTAATGTACCCTTATCATGGACAAATTGGTCAATCTGCACCCAGTTTCAAGAAAATGAAACTTTAGGACTAAGTGAACATGTCTTAACCAATCTATCAAATGCAGAAAATAGCACTTCTTTATCACAGTTCTTTAGATTTGCAAGATTATTCAAAAATCGGTGAGGCCTTTATACATAAACCTAACTAGGTTTATGTATAAAGGCCATATGATTATGTACAAAAAATTCCATGTTGATTTGGAAGACATCCATTTTTATATCTAACTAAATTCTATATATAACTAACTGAAGTAGTTTCAGACTGTTTACCCCATATCAGAAAAAAAAATCTGGAAGAAATTAAATGGCTTAGCAACATCATGAATCAGGAGCTAGATAAAACACATTTTTGGAGAGTATATTAGAAGAAACCAAGCAAGCCCATAAGCAGTGCAAATTACAGACAAGAACAACGACCAGCCTGGTAAGAAAGGCAAAATTACATGCAAATATGATTATGAGATTAGATGAGATATCAGTTCACACATTATGAGAACGTGCAAGGTGAGCTGACAGGAACTCCAACCATGCTGTTTGTGTCTCAGCAATGGTATCCCAAGGGGAGTGAAAGGAGGGCAAAAGTTCCATTGCATAAATAGAAGCAGCAAGTTATAGACTGACTGGTATTTCGTGGGTAATGGTGGTGGTAGACATATTTAAGAAGTTGGTTAAGTGAAAATTTCAAGAAAGGATGAATAAAAATATGATAGGAACTTCAGGAAAAGGAATGATTCCATGAAGGGTAAGTCATGCCTTAGTAATTTACTCACTCTTTTATAATAGACTGACAGCTGAGTTGGATAAAGGGAATGACTATACCATGAAATAGCTGGACTTTGTAAACAGTAGATGTGATACTGCATAGAACTGAAACAAACTAGACACAAACTAAAGTAAATAGGGATAGAAATGAAGTTTGTGATATGAAGGTGGCTGATGGACAGAAAGCATTTATTTACATCAGATATGCAAACAAAAAATTTCACAAATAAAAAAGTTATTCTGAATAAATAACTTTTAGATGCAAAAGAGTAGTATATGATATAGAAGAATCTGGGAAAAAGCAGGAACTATACTGCAAGGCTCCGTACTTGGACCATTATTATTTAATTTGTACATTAATAACACATAAAATAATTTCAATGGTAGAATGTGGGAAGTAGAATAACTTAAACAGACTAACAGTATGGGAAAAGTATAAAGGAAGATGTGTAATGTGTAAAAAAAAAAGCATAAGTTGATGATGCACTTTGGGATGAACAGATTATAAGCTGTGTACTACAATGATGGAAGTGGACTCCAGGAAAATGATGTTAAGGACTTGGGATGATGGTTAATAAGGAGTTAAGTTCAGAGGACATACTGCAAAACTAACCAAAGTAACTCACAAAAATATGCTAAAGATACCAAGAAATTTTATAAACTTGGTTTTAACTCTTAAAAATTATAAGTTCTGCATTATTTCAACCTTGGTATCACCACCTCAGGATCTGCCTCCCACTGACGAGACCTCAAGTATTATACCATTATACATGTATAATGGTATAATATGATAGGACACATATGACTCCAAGATGACTCCAAGATGACTGCAAGATGTGTTTTGCATTATGGGAGATACTAAGGCAAGTGATCAGAGCTTATGCTATCTTTACCACGAGTTGCCTCAGACCCAAAAATACTTCAGGTGCAAACTTGGCTTACTTGCTTGTTTGCTTACTTGGGGGAAAAAGGATTAAAACCCAGTTTATAAAATTTCTTGGTATCTTTAACGTATAGGTAAAAAACATTCTAACTCATAGAAATGCTTGTAGTTACTGAAGAACTCACTGACAAGCAGAGATATGGAGTTATTATAAAAATAAAAAAAATACTACACTAGTCTTTTGACTGAATAATAATAATCATATTTAATACTACAGTTATCCATTGATGTGACAATCTTACTGCCGAAATGCAAAAACATTTAATGGTGTAGAATGACAACCAAACTGGTTGGCATGTTCCCTTAAGCCAAGCTATTCAGAATAACTTTTTTATTTATGAAAATTATTTGAAATTTTTAGTTTGCATATCTGGTGTAAATAAATACTTTACATCATTTATGCACATATATGACTGCTTAAAAACATTATTAAACCATTACAAAAAAGGCAGTGATCTGCTATATGATGAACTTCACTATATGATGGTGAGCTGGAACCTAACTGTTATATGACCAGGGTTTGTCTCTACATATTTTACATGGAGGGTAGTAGAGGAGTGGAAGGTGTCACCAGAAAACATTATAAATTTTAGAAAAAAATGAATGAGCTTAAGGTTCAATACACAAAAGAACACATCCCAGTGTTCCTGATAAAATCTGGAAAAGAAGAAAAACACATTATACTAAACATGACCTCTGGAACTGTACTGTTCAGAGGTGAACAGTGTCAGCAAAAGTATCTTGGGATGATGTCCAGATACTTTTTCAGAGTGCTTTGTACTGGTGGTATATGACTTCTCAATTCCTCAGGTCTAGAGTTGGTTAGCACAGGCTTCTTATTCTACATGTGGGCATACCGTATGCAACATTACTTGCAGTGTTATGGAAGAAAAATTTAAATTTAAACCATCATATTGGTGAGATTCACGAAAATATGTCATTATATTCCATCCAACCTAGGCAGGATTACTGGTATTGGTTCAAACTGTTTTGCCATATTTTTGCTAATGAAAATGATCAGACAAAAACCAAAACATAATCATGTAGATATATGCCCTAAATCCCAAATTTCATTAAATTACATCTAGAAAGAGCAGAAAGTTATTGAAATATATAATTTAAAAATGCTAACAAATAGTCATAATGAAATGAAATCTGAGATGACTCAAAAAAATTTAAAGGATTCCAAATAGTTGAATTTTTGCTTGCCAAACAAACAGACTGAAGTTATAAATTCCACTATGGGCATGGATGTATTGTGAATATCTTGAGAAATGAATTTCATTGCTTAACCAACCAAATGGCCACATGGATAAAATATATCAAAAACATATGCTTCATATCCATATTATTTCTGTAATATCCAAAGGTTGTATTGACCTCAATGGACATTTTGCTTCCATGTAATGATAGACATATACAAGCTAAGGGCAGTGCAAAGGTTAATAGAAGCCTGAAATGGCTCAAAGATTAATTTTGTTAAGTTCCATGTTTGTTCTCCAAGTAGGATTTCCAAATTATCTAATCCTTAGCCAACTCACAGTACTAAGAATAATGAACTATAGGTTAACAGCATTTAATGGATAGGCCTCACATTTTGGGGAAAAAATAAAATAAAATAAAAATAACTTATTCCCCCTTCACTCCAATGGGAGTGTAGGGCCTATAATAATAATAACCAAAATTAAAAAATCTCTCTCTCTAGAGTCCAGCAATAAGCTGCCTGTGGAATAACTAATATCATGACTGAGACATGATCTCATACTCAATGTGAATATCACAGAAGAAATAAAAAAAATGTAAAAGAACCAGAATATAAAATAAATAAAATGAAAAAGAACCAGAATATAAAATAAATAAAATGAAATGAAATATAATTGACTAAAGTAAGTTGGAAAAAATAAATAAATAAATAAATAAAAAATAATGTCATCATCAATTTCTGACATGTATCCTCCTCAAGGTTGTGTACAGGATACTATAATAGTACTACATAATTAATCTTTCATTATTATTCCTATCTCCACACAGTTTCTTAGAAATTAATCTTTATTTGTCAGTTCTCTGATAGCCTTCCTTTCTCTCTTTCATGCAATCCTAGATTTAAAAAAAAAAAAAAATTTGATAACTGTTCTCTCCCATTCTGTTCATATGACCATACTACCTGAGATTAGCTCTGCTTACACAATCCCGAGTGCTAGCAATGTTAAGTTCCATTCACTCACCTAATTTTCTCAGAACTCCTATATACGTGGTGTCTCAAGTCTTCCAATCATCTATTTCTTAGGGCAAGTCTCAGATCCATAAGTTGGTTTTAGCATTGTTTTGTATACTGCTAGCTTTACATGATCAACTATCTACTTCCACTTTAATTTACCATCACATTAAAAATTGTGCTTGCCTGAACAGCTGAAATATTTCATATTTCAGCTGTTCAGGCAAGAGGTTCTCCATTGAAAAAAAAGCATGTTCCTACCTATTTTCATGGCTTTTGTCTTCATAATGTCAGTTTTCATACTAAATTTGTTACAGTAGTTGTTCAAATTAGTCTCCTGGAGAATTATAGCAGATTCGTTTAACAGTACAACAGCACTTGTATAAAGAGTTGAGTTGAATATCTATGATTTTCACATCACATCTGATGCTGCTTTGTCTTTGTGATCCATTTACAGATAACAAGTAACAGTACGGGACAGTGTACACCTTCTCCCGATGCCAAAATTTAGGTCAAATCATCTTGATCTAAAACTTAAAAACTTTTCCTGATGTGGAAAAAAGTGTCCAGACACCAGTGCTGTTTAGGCAATACTGCATTTATTACAAAATCAATAAGGAGTTGGCCCACTTTCAATGAGATGCTAGTAACTAGTTGCAGGTATATTTTCCATTCCTCCTGCAAAGCAGTGGTCAATTCAGACAGAAACTGGATCATTCTAACCCAAATCCAACATTCAAGTTCATTCCAAAGAGCTTCTATAGGATTGAGGTTGGGGCATTGAGCTGGCCACTCCAAATTCTGCCCATCCATATCCTCAAACCATGTTGAAATGGAATGTGCTTTATGGCACAGCATGTTGTTGTTGTGCTGAAACAAGAATGGCCCATCTCCATAAAACTGGTAAAGTGTAGGCGTTGTCTAGAATGTCCCATACTTCATGGAGTTCATGTTTCCATCAACAGTCTAAGTCCATATCCAGACCATGACACCACCAAATTTAATGGGATAACACATACCATATACCATTCACCTGGAATACACCACACCCAGCAATGACAGTTGGATTTAAAAACACTAGCATTATTTGTCACTCCATACCACTCATTTCACTGGTCTAAGGTCCATCAACTACGTTCTTTGCACCATCTCAACCATGGAAATTTAACTTGTACAGTTCTTTACTAATGGTATTCATAACCACACTCATTCCTGTTGACTCCTGCAATTCCTTGGTGATGATTTGTGCAGAGGAATAATGGCACTCAGGAAGGACACGTTTCAGAGCTTTCTTGTCCCTTTCTCTCAATTTGTGATCTTCCTGAACATTTCTTCACAGTGTAAACCTTTCACAACCAATATTTGAGTTATTTTCATCTCTAAATATTTTTTTCAAGCTATCTCCATGTACTAATAAATCCTTTTCTCTTGATGTGGAGGTACTTTTTGATCCTATCAGAATGCACTCCAAGAAGTTTGTTGGATGCTCTATGTTTTGTATCTTACAATTTTCTAGAGAAAATTTCTATATTATTCTAAGAAATCCTAATGCTCTTCTTCCTAAGTTGCCTACCTTATTATTCCTTTGGACTTATCATCTAACAATACTAAGTCTCCAACAGCTGGATCTTTGGAAGTAAAGGAATATGAAAATAAATTGAATTCAAATCAAGTTTTGAAGAGCAATCTACTCCATTCAAACTTATTAACAATTCCTCAATTTTGCATAAAGGAAAATCAACAAGTTCAGTAACTAACTACATTATTTTCCATAAATTAAGAAACAAAGAGAAAAATCACAATAACTCAAAAACTGAATGCTGAATTTTTATGCAATTCAGTGAAAAGCAGCATGATGAGAAAAGCGAAAGAAACACCCACAAAAATTGTATTTAAATAGAATAATTCAATAACAAATGGGTACATGTAGACAACAGCCAAAAACAGGAGGTCAAAATACGCTCTTCAAAGTGCCTCGATAAAGAATATGGTTCAGCCCTCACAGTGATGTTTCATATAATGATATCCAGAAGCTTGGCTGGTAATAACAACCATTGCACCTACAAAGCTGTCCTAATTCCTTCAAGGTTTTGGGGAAGGGGTTGAAAGCAGCAATTTACTTAGAGCATTCTAAACATGCTCAACTGGATTAAATCAGGAGACCAGACTGACTGACCATTCAATACATACAACAGTCTCTCCTTGAAGATATTAGTACAAAAGCTTCACATGATGAGAACAAGCATTATCTTGCCAGGTAAACATTTCCCCTATCAAACTTGCATATCGATGACTATAGGGATCCAGGACCTCAGTTGATGAATTCATGATTACAGTAGAAAGCACATATGGATTGGTGCGTCCATCCAACAAGATGCCTCCCCCAATTACCAAAGTCTCCACAATAAGTGGAGAGTATTCTCCCATGATGAGTCTCTGACTCCATGGAGGTCAGATGTTAATAATAAGTGTCCCTTTCAAGGATATTAGAGGGGGTGATAACATATCCCTGGTTTTTTCTCCAGATCAGAGCACATCTGGTATCGCTTTTGAAGGACAAATCAGGACTATCTGTAAAAAAAAAATACCAACTCCCATTGGTCTTAGATCCAAATGACATGGAGCCTGGTCCATTTCATATGTTTTCTCCTGTGGAGTGGGGAGAGGGACATGTAGACTACAATTACCTAGCATAAAGACCACCTTCTTGAAGCCTTCTGCACATGGTAGAAGCAGATACTAGTCTTCCTGTATCCAATGCATGGTCAGATCATCATAGCTGATTCAGGGTGGCACTCCTGTTTCAGCGAGCAGATAATCAGAGATATCAGTCATCCACTGTAGTTAGCCCCATGGCTTTTCTTCACTGTATCTCTGGGATGCTAGTTGTGACTATTGGAATGGTTCCACAGAACGATTCATATGCAATCCTCCAGCTGCCTGACTTTGGTTGGCCTCTAGTCATGTTGGCTCGCAACCTGAATTCATCAGTTAAATAATGTCGTGCAGCCATACAGAAGAATTTTACTATCACAAAATGTCTTCTCACTTCAGACATGAAATGGAAAATCATTCCAAAACAACTATTTTATGCCATGGTCATTTGTATATACTGCTAACAGAGCTAGTCATTTGCATACGATAACCAGACACTGAGCATCACTTTTTACATAATGTACCTGACATTCATATGTTCCCACCCATTCCAATCTTCCTAACTATCAAGTATCACTTTGTTTCTTAATTTATGGAGACCAATATATTACAACTCTGCAATCTAAGATAAACCTAAGTTTCCCATTTGGTTTCTCAATCCCAATGGAACAGTCCTTTTAAATAAGAGAACTGTTTCATTGGGAATGAGACTTTTCAAGTATACCAGACTTTTCATTCTCTTTTAGAACAGTACAACATTCAAAGTGAATGTCACTGTCTTGCTCAAGCTATGATTTAAATAATAATAACCTATTCTGAAATGTCAGTATTCAAATTAGACAGAAATATTCTTTTTCCTTGTAGTTTTAAATTAAAAGCATTTAAATCACTAGAAATATCTGTAAGAATTGCAAGATCAAACAGTCAATCATATCTTACAGTATTTTACTAGGTTCTTTTTCTGTCATACACATATCAATTATCATGATGCAGTTTAAAGAAACAATATAATACTGTGCCACGACTAAGGCATCTCACTGAATATGAAGATGCAAATTACATCTTTGTATTCAGTTTTCTAAATACAAAGATGTAATACTTACATTTTCAAAATAACCATTGAAACATATGACAATTAAGGCCATGTGATCTCATAAAATTTACAGTTGAAATAACCATGTTCATTATGTGTTGGAGATCCAGTACTTTCCAACAGAGCTTCCTGATGCACAATGCAGTAAATTCCAATCGGAAATTCAGAATTATCTATCATTTTCTTGATTATTCTATCCAGAACCACAATGTTTTTACCAATCATATTTCTTGCAACATCACTGTTCTGATTCCAACCAAGTTTTCAAAATGTAATTGTAACTTTTCAGTAGATTGGCAAATATTTTTAAAAAGTTTTCAACTGTAGTTGTCCATGTATACTATAGTCTACAGATTGTATAAATCTTCAACCGGTAAAAATAAATAATGGAAAAACTCAAGTAAAAAGATTATTTAATAGTATAATTTTTAATAGTATAATTTAAAATGTACTGAAGGCATCTTCAGTACATTTTAAGCTCAAATTAAGCAATAATTGATAATTCGAAAAAGCACCACCGAAGTAGCTAGTGTAAGATAACTAAAAAGGTCAATAAATTTCCTAACAACCAAAAAAAAAAAATTAAATTTGTTTAAGTTAGGAGAGTGAAGTAACGTTTCACGTGTTTCTTTATAAAGCCGTTCTATGAGGAACCAACTTTTGTGAAAGACTCTTGCCTTTTTCAAATGAACTCTATGTCTAGTGATGATGGCATGTTCTGCAAGTCCAGACTTTTCAGGTTCAAGGTATTGAATATAAGACTGGTGTTCTTTTAGCCGAATAGAGGCAGATCTTCCTGTTTGTCCAAAATAAGATAATCCACAAGAGCAAGACATCTGGTAGACACCTGGATAATTAAGATGTGGAAGCTTGTCCTTAGGAGAAATAAGAAAGGTGGAGATTTTTCTGAACGGTCGAAAGGCAACAAAAATATTCAGTGGTTTTAAAACTTTTGCTATAGGTTCACTAATAATGCCTTTTACATAAGGGATAGGCATGCGCATTATTTCTTCTGTATTTGAAGAGGAAGACATATTAAAACTACTCAAAACTCTTTTGATGAAGGAATTCTTATATCCATTAGGTAGAAAGGAAGTAGTAATATATTGCAGTTCTTTCTGTAATAGATTGTCTGAAGAACAAAAGGAATGGGCCCGATGAACCAGTGTTTTAATAGTCCCTGCCTTTTGACTGGGATGGTGATGAGATTCAGCATGGATATAATGGCCTGTATGAGTTCTTTCTATAGACTGAGAAATGTAGGCTACAATTTGGTTAGCGAAGAATTAAAAGATATAAAAAGGCTAACTGCTTCGAAGTTTATTTTGCACTTGGTTAGACTATAATAAATTTAGTTTAATCCTTTATTCAAATGTAAGCAAACAAAGTTTGCGCCTGCAAATATCTGCAGGACTGAGGTACAGTGGTTCAACACTTAGGTAACTCGCAGCAAAGGTGGACCAAGCTCTCATCACTCCTTGTCTCAGTATCTCCCATAATGCAAAGCACATCTCCTTGCAGACATGTATAATGCAATGCATTAAGGTAAGGGCCACTATCCAGACCGGTTTCGACCTTTATTGAGGTCTCATCAGTGGGAGGCAAATCCAGAAGTGGTGATACCAAGGCAGAAGCAATAGGAGAGGTCATATTTACCTTTACGAGTTGTCAACAGGTGTACCACCTTATTATTAATTTACTCTGGATTAAGAGAAAGATGTTGGAAGTTTATTTTGCACTTGGTTAGACTATAATAAATTTAGTTTAATCCTTTATCCAAATGTAAGCAAAGTGGGCCTGGGTAGTGGCCCTTACCTTAATGTATAGCATTATACATGTCTCCAAGTAGATGTGCTTTGCATTACGGGAGATACCGAGACAAGTAGTAACGAGAGCTTGGTCCACCTTTGCTGCGAGTTGCCTAAGTGTTGCACCACCTTATCTCAGTCCTGAAGATATTTTCAGGTGTAAACTTTGTTTGCTTACACTTGGATAAAGAATTAAACTAAATTTATTATAGTCTAACCAAGTGCAAAATAAACTTCCAACAGCTTTCTCTTAATCCAGAGTAAATTAATAATAAGGTGGTACACCTGTTGACAACTCGTAAAGGTAAATATGACCTCTCCTATTGCTTCTGCCTTGGTATCACCACTTCTGGATTTGCCTCCCACTGATGAGACCTCAATAAAGGTCGAAACCGGTCTGAGTAGTGGACCTTACCTTAATGTATAGCATTATACATGTCTGCAAGAAGATGTGCTTTGCATTATGGGAGATACTGAGACAAGGAGTGATGAGATCTTAGTCCACCTTTGCTGCAAGTTGCACCACCTTACCTCAGTCCTGAAGATATTTTCAGGTGCAAACTTTATTTGCTTACACTTGGATAAAGGATTAAATTGAATTTATTATAGGCTAACTGCTTATTTGATTCTACTTCTAGGGTAAACTGGATCCTTGGATGAAGTGCATTTAACTTCTTCAACTAAAAGAACTGATACTTATATAAACAATACTTTGGATTTCAAAAATAAAATTTCAGATCTTCATTTGGATGTTTCGGATATTATGATCAGTTTAGATGTTTCTTTATTTACAAATGTTCCTTTATCTGAAAGCAATGAATTACTGCAACAGGTATTTCCTTCAGACATTGTAAACATATTTGATTTTGTAATACATTCTAGTTATTTTTCCTTTAAAAATAAGTTGTATCAACAAATTGAAGGAACAGCAATTGGCAATCCTCTTTCTCCTGTTATCTCCAACTTCTTTATGGAACATTTTGAACAGCATATCTTTGAGAACATTTCTCCCAGACCTAATCATCGGTTCCAGATATGTCGATGACATTTTTGCTATATGGAATGGCTCTTCTGATGAACTTCAACAGATTCTTACTAAGTGAAATGCACTTCATCCAAGGATCCGGTTTACCCTAGAAGTAGAATCAAATAAGCAGTTAGCCTTTTCAGATCTTTTAATTCTTTGCCAACCAAATTGTAATCTACATTTCTCAGTCTATAGAAAGAACTCATACAGGCCATTATATCCATGCTGAATCTCATCACCATCCCAGTCAAAAGGCAGGAACTATTAAAACGCTGGTTCATCGGGCCCACTCCTTTTGTTCTTCAGACGATCTATTACAGAAAGAACTGCAATATATTACTATTTCCTTTCTACCTAATGGATATAAGAATTTCTTCATCAAAAGAGTTTTGAGTAGTTTTAATGTCTTCCTCTTCAAATATAGAAGAAATAATGCACATTCCTATCCCTTATGTACAAGGCATTAGTGAATGTATAGCAAAAGTTTTAAAACCACTGAATATTTTTGTTGCCTTTCGACCATTCAGAAAAATTTCCACCTTTCTCACTTCTCCTAAGGACAAGCTTCCACATCTTAATTATCCAGGTGTCTACCAGATTCCTTGCTCTTGTGGATTATCTTATTTCGGACAAACAGGAAGATCTGCCTCTATTCGGCTAAAAGAACACCAGTCTTATATTCAATACCTTGAACCTGAACAGTCTGGACTTGCAGAACATACCATCATAGAGTTCATTGGAAAAAGACAACAGTCCTTCACAAAAGTCGGCTCCTCATGGAATGGCTTTATAAAGAAACATGTGAAACTTTACTTCATTCTCCTAACTTAAACAGATCCGATGGTTTAAGTGTATCCCCTTTATGGGAGATAGTACATTTATAAATCAGCTAATCTTTCCTAACTTTTTATTGTATATATAATTTTTTTTTTTTTTTTGGTTGTTAGGAAATTTATTGACCTTTTTAGTTATCTTACACTAACTACTTAGGTGGCACTTTTTGGAATTGTCAGTTATTGTTTAATTTGAGCTTAAAATGTACTGAAGATGCCTATGACACACAGGCAAAAATTATAGTATTAAATAATCTTTTTACTAAGTTTTTCCATTATTAATTTTGTATTTATATGTCAACTTATGGTATTCCCTTATTAAAACTTAAAGCTGATAAAAAAATTATTGATTAAACATATGAAGATAATGAATCAGGCCGTGTCATTTACATCAATCATCCAGTGCCACATTAAAATCTTTCATTTGTTTTATGTGTTTCAAAAGCTGTTTTAACAAATTCTTTCCAATAATGTCTTATATCATTATTAATTTCTCTGGACAAATATTTTCCACTACTTCTAACAAATGAAATTTAACAAATTTAACATTACTGAAGTTTACTTTCAAAACTGATTTATGTGCAACTTGAAAACTGAACCAATTGCAGCAGATTAATAAATAAATTTCTTGACTGATATGTTTTCAGTGTTTTGTTGTTTTCTTCAGTTGTTTTGCAACTTTGGACATTTTTCTTTTTGCAACATTTTTTTAATGTCAGTCTCACTCACAAAGGGCTTAAATTTAAGAAATGGCTTTCATACTGTGAGTGGGCTAAGAATTTTTTTTATTTTTATTAATTATATATGATATAATTGATTTACTCAGCAGAGAGACATATTTTTGAAACAGATTAAATTACTATAAGCCAAGAGATAAAAAAATAAACACACTGTTTTAATTTTAATTTAAATAAATTGCACAACTAGTTACATCTTCTTAGAAGATTTCTTCGGGTGCACAGCACGCATGAGAAAATCTATACATTAAAGCAGGGCTGTCCAAGCACTGCCCATGGGCCGGATGTGGCCCGTCTATAGGTTTTGATTTTCATGAGAGAAAAAAATAAAATAATCTGAATCAAAATGCTTATTAAATATTTTAATTCTATCACTAATCGATAATCTCCATGTTGATCATTTTATTTGGTGTTTTAACCTCACTATATACCCAAGTGTTTTTCAAATATTAGATATATCAAAGAAGAGCACTTATACTGTTTTGTTCTAATGCGCATGCTCTAGGCCTCACGAGGAACATGAGCATGTTATTAGTGTTGTTCGTTTGTTCAGCTATTGAGGTTGTGTCGCTGCTGTTCACCAAATTATTAGAAACGCATTGTGATGCGGCCCTCAGCTAAATTTCTTTTTGTAACGTGGCCCTCAGATTACCTAAGGTTGGACAGCCCTGCATTAAAGCATTAACGTTTGAAGCCGTTATATGTATCGCTTCATTGTTGGATATGCACAAGCTTTCAAGGTCTCATGAACGCAAATGTCAGATAGCAGTGCAATGATAGCCTGAGAGATTAAAGCTGAGATGTACTCAGCACTAACCTCCTTTTCTCTCTCTCTCAGCTTATAGTCATTTAATCTGTTTCAAACACACACACACACACACACACACACACACACACACACACACACACACACACACACACACACACACACATTGTATATATTTTTTAATTTGTTTACACAGTCTGGTTAACATTGCTCTAGACACCAAATATGAAACTTTTTCAAGCCATTTCAGGTCTACAATAAGCAGGACAGCAGTCTCACAGCAAGCGATGAAATTCATCTCCCGCCTAAAAACAATCAAAACATCTATGTCCACAGACAGATTTGAACCCACAGGCAGTTGGTTAAAGATGCTAATAGATGTGCTAACCACGCGGCCAACCTTTTTTGATTAATAGATCATAATTCGGGGTTCAAGGTTATATTGTGAGTGGTCAGTGTAATTTAGCGCTCATGTATAATTGGCAATTTTGATCTGTTTTCATGTGTTTTTTTTCTTAGAAAATTTGTGTTTTATAGTATATTAGAGTAAAGATTTGTGTTTTTATACTATTGAATGTCTTTATAACATTTTTATTGCAATATTATAATATCAAATACAGCTGTAAATAAAATGGCACCAAAAGCACAGAGGAAATGGAATGCTAACAAGAACAATGAAGTAGTGAACAAGAGACAATATTGAAAATAATTTAACCTCCAAAATGCTACGTTAAGGAAGGTTATTAGACAGACGATAAGGGAATTACAGAAAGTCAAGCACCATTTAGAGAATCATGGGAAGAATCAAAAAGTTCAGCAACAAAATGGAAAAACAACAAAGCATGGAATAAGATAAGTTACTGTGTAATAACAAAAATCTGCTAAGTAAAGTTGATTGTAAAAAGAAGTATTTTATTTGATATAATGACTATCAAAAACCATGCCATTGATGAGCGAGTGATAACATCAGGTTTTCCAAGAGGAAAAATTAAAAATGTAATGCAACAATTGAAAAACAGAAAAGAAAAACAAAACAAGTCATAATTCTGGAAGGTACCAATGACACTTAACTAGCAATAAATTCAATGTGAGATAGGATATGAAAAGGTTGGTTGAAGAAATGATTCAAGGGTAAGAAAGTAAAAAATCATTGGTATATTACGTAGGAATGATGGAAATGAATTACAAAGAAGGGCTATGATAGCAAACGATTTGATGCATAGACTACGTAAAAGGAATGGATGTGAGTTTTTGGATGGGAGTGAGTATGATGAAAGATTGGATTTGTATAAGAGGGACAGTCTACACTTGAATGTGTTTGGCATCAAAAGTCTTGAAAAATTATTAACTGATATGTGACCTAATACCGAGAATCAGGGAAACTAAATTCTGATGGGAGGAATTGTGTCATTCTGTGTGTAAGAGCAACAAAGTTATGTAACTGTTAATGATGGAAATGGTTATTATTATGAAAATAATTATGAAGAGAAAATGATTCTGTGTTCATCCAGTTCAAATTTATCAACGATCTATGTGTAAAGATATCTACATAAGTAAGGAACTAGATAAGAAAAGAGATCTGAAAGGTGTTGAACTGTGTCATGCAGCCCACAAACAAAAGTATACAACAGAGCACGCTGGTAACATATTATGTCTGAACATGAATGCTAGGAGTATAACAAATAAAGGACTAGAGTTTGCTGCCTTGGTGGGCATATTGTAGACATTAGTGAGACTGGGCTATCAAAAGCAGACATACTACTGAGTGCAAAGGGTACCGTATTTTTAGAAAGGATAGACAAGATAGGAGGGTGCTGTTAATGATATCAGATGACCTGAATCCAAAGAGTTGACACCTATGACTGCAATACTATTAACAGTTTTTCATGTGGCAATGAGTTTGAAGCCATCTGGTGTGAGGTGGAGTCAAAAAAGATTAAATACATAGTGAGGTGTTTCTGGTAGTAAGACTTATACGTTGGTTAGACATAACTGGTAATTAATTTACGGAATTAACAACGCATATGAAGTATTTAATTAAAGATAACTTTAATGAATCACTTCTATATTTCGGCAATGTCACATTGCCATCTTCAGGAACATAAAGATATGGTACGTGCACTAAGGAACTAACAAAGCAAATGAGGAAGAATGTAAGAAAGTAATTTTGTTCCTAAAGTCCTAATGGTGCCCTCTTGCGGGCTAATTTGGTAGTCTTGGCAGTTGGGCTGAAGTTCTCATAATGAAAGTCTCCCAAATTTGGGGCAGTTTCATGCACCCAAATTTGTTGAGGTTAGGAACGTTTTTTAGAGCTGCTGAAGATTCTTTGAATAATCTTTCGTATTTAAACTTGCTGCGATGGATTATTTTTGTTTTCTTCCAACGAATTTTATGGTGGGTATCTAAGGCATGGTCTGCCAGCCCAGAGCGGCTGTACCGGTGAAACCGGATGTAGTCTTGGTGTTCTGAAATCCTGATATTTGTTGTTCTGCCTGTTTGGCCAAAGTAGGACAATTTGCAGCTGCAAGGGACCTGGTATACACCAGGTAGGTCTAGGGGAAGTGGTTGGTCTTTAGTAGAGCGGATAAGGGATGCCAACTTTTTATATGGTCTGTAACAGGAAGTAAGGTCATATTTTTTGAGGATATTAGTTATTTTTTCAGAGGTGCCCTGGATGTAGGGGATAGTGATAGACTTGGTGTAGTCTTTATTGTGGAGGGGGGGAGGGGGTTGTGGTTTACAGGTTTTAGTATTTTTTGGATTTTTTTGGGGTTATAGCCATTGGCTAAGAAAGTGTTGAGGATGTGGTTTAGTTCCATAGTCAGGGCCTTGTCATCTGAGCAGATTAATTTTGCCCTGTTATATAGTGTTTTTATCACCCCATATTGTTGTGAGGGGGGGGGGATTGCTGGTGAATGTATCTGCCAGTGTGGGTGGGTTTTCTGTAAACAGAGAAAACCAAAGATCCATCAAGCTGGCGGGTGATTAAAGTGTCTAGGAAGGGGAGGGTGTTGTTTTCCTCTTTTTCTAAGGTGAACTGGATTCTGGGATGTTGGTTGTTTAAGTGTGTTAGGAAGGAGTGAAGTGTGTCATGGCCATGTGGCCAAATAGCAAACACATCATCCCCATAACGAAGCCAAATAGTGGGTTTTTGTGGGGCAGAGTGTAAGGCTTTCTCTTCAAATGTCTCCATAAAGAAATTGGCCAAGGGCGGGGAAAGTGGTGAACCCATGGCTGTCCCCTCTATCTGTTTGTAGAACTTTCCTTGCCAAACGAAATAGCCTGAGTTCATTGTGAACTGAAATAGGGCTGAGATATCGGGAGGAAACTTGGCTTGGATGAGCTTAAGGGTTTCTTTGAGTGGGACATTAGTGAATAGAGAGGAGACGTCAAAACTGACCATTATGTCAGTGTGTTGGAGTGTGAGGTTTTCTATACTGGCTTTAAACTGGCTTATCCGCTCTACCAAAGACCAACCACTTCCCCTAGACCTACCTGGTGTATACCAGGTCCCTTGCAGCTGCAAATTGTCCTACTTTGGCCAAACAGGCAGAACAACAAATATCAGGATTTCAGAACACCAAGACTACATCCGGTTTCACCAGTACAGCCGCTCTGGGCTGGCAGACCATGCCTTAGATACCCACCATAAAATTTGTTGGAAGAAAACAAAAATAATCCATCGCAGCAAGTTTAAATACGAAAGATTATTCAAAGAATCTTCAGCAGCTCTAAAAAACGTTCCTAACCTCAACAAATTTGGGTGCATGAAACTGCCCCAAATTTGGGAGACTTTCATTATGAGAACTTCAGCCCAACTGCCAAGACTACCAAATTAGCCCGCAAGAGGGCACCATTAGGACTTTAGGAACAAAATTAGTTTCTTACATTCTTCCTCATTTGCTTTGTGAGTTCCTTAGTGCACGTACCATATCTTTATGTTCCTGAAGATGGCAATGTGACATTGCCGAAATATAGAAGTGATTCATTAAAGTTATCTTTAATTAAATACTTCATATGCGTTGTTAATTCCGTAAATTAATTACCAGATAGTGAGGTGTTGTTACAGAACTGGTGGATTGGTTGCTAGTGATGAAGAAAAGCATCACCAAGTAAATACGATGGGGGGTGAATAAGGAAATCTTAAAAGGGGACTTTATGATAGGGTAGTTGTGAAATAGCATGAGAAAAATTCAATTGAATTTATTCAAGATGTTGCAAGAAACCTTCCTTAAGCAGCATGTGACAGAAGGCACTCATGATCAAAGTATTAAATCTGATTACAGTGTCTCAGGGGGGGGGGGTCAGTTAAAACAATTATTCTGCCTCCAGTTGGTGACAGTGATCATGCAGTACTCACTTGGAAAGTGGCAAAATGTATAAATGTCCCATGCAGAAAAGGTTATATGCTGAACTACAAAGCAGGAAATTATGACTGCCTGAGGAGTATGATGGGTTCTCCCCATGGTATCAGTTGTTGAATGGGAAGGATATTGACAGTACATGAGAAGTGTTTAAAAAATACTTAAATGATGCAATATCAGAATGTGTTGCTAGAGTTCGATGAATAATACTTGTTTGGGAAGTAATGAAACAAGAAAAAGTCACTGCCGAAAATGGATACATGTGGAAGTATAAAGCAGGTGATTATAGGAAGCTCTGTAGTCAGTTAGCATCTGTATGTTTCGTAGATGAGCTGAGTGGAAAAGATGATGGAAATGCATGGAAACTCATAAGTATCTCACAAAAGCAATGTATGACTGCATACCGAGGGTTAAGCAAGTAAATAGAGTGAGAGTGAAATGGATGAACAGAAATCCAGCAAGCTTGCTGGAAAAGAAAATGTTATAGAGGAAGTACAAGGCAGTTGGTGGTAATCAGATCCATGAAGATTATAAGCTGTAGGCTAGAAAGGCGATGAGCCTGGTAAGGAAAGAAAAGGTGCAGTATGAGAAGAGATTGGCTGGTCAGGGTGCCAAGGTCAAGTCAAGGGAATTTTTCCATTACATTGCAAGCAAGAGGAAGAATAATTATGGCAGACTAACATTGGTGGATAGTCATGGCAGCAGACTTACAGCTGCAAAGGATATAGTGGAATTATTGAACGAGCACTTTATCAGCATATATCATACTGGTATAAATGATCCGGTACAATATATAGAACCAATGAGGGCTTCTGACCTATTGCCCAATCCTCACCTTGTCGTGGTGCACTCTGTTGGGTATCTACCTGGATACTGAACAAACGAGAATCGGCTGGCAATTTAGGATTTAGCCAACAAAATTGTATTCTTATTGGCTTAAACCAAAATACAAAATGATGGTACAACATGACAAAATTTCATGCCAGCCGGGGCATTGCCGGGTTAAACAAGGCCCCTGTTGTTTTTGCCAGGGGAACCAGGGTGAACAACAAAAAGTCAGCTACTGGAACAAATCTGAAAAGACACCTCAACTCAATATCACCAGAGTTAAAGATCGGTACTATCAACATAAGAAGCCTGAATGGCAAAGAAATGGAGCTAGCTGAGGAATTAGATAAGTACCAGATCGACATAATAATGGTGACTAACACAAAAAAAACAAAAACTGGCGAGATCTTTCTGAGCAATAAATACAAAATGTTATATTCAGGCAATGACAATCAAGGAAAAGAAGGAGCAGCCATTGTATTCAACACTAAATACGAGGCTAATCTTCTTGAATGGCAGGCAATTTCAAGTAGAGTGATGTGAGCATGTAAAATTCGATGTAGCTTGGAATTCTACAAGCACTTTACATCTACTTTTGCAGAGGTCACATCTCAAAAGATTGTAATTATAAAAACAGCATTTGTAAAAAGAACATATTTAATCCTATGGTAAATTTAACCTGACCAAAGACATAGTAAACAAAGAATGGGTAAAGTTTGCAAGAAACAAAAGAAAATGATATGTCACTCCAACCTATATGTTATTGTTTAATTAAGTGCTTTTGAAACTATTCTTTGCAAGCTCTGTGTATGCCCACCGTCAAGGTCATTCTTAAAACGGACGGCGCAATTCATAAGTAGTTCCGGTGTCTGTCTAATTGAATTTGTGTAGTATACCAGGAGAAGAAAGAACGGGTCGGTCAAAACAGAAGATCAAAGAGTCGGGCAGAATTCTTTGGGGAAGGGGGGTCTCAACCCTTGGTGCAAGCCCAGAGACAGAGAAATAAAAAGGCATTGAAGATCGACAGAAAATCATCGGCAGTTAGAGGCAGAAATAATGGGAGTAGGATCCAGAGGACAGGACGTCATGGTGAGGCCATGCCAGAGGAGAAGCTGATAGGAATGACGAGAGAATTGCAGATGTAAATACCAGAGGCAATTTCGGTCGGATGTCATTGCCACAGGAGGTCAACCGAAGCCAACAGCCACAGAGCAAACTTCAAGTGCCAGAGAACTTGCCCGTATGCTGAAACTTCTTGCCTGAGCTATTCAAGTGCTGGAGATTGCAGACCAAAGCCCACTACTATCCCGATGAAACGCCCCCTGAAGCAAGACACTCCAGGAAGAACCCTAAGACCCGATATGAAAGGAAAAACAGGACTTTAGTGCAAGACTCTGGATGAGTGTGCGACAAAAAAGCCTCTGTAACTTTGTTCCATCTTTTGTTATACATTCCCTTTTGTAATCTAGGAGATACGTTATAGATGGACTAATAAGAATTAAATTAATAGTAATAAGATGTGTCTATAAGAGAGTCATTTGGAATGTTAATAATTAGTATCAAAATTGTGAAACAACTTGGCATAGTGAGCTAACCTCCTTGTGATTAGACTAAAGTTTCAATAAGTTGATTTTGTAAGCAGAGAGTAAATAAGTAATTGTATTACACAGTAATTTAATATTGAAGTGGAAAAGTTCTATTTTTACGCTAAAGATTTAACAGATAGGTAGAGAGTCCAACCTCCCTATTGTTTGATTAACATACCTTTTATTCTAGTGTAAATAAATGTGTTTTGTTTATCTGTCAATAGAGTGCCACCTGATCTTTTAAAACTACAATGTACTATTCCTAAATAAAGTGAACCTAAGAGAGTGAACCAAGGAAGATAACAGAAGCATGTAGTTAAGTGTGATTAGACCACGACTGTTTGTGTTAAATTTTACCAAAGGAATTTGTGTTAGAGAGAGAGAGAAATCATCCATCCGTATTACTGAGTTTTATGCCAATAAAACGATACTGGTGGCACAGTCTTAACAAATTTTCCAATATTCAAAGGCATACGACTGACAGCGCGAAAGGTGGATAAACATAATATGCAATAGTAAGATAGAATAAGAAAGGAATATATAAGGAAAACACATATAATAAAAAAAAAAAAAACGTATATAACATCATAAAAGAAAGATATTACAGTAGGGGCAAATAACCATTCTTTTACAAGCAAATATCAGAATGGGGTACTGGACAATGAGCCTTATTTTTGCCTATGGTCACATAGAAGGTTCTGCTAAGGTAGAAGGGAGGAATTTTTTGAGGGTTTAGAGAAAGCAACTGACACAATGAAAAAGGAAAAGTTGGTCCTTGTTGGGGATCTAAATAGCAGAGTAGGAAATGATTGTCAGACATGCAAAAATATATTGGGAAAATTTGGAGAAAAGAGCAAAGCTAATAATAATGCAAATACTTGTTGGATTTCTGCTCAGAACATGGACTATTTATTATTAACACCATGTTCCACAATAAAAATGTGCACAAATTCACATAGAAGACACAAGGAATAAGAAAAGCCTCATTGACTAGATTATTGCTGATAGTGATGTTTTCTCCCTGGTGCAGGACACCAGAGTGTACAGAGGATTTGAAATTGGAAGTGATCACCATTTAGTCTTGACCAGGATAAAATTGAATTTCATATTGAAAATAAAAACATATAACAAAGTTTTAAAGCGAATAAAAGTTGAGCAGCTCTCAGAAGTGAACTGTAGACTAAAATACACAAACATTATTCAAGAAAAAATGAAAGAGTTTGAGAACAGGAATCAAACCTTGGAGATTCAATGGCAAACTCTGAAGAAACTATTGATTTGTTCAGCCAGAGAGGCATATGGTGAGGTTGCCTGCAAAGGACAGAAAAATAAGAACTCCATGATGGACACAGGAAATTAAAATGGCAGTGAAGGAAAAGAAGAAAGCTCTTAGAGAATACAGAAACAAATGTAGTAAAGCTAAACACTGTGTAAAACTAGCTAAACAAAAGACATGGGAAGACTTTGGTAAGAACATAGAAAATAAATATGAATAAGTTGGTAAGATATTCTGGAGGTTGTTGAAGAAGCTCAGAAATGGAGGAAAGAGCACTGTAAAAGAAATTAGAGATGATAAAGGTGACATGAAAACTGGACAAAAAGATATCCTTGAAGTATGGAGTAATTACTTCGAAAAATTGCTAAATGAAACTAGCAATGATGAAGTACAGTGATAAAAAAAAAAAAAAAAAAAAAAAAAAAAAAAAAAAAAATACTGACCAGGCATGAAATGTGGAAAGCAGCAGGAGTAGATCATATTCGACCAGAAATGCTCAAGTATAGAGGTATAAAAGTCTTAAAGTGGATGTACTGCATACTTCAGAGGGCCTGGACAGAGGGACGAATTCAAGATGATTGAAGCAGAGTTCTCAGTGTACCATATATAAAATGGGAAATAAAACTGAATGAGAGAATTATAGAGGTATTTCTTTACTGAGTGTTCTTGATAAGATTGATGGCAGTATACTTGAGAAATGGTTCAGAAGAATTGTGGAAGAGAAGCTTGGTGAAGAACAAGCTGGATTCAGGGCCAATTAGAGGCTGTCAGGATCAGATTTTCACTTTACGACAAATAGTTGAGAAGTCATGGGAATATAACAAAGATCTGTATTTAAGTTTTGTGGATCTAGAAAAGCATATGACAAGTTGCAAGAGAGAAGTTATTCAAAACAATGCAGTTGTATGGTGTCAGTGGGAAGCACCATCGACAGAGTGTAGCATAGAGGCAGCCTGCCTCAGAGCAAGGCTTAATAAGGGCATCCCCTTCAGCTATATTGCAGTAGACGCCATCATTACGCTAACAATTCCTGTTAGCGTAGCAAGTGCGGAAAGAAGTTTTTTTAAGTTTAAACTGATTAAAAATTATTTGCAAACAGCAATGACCTAAGAAAGATTAGGTCATTGCTGTTTGGCAACTATATCAATAGAGGTGTATATAGCTGATAGTTTAAATTGAGAAGCTCTTATAAACAGTTTTGTTGTGCAATATTCCCATAGAGCAAACATTTAATTAATATTATTATGTAATTGTTTTACATTAATGTTTCTCTTGTAATAAAAACAAAATAGAAATTGGAGATTTTCTTATATTTTTGTCTTATAATCCATCAAGGGTGATATTTAATTGTTTGCTTCAGGGTGCAATAATCTGGCGATGGCCTTTCAGTGGGGCATTATATCAAGCAATACTTACTCTTTATTTGAGATGTAAGTCAGGAGTTAGAATTGAAGGAAGTACAGGAAGATGGTTTAATGTTAAATCTGGTGTTAGACGTTAGACAAGGATGTACATTATCCCCTCTGTTATTCATTATCTATATGAATCACATTATAAAGAAAAGTGGTATTAAACCTGATATCAAAAATGAAGATGTTATTGTCAGTTCTTTGCTTTATATGGATGATGTTATACTTCTAAATAAATCCACTACAAGTCTGCAAGATTCCCAAACTAAACTCAATAACTGTTATAATAGAAATAGTATGAAGGTCAGCAATAACAAGACAAAGCTAATGAAAATAGGCAGAAGCATTCAAAATACAACTGTATTTTGAATGGAGAACCTATAGAACAAGTGTTCTCTGCCAGATTGGCAGGAAAGAGACACAGAGGAAGACCAAGATATAGGTGGATTGATATGGTAAAAAGTGCCTTGAAAGATAGAGATATAATATCTGACAATGTTGGAGCCGTGACAGGTAAATAAATAAATTCCGTGTGATGATACAGCATTCCCCCTTTTTACGGGATTTCACGGTACCATTTAGTACCCCCAAATTTTATCCGGGCTCCGGAACCGGCATAGGCTGACGAATCAAACCTATGGCCAGGTAAGTATTCCTGACTGTAATCTGTGTGTCCTCAGACCGGTTTGCCTGCTTGCGGGATGAAAAACACCAGATAAACTGGCAGAAAAACTCTCCTGTCCACGCCAAGACTGGCTAACTTGGCTATGGCTGAGGAAGATCCTCGAGCTCTTCACGTCGTTGAAAGGAATCAAACCGACGATACTCCTTCCCCAGGCTGGTTGCAAAGCGCAAAGCCACTAGACTAACCATGCGGATGCCTTGACAGGTAACAGATTGATTTGGAGGAAAATTATAGATAGGAAGTTAGTAATGATGTAAATTTTTCATGTAGTACTATCATACCCTGTACACCCCTTGAAAGTAAATGTCAGTAATTTGATGATGACAATATATAGAAGAGAGGCAAGTATTAGGAGAATTGGGAGTGAAAGAAACAGAGGTGTATCAGATGTTGGTTGGGTTAGATGCGAATAAGGCTGTGGGAATGGATGTATGCATAAGGAATATGCGCCGCAGTTGGTTATGCCCTTCACTTGCTTGTAATGAAAGTCTTGCAGTGGCTAAGGTTACTAAGGAGTGGGAAGAGGGCAAAATAGTACCACTCCACAAGCATGGTTCTAAGACAGAAGTCTCCAACTATAGGCTAGTCTGTATAACTGCAGTTGTTGTCAAAGTGTTGGAAAGATTGGTAAGGAATAGAATACAGAATTGGGTTGATGGACATGGAATTCTTTATGAAGATCAGCATGGATACGTAAAAGGTAGGTCCTGTTTCAGTAATTTACTTGCATTTTATGATAAGGTGACGAGTGTGTTAGATAAAGGGGAATCATATACATTGATATTCTTAGACTTTTCAAAAGCATTTGATAGATTACCACATGATAAGTTGGTGTACAAACTGGAGAGGATGGGAATAGACAGTACACTGCTTAGATAGATCAGAGATTGGCTCTCTGAATGATACCAGCAGGCTGTGTATGATGGAGCAGTGTCTCAAAAAAGAAGGGTGACCAGTGGCGTGCCCCAGGATTCTGTTCTTGGGCCTATGGTGTTTAACTTGTTTGCAAACGATATATCATGTGGACTGACTGGGGATCTACAGTTATTTGCTGATGATGCCAAATTGGGAAGAATTTGAAGTAACACTGCTGATGCTGAATCCCTTCAGGAAGATTTGAATAGACTTTTTACTTGGATAAAAGAGTGGGATTGTAGTTTTAATATCAATAAGTGCAAGGTGTTGCATTTTGGAGTGCAGAAATATAAGGCTGTGTACTATATCGATGGTGCCGCTGCAGAAAGTGGATGAGATTAGATATTTGGGAGTGATGGTTGATCGTAGACTGAAGTTTAGAGGGCACATTGCTAGAGTTGCAAAGGTCCAGAGGTGAATGACTAAGATAATATCAGGAGTTTGGAATGCTGGCTATATAGAGAGGTTGAAGAAATGTGGATTGCAGAGTTTGGTGGATAGGAGGAAGAGAGGTGATGCGATAGTGAGTGAGGTTTAAGTTAGTGAGAGGATTTCATCAGATTAATCCAGAGGGGATTATAAAAAGAGTAGAAGGTGAGAGGGGAAGAACCAGAGGTCATTCCTGGAAGTTATGTAAAAGTGTGGTGAAGAAGGGTGGGAAGAGTAGATTTTTTTTTTTTTTTTTTTTTTTTTTATATGGAGAATTGTTAGTGAATGGAATACATTACCAGAATTTGGTCTCTAGAGCAGGGTTTCCAGACCATGTAAAAAATGAATAAAAATACAAAAATATATATATAAAATTGATAAAAATAGGAAAAAAATATATCCCAAGCATATCCACAGTACAAAAAAAAAATGTACTATAGGTTTACAAATAACCTTTCAAGGGTGGGAGCAACACACAAAAAAAAAAATAAATAAATAAATAAATAAAAATAGACAAAACTATGAAAACAGGAAGGAATATGGTAATATCAACACTGCATATGTATATCAGTTATTTAAGCATATTTATTAGTGTTAGTAAAGAAACCAATAATCAAAGCTAGTATGGTTGAGTGCAGGTGAAGAAATTTATATGGAATATGAGAGAAACTAGTCAAAAACTAAAGTAAATATATAATAAGATAGCTTTTACCTGATTTTAACTTATGGATCAGAAATATGTGAGAGTCTGAGAAAAGTGACAAGAGTGAAGAGATGACACCGATGACAAAATCATTAAAAATGAAGGCATTATAAAGCAACTTGACATCATCATAATCATTAGCATTCAAGAATGTGTGAAGAATGAGTCCAATGTGGTTTCGTCATTTAACCAGAACTGAACAGGAAAGGTCAGAAAAACAGATGGGTAATTCCTGGAAGGCAGGAAAAAAAGACCCAGAGGGAAATCAATACCTAAACACACTCTAAAAGAATAATTAATTGCATCAGAAGATGAAGCATAACATCTGACAAAGAAGAGATTAATGTTTGAAAAAAACTGACAGGAAGCTGATAATAATAATGGTACAACACAATTATATTATTATTATTATTATTATTCGTGACACCTCCAAGGAGTCCAAAGACCCATCGCGGGAAGACACCTACAACTGTCTCAACTACTGCACCGAACCTCTAGAGTACTATATGACAATATATAGAAGAGAGGCAAGTATTAGGAGAATTGGGAGTGAAAGAAACAGAGGTGTATCAGATGTTGGTTGGGTTAGATGTGAATAAGGCCGTGGGAATGGATGTATGCATAAGGAATATGCACCGCAGTTGGTTATGTGCGAATATTATGGTAGTACAATTATATTGTACTACCATAATATTCGCACACCCCTTGAGTATATATATCAGGAAATTGCCATGTAGATGAGTGGCAGACAAATGATTTTGTATTTGGATGCAGGGCAGGTATATTTCAGAATTGCTGCTCTCCTGAGGAATACACTATTGCAAGATTAGAAGTCAACCATTTCCAAAGTTGCTTTGATCCCAAACACCTCACCCGATGGAGAAATGTGCTTCTATGAGAGTAATATGGGATTGACCATTAAGTTTTTGTCTATAACAGCCTTTTCAATTTTTTTACCCTGGAGAAACCCTTGACTGAATAAATTTTCATGTTTCAGGGAACCCCCGCATATTATTATTATATCTTTATGAATTATATTATATATATATATATATATATATAATAAATATTATTATTATATTTATTTACATTTGGTTGATTTCTGAGAGAAAAAATAGAAATAAATAGAAATAAATACGGTTGCATTATTTGGGAAACAATTAACATCAAAGATCCCACCTTACATTCAGGCCACCTACAACTGCCCATAGGGGGCGCTCCACCACCTAGATAGGACTGTAGAGTGACCTATGTGGTTGGCTTAGTATTGTGTGGTCTTTGTGTATATGTTACATTAGTTTTTTTGTGTAATCCCTGAAGATGTCTCAGTGACTGACATGAAATATAGGAAATATTAAATTCTGTTTTTTAATCCTTTCTGAGTGCTGTATACAATCCATTAAGCCTCCAACATGATGTCCTCACAGTGCTTAAGTCTCAACACATGGAAACAATAGTAACCTAAAAATTCTCTTCCTCATCAATAATACTTTTAAATATACCGAAGATGTTATTTGATCACAGCATGCAAACTTTGTTTGTTTACACTTGGGTAAATGATTAAACCAAATTTATAGTCTAACCAAGTGGGAAAAAAATTCCAACATCACAGCATAGTGTTGAAATATTGGAAAAGCTGGTTAAATTTTGATAAAATTCAGGAAACAGCGGATAGTAATATGATACTCTATGGTGGGGAACTCAGCAGGGCTTTAAAATGTAATTTACTCATATTTTATAATAAAGACAGCAGAATTGTATAAAAGAAATGGTTACACCATGATACTGCTGACCTTTGCAGAGGAATCTCACAGAATACCACATGGAAAACTATTACATAAACTGGAGTAAATAGGAATGGATATGAGCTGGTGGCATGGATAGAAGTAGGATGACAAACAGACATCAGAGGGTAGTGTACAGTGGAGAAGGGTGACCTTCTCCACTGTTAATCGACAAAGAAAAAAAAAATGAGTGTGACTAGTTAGAATACTTCAGTGTTCTGTACTAGAGCCTTAACTCTATAATTTGTATATATCAATGATATAGGGAAAGATTTAAGGAGTGATATTCAGTTGTTTTTCTGCTGATGCAAAAAAAATGGAAGAGCAATAGCTGATAAAGGTAATGTAGATATCCTGTAGGATGATTTAAATAAATTAGCATCATGGACAAAGGGTGATGGTTGTCAATTTAATGTTACAAAATATAAAATAGTGCATTTCAGAATAAAAAGATTACACACTTTATTTCATACTGATGATATACCAGGTCACAGAAAATTGATAATAGTAGGAACCTAGCATACGATGGTGGACAAAGTTCAGAGGACATAATGAAAAAGTTGGCAAAACAGCTCAAAGGATTATTTGTATGTTGAAGAACACAATGACAAGTGAAGACAGGGAAGTTATATTTATGAGGCTATGATCTGACAGCATCTTAACTCTTGAATCCTATCCTCCACGGTAGGTGGTGGAGAGGATTCAGAAACAAGTGACCAAGCTAGTGACAGGTCTGTGGAGTGCACCCTGTGAGGATAGTTTGAAGGTGCTGGGTTGCAGAATTTAGTTGACAGGCAGATATAAGGAATTCTATAAAACTGATACAAAAGAAATTGAGTAAATGACAAATAAAAAGAAACAAAGGATCACCCGTGAAAGTTCTGTAAGAATGTAGTTAGAAAGGTTGTGCAGACTAGATTTTTATTCGTGAGTAGTGAATGAGTGGTATAGATTGTCAGAAGTAGTTGCAAGTGTCCTAACTGTGAATGAGTTTAAGGAGAGTTATAATCAGCAATGTATGATTAATAGTGCAACACTTAGCCACTTGCTTCTCCTATTGTCTAGTATTATAAGAATACCAGTGGAATGATCTTTATGATTTTCAGTTCTTACTTTGTTTGGCTTCATTAGTCTTATGATTTCAGTTTTCAATCTTCTGATCCAAATGATTTTGCTCAATATATCACTGAAACAATTCTTGGGGGTACAGAAATATTCATTTCTCATTCCACTTTAAATTCTCATTGCTCATGTAAATGACTTCACATTCTTCTACTGGCAAGACACTTCATTCATAGTCAACATTACCCACCTTCTGATTGAAAGTAGGTAATGCACTGGATATGCTTAAGTATGCTTCTACAGGAAGCACGGCAAGCTTTTCAAGATAAGAATAAAAGATAGGAAAAGGAAATGGCTACATCACAATACTGATGAGCTTTGTCAGTGTCGAATTTATGTATAAGCTAAAAATGCTACAGCTTAGGGCCTCGCAATCTGCTGGGGCCTCAAATAAAAAAAAACAAAAAGCCCAGCTGATGTAATTTAAAACAGTAGGGGGCCTCTGAGTTTTGTATAGCTTAGAACCTCAGCAAGTCTAAATCTGGCCCTGAGCTTTGTAGAGGGATCTGACAGAATACCATATGGA
Source organism: Typopeltis vanoorti (assembly GCF_054136105.1). Classification (NCBI taxonomy): domain Eukaryota; kingdom Metazoa; phylum Arthropoda; class Arachnida; order Uropygi; family Thelyphonidae; genus Typopeltis; species Typopeltis vanoorti. The sequence continues at coordinate 122,781,110 of NC_143558.1, forward strand.
ACTCGATTAAATAAAGCAGAACAAATAGGAATGGATAAGAGGTTTGTGGCATGGATGGGTGGGGGGGGGGATGTCAAACAGACATCAGAGGATGGTATATGGTAGAGTAAAGAGGCAAATGAGGGTGACTAGTGGAATGCCCAGAAGCTCTTACTAGGGCCCTACTCTAATTTATATAATAATGACATAGAGAAAGATGGTGGAGATATTCAGTTGTTCGATTATGACACAAAACTGGGGAAAGCAACAGTTGATAAAGGTGATGTTAGTGATCCTGCAGGTTGATTTAAATAGTCTGCAGTGTGACCAAAAGATAATAGTTATAAGTTTAATGTGATAAAGTGTATTGTGCACTGGATGAAAACATTTCATGCTATTATTACATCAATGAATCTAGCTAAAGAGGAAATTAATGATGCTAAGGAGTTGGGGTAATGTGGTAGACAAGAGTTTGAAGTTCTGAGGACATACTGCAAAAGTACAAAATATTGCTTAAAGAATTAGTTGGATGTTGAAGAACATGCAGAAAACCACTTATTAATATATATGTATATAAATAAAATATATACATATAATATACAAATATAAATATTATACACAAATACATACATACAAACATATATTATAATATAAATATACATACATACATATATTATAATATAAATATACATACATATATTATAATATAAATATACATACATACATACATACATATATTATAATATAAATATACATACATACATACATACATATATTATAATATAAATATACATACATATACATACATACATACATACATATATTATAATATAAATAGACATACATACATACATACATATATTATAATATAAATATACATAAATACATACATACATATATTATAATATAAATATACATACATACATACATACATATATATATATATATATATATATATATACATATATATATGCATATATATATATATATACATATATATATACATATATATATATATATACATATATATATACATATATATATGCATATATATATATATATATATATATATATATATATATATATATATATATATATATATACACATATATATATGCATATATATATATATATATATATGCATATATATATATATATATATATATACACATATATATATGCATATATATATATATATATATATATGCATATATATATATATATATATATATACACATATATATATGCATATATATATATATATATATATATATATGCATATATATATATATATATATATATACACATATATATATGCATATATATATATATATATATATATGCATATATATATATATATATATATATACACATATATATATGCATATATATATATATATATATATATGCATATATATATACACATATATATATGCATATATATATATATATATATATATACACATATATATATGCATATATATATATATATATATATATATATATATATGCAGAAAGTACTTTACCTTGGGTATAATAAATGTTAAAGATGCCAAGATATTCTAAACTTGGTTTTACTCCATTTCCCAAGTAAGCAAACAGACAAATAAGTCAAGTCTAGCTGACCCTCAAAGTAGTGCAAGGCAACTCATGGTAAAGGTAGAATAAGCTCTGATCACTATTCTTAATATTTACCCTTAATGCATTGCCCATCTCCTTGAGGAGATGTATGATGCTATGTATTAAAGGCAAGGAGCCACTACCCACACCGGTTTCAACCTTTATTCAGGTCTCATCAGTGGGAGCCAGGCTTCAGAGCTTATTCTACCTTTACCATGAGGTACCTTGACTTACACTGCTTTGAGGGTCGGTTAGATTTGCAATACGTGCAGGCTCAAACTTGACTTATCTGTTTGCTTACTTGGGAAATGGAGTAAAACCAAATTTAAAATAGCATTAATTACATTGTTTATACACTGCAAGAATAAGAATAATTACCATGCAAAGCGGTAAAAAAAACAGAAATCAAAAACCACACTCATCAGACTTCATCACCGCTTAACGGAGTGAATACCCAGAACGCAGAAATGTTTATTTTCAATTACGCGGTTAACGTGATAGCAAAATCATATGGCAAAAGAGATCGAAAGAAGAAAAAAAAAAATAATAATAATGCACACATTGTCAAAAATCAGAGATTATGCAATGACTAAAACTTATAATAAACTTAGATTAATCCTTTATCCAAATACAAGCAAACAAAGTTTCGCCTGCAGCATCTTCAGTACTACCGAGGAAACTCGTGGTAAAGGTGAACCAAGCAATCATCTCTCCTTGTCTCAGTATCTCCCATAATGCAAAGCATATCTCCTTGCGGACAAGTATAATACTGTGCATTAAGAGAAGAGCCACTACCAAGACCGTTTTCGATCTTTATTGTGGTCTCGACAGTGGGAGCCAGACCCAGAGGTGGTGATACTAAGGCAGAAGCGATGGAGAAGGAAGTCAAATTTACCTATGCGAGTTGCCAAAAGGTATACCACCTTATTATTAAATTACTCAGGATTTAGAGAAAGATGATGGAAGTTTTTTCCCACTTGGTTAGACTATAATAAATTTAGTTTAAATCTCAGGACTGAGGCAACTCGTGGTAAAGGTGGACCAAGCTCTTCTCTGTCCTTGTCTCAGTATCTCCCATAATGCAAAGCACATCTCCTTGGGACATGTATAATGCTATGCATTAAGGGTTAAACTAAATTTATTATAGTCTAACCAAGTGGGAAAAAACTTCCAACGACTAAAACTTATATATGCGGAGTAATATGAAAGAGCAAAAAAGCAGAGTAGGGAGATGTATTTGCTCACTTGCAAATGGGGAGATGAATATTATGAATGAAGTAAATGAGAGAGTGGAAGTACAACACGAACAGGTAAACCCTGAATTCAGGGGCGAATGTGTAGGTGGACAAACACAGATTAAGTAGGCCTGGGATGGGTGGGGAGATTTTAGGTGTAAAGAAAGTTGTACAATGGGTGGTAATATAGAGGAAGCGACTGGGGATCGTATTGAAGAGTCACATCGTACAAGGGACGTTGATAGGATTTGTAGAAGCAGTAATGATTTCTTATGTTTATTCACTAATGCTAGAAGTATTCGAAATAAGGAGAACGAAATTGTTGCTTTGCTTGAGTTTATTCGCCCCAAAATTGTTGGTATAAGTGAGACGTGGTTAGATGACGATGACATACTGACAGGAATAGAGATGAACGGATATGATATTTTTCGTGAAGATAGACAACGAAGAAAGGGAGGAGGAGAACAGGAGTACTGTTAATGGTAGCAGATGAGTTGTGCCCATTTCAGGTGGATTTACAAAGCGCAAATAGTGGTCATGGTTTTGAGGCAGTTATGATGTGAGGTACAAGTAAACAGGATGAAATATTTAGTTGGGTGTTGCTATAGACCTAATAATATGGAGGGTATTGAGAAGGAAATGTGCAGGCAAATTGGCCTAGCTAGCAAGAAACGAGTGATAATTATGGGTGACTTTAATTATGGTAATACACTGAAAGAAAGAGACTGCATCTAGGGGTGAAAAAAATGAATTTTTGGGGTTTTTGAAAGATAATTACCTTAGGCAGCACGTCATAACGGAGAGTACACGACGATCAAGAGTATTGGATTTGATCATCTCATCAGATGATGTTATTATAAATGAGGTGGCAAATCTTGCACCAGATGATGAGAGTGACCACGAGGTGATCACTTGCAGCGTGACAGTCAATCGTGGACGTCTATTAGAAAGGGATATATGTGGAATTGTAAGACTGGTAAGTATGAAAAGCTCATTAAACAGCTTGCAATAATAAATTGGAAAGGGGGAAACTTGATGGAAAGGATATTAATTCTACTTGGGCCATGCTCAAGAACTATTTGGTGGAGGCAATATCAGAGTGTATTACAAAGGTTAAGAGGGTAAACAGAGTAGGTGTAAAATGGAAGAATCAAGAGATAAGGTATGCAATCTGAAGAAGAAGATATTATGGAAGAAACACAAAATGAGTATTTATAACAACCAGTTGCATGAAAAGACAAAGGGCAGGCGAGGAAGGTGACTAGCTGGATAAGTGTAGCAAAATGCAGTATAAGCAGCTCGTAATGAATGGTCATGGAGATTATGTATCGCTACAGGAAATTAAAATGGCTTTTGGTCTTTTATGTTTGAAATAGATCTGTTACATCGTAGAATACAGCTTGCTGAACCAGTTCATTGGGGGTGTATTAACATTTTTAGGAAAAACTTTGATGCTAAAGTTTGTAGGAAAGAGAAGATATAAGGAATATTTGCATAGTTGATTGTCTGTGATAAACCATCGAGCGTTTAGAATCATACGTAACCACTTGTTTTGTACAAGTTGCAGTATGAGAACATTAGTATTGCAGGTAGGCGTAAGTGATTATGGGACGAATGGTTAGCTGGTATAAGAACAATTTGATTATGATGTTTAGATTGCTGTTACTGTTAATTAGGAGGTAGATCTAGGTAATGGCTTTAGATAGCTTTGCACACGTATTCTTAATGTGCTGGTTAAAAGTTAATTTTTTGTCTAGCACTACACCAAGTAATTTTGTTTCTGTCTGCCAGGGAATTTTAGTATTGAACAGTATAATGTCTGCAGGAGATATCGATCTTTTCGTGAAGAGAATGGCTGAGTTCTTTTGGGGATTTATTTGTAGTATTCATTTGAAGCACCATTTCTCTAACTTAGGTTTCTTGAAGTTTTTTAGTAACAAGGTATGGCAGAAGAGATCTGGCTAATAATGCTGTATCATCTGCATATAGGGCTATGATGGACGACGTATGGGTTGTGCAGAATGTCTGACATGTATATAGAGAACAGTAATGGAGCCAGTAAGGATCTTTGTGTAACTCCACAAACTCCACAAAGATATGGCGCTGAGCTGAGGTTGTACCATCTTGAATTGCATGCTTCTATTCTGTAGATATGATCTAATTAGGTACCATTTTCAATGAGATACCAAGGGAGAAAAGTTCATGTAGCAATCCAAAGTGCCAAATTTTTTAAAATGCTTTGGTTTAATCAAGAAAAACAGCTCCAGTGTATTGATGCCAATTGTAGCTGGTGGTGTATTCAACTATATTCAACTTTTATATTCAACTATTCTGAAGGTTTGTTGAGTAGTAGTATGGTATTGCCGAACACCAAATTGTTCTTTTGGAATGATGTTTAGTTCATTAATTGAAGCTTGAGGTCATGAGAGGATGATATTTTCTGCAATTTTACCCAAGTTGGAGATGAGACTGATGGGACAATCATTTTGAGGCAGGTGTGGGTCCTTGTCTGGCTTATGTATTGGGATTACCTCAGCTAGTTTCCAAATGGGAGAAAAATAATGACAAATTATGATTGCATTTATTATCATGCACTACAACTTTTTGGGGCAGCAGCTTGATTACTTTGATTTTGATGTCATCTGGACCAGGAGCTTTTTTGTTGTTTAAATTTTTTATGATATCGTATATTTCAAAAGGTGATGTGGGTGCAATATGGCAAGCACCAGTTTCAAGGAGTTTTAATGAGTGTCTCACCTGTCTATGAATTTTAAACAAGTGATTGAAGTGTAAGTTTTCATATGAAGGTTTTCACTGCTGTTCTAAATTTTTTGTTATGGCATCTGCCTTTTCTACGTCTGTGCAAGAAGGCCTAGGTCAGAAAGTAGAGGGGGAAGGGGTCTGCATTTGTTTCTGATATTTTCCTCAGTAGTCGGAAGATAGAGTGATCAGTACATGAAATAGAGGCAGGTGTGGGTCCTTTTCTTCCCACAGCTGGTCTCTGTGGGCTTTGAGCGCATGTCTCACTTCACCATTTAGTCTGTTGAGAACTTTTTTTTATCTTGTGGAGCGCGGGTGTTGTGGAATCTGTTTCTTGCTTTGTTTTTCTCTGATCAGGTTCAAGATGTCTTCTGGCAGACGACAGGGATTGGGGAGAATTTTGAAGGAGGTGTCTGCCCTTATAGCTGAGTTAATTTGTTGGGTAAGATTTGTGACTGCAGTTTCGGCATCTTATATTGAACTTATATGACGAGCAAAACCGATGTAGTCCAGGGGTACTTTTGATCATTTCTCAGAAGATATAAATCAGTGAGAGGGAGGAGACAGATGTTGTTTTCCCAGTCGGAACAGAATTGGGTTGTGATCAGATGTCAGCTCATTCAATGATTTGAGGATGTACTGGAATTTGTTATTTTGCAGGATAGCTATATCCAGGATGTCATCAGTGCCGAACGTACTGTGAGAGGTTGGTTGAGAGGGGCCATGACTGCAGAATTGGAGCCTGCATAGCGGAAGAGGATTTTGCCGTTCTTGTTGGTGGTTCCATGCAGGATGTT